>NC_142081.1:21068458-21371489 GCF_054644295.1 Miniopterus natalensis | reverse complement strand
GATGGAACCTGCAACTGAGGTACATCCCCTTGGCTGGAATTGAACCTGGGACCCTTCAGTCCGCAGGCTGATGCTCTAACCACTGAGCAAAACCAGCCAGGGCTCTGTGCGAATATTTTTAACCTTCGAGGATGTGAAACTCAAAATGTACTGGATGGGAAATGTATCAGGATATTGTGAATTAATTTGCAGAGACAAGAAAATTTGTTTATATAGTGGTATATAGTTTATATACTGGTAATAAAAAATATTCATGACAAGAAGGAAGTAAAAGTAATATTCTGAGTGAGCATGAAGATAAAATTGATTTATTAATGATATTTTACCATTAACACCAACTCCTAATTGTGTAATGTGCAGTTTTAAGTAAAAGGAATCCTCTGTTGGATTATGAGATATGTTTAAGGATTAGATGCCCATTACAGCCACATCAACAAAAACAGATTTGGGCAGGAGAGAAAGAATTCTAGTTTGGAGAGGTGTGGAGGTGTGAAGATCTGAAAAAACACTGCAAGTGTTGGTGGCAAAGCAGCACCCAACGTCACTGGTAATTGGAGCTCAGTTCAGCAACCTCAGTTGCTGTTCTGGCTAAGAAAGAATTCAGATCTAAGACTCAAACTATAAGAGAAAGTTTATTTAAAAAGTCATAGAGGTAGGAAAAGTGAGCCAGTTGGGTGTGGGCTTAGGAAAAAAGTTACAGAGGCAAAAGAAGGGCCCTTGGAGCTTAGGAAAGAGAAGGTTAAAGGTAACATGCCTGAGGGTAAGAAGAGGAGGTGGGGAGAATATTTGTCTGGAGGTCTCAGGGGAAGATCCCAATAAAATAGTCATCAGCTTTCCAGGTGTGTCCTTTCAGGGTTGTGGTTTCTGCTGATTGGTCGGTGCCAGGGTTGGGGGTCATTACTCAATACAGCTGGTCCTGATGTCAACCATGGCATTGCTCCTCTGGTTTTGCTGCTTTTCTGGGCCTGAAACAGAAACATGCCTGAGGCCTAGATGTTATCTCTAGGGGTTAAGGGAGTGGTTGAGCAAGGACCTGCATGGGAATCCCATGAGGCCAGTCTTCTGCCCTTTGTTCCTCCTCCAAGGGGAGTCTACTGCATGATTATAGACATGCCAGGGGGGGAAAGGTCAGGAGAGGGTCTGAATGGCATGATCAGCAATATGAAAGGTCAGGGGGTTTAAACCGCATGACCATGGATATACTAGGGAAGGAAAGATTACCCTGGGGGGAAGGTCCTTGTTTTCCCAATTTTTCATGTTGCTAGGTACCCAAGGCTTTCCATTCTGGTGACTTTATGTACCTGGCCCATTGTACTTGCTCTGGCCATGTCTGTCTAACTGCCTACCCCACAAGAACAAAAGTTGGATATGTTATAAATATACATTTTTTCTCCAATAAAATTTTTACTTGTTCCTAGTGTTATAAATGTGATTGTTACTGCTTTCAAAATGAAATTTATTACTTATTTTAAAATTTAAAGTATCCACATTATAGAACAATTGAAAAATAGACAAGTAAAGTGAACATTGTATTTGCCTGCTCAGGTTGCCATAACAAAATACCACAGACTGGATAGCTTAAACAACAGAATTTATTTTCTCACATTTCTGGAGGCTGAAAGTCCATGATCAAGGTGCCAAGGGTTGGTTTTGGATGAGGCCTCTCTTCTTGGCTTGCTGATGACCACCTTCTCACTGTGTCCTCACATGGCCTTTCCTTTGGGCAAACCACTTCTGGTGTCTGTTCCTCTTCTTATAAGGATACCAGTCCTATTGGATTAGGGCTACACTGTTATGGCTTCTTTTAACCATAATTACTTCCTCTGAGGCCCTATCTCCAAATACATAGTCACATTGGGGGTTAAGGCTTCAACACATGGATTTTGAGGGAACACAGTTCAGTCTGTAAGAAACATTAAACCCTCATAATATCCTTTAAGTTTTCTTATGTATATCTGTGTGTGCTATGTATAATTTTTAAGAGGATCACACCATTTTGTTTGGTAACTTGCATTTTAAATTAGCACATCATGACTATGTATGTCAATAGATGCATTTCAGCAACATTTTTAATGGAAGTATATTATTTCATTGTTTGGATGTTCAACAATACCAATTCTCTTTTGTTGACATTTGGGTTGTTTTCTTTTTAACATTAAAACGTTGAACATATGTCTGTGTGCATTTGTGTGATTATTTCTTCAGGATGAAGTCCTAGAAGTGGAACTGCTAAGTCACAAAGGTGCAAAGTTTTTAAAGCTTTTGTCAATGTCAAAAATGTCCCAACCTGTAAGAAATTTTTATGAATTTATTTAAGCCAAACTGACAGTTGCCGGGAAACAAAATCTCAACAGATCGAGAAAATGCTGCAGAAAATGGCAGTTTTACCACTTATTTTATACATCAGAATCAAAGAGCAATACCTATGGGGATTATGTGAAATTCACTGGTTGATAGATTAGGGAGGCGAGAGAAAGCAAAGCAGGGAAATCTCTGGCATTGGATAAAAAGTAAAACAGACACATATTCTTCTACATTTGTGGGTATAGGATAGTTAACAGTCAATAACTAACATGATAACAATAACAATGAGGGGATTGCCCTAGCCGGTTTGGCTCAGTGGCTAGAGGTTGGCCCTCAATCTGGGTCTGAAGGATCCCAGGTTCGATAGTACCTTGGCTGCAGGCTCAATCCCCAGCCCCGGTCTGGGCATGTGTGGGAGGCAACGAATTGATGTGTCTCTCTCATGTGGATGTGCCCCCCCCTTCAACTCTCTCTGAAAAGCAATGGAAAAATATCCTCAAATGAGGATTAAAAAACAACAAAAAAACAACAATGAGGGGATTTGTGGGTTTTTCTCTGGTACAGTGGTTGTGCCCTGAGGAGTCTGGGGGAAAAAAGGAAATTACCGTCACTCCAAAGGTATGTTATTGTAGCTGCAAAAAGACACCAGACAGGCTAGGTTGAGGTAAAGATTGACCTTTGTCAGGGAAAATACCAGCCTAGGACATGACTACCTTCCACTACCTGCTTTTAGTTTGAAAGTTTCAATTTCAGACCATCCTATGTGGTTACTTTCAGACTCTGAGTTTGTAAGGCTGCCATGCAGGCCTTCCCTGAGCTTGTCAGATTGAATAATGTGGCCTCTTTTTTGTCCACACTTTTAAAAAAAAATTTTTTTTGTTAACCCTGACCCAAGGATATTTTTCCCATTGATTTTTAGAGAGAGTGGAAGGGAGGGAGGGAGGGGAAGAGAGAGAAAGAGAAACATCGATGTGAGAGAGACATGTCTGTTGGTTGCTTCCCGAACATGCCTGACTGCAGCTAGGGATCGAACCTACAATCAGGAATTTAGCCGGAGACCTTTCGATGTGTGGGCCACCACTCTAACCACTGCTCCACAATGGCTGGGGCTCTTCTTCTACACTTTTTGCTGACTGGCTATTTTGAGCCAGAAATTGACTGTGCCTCTGACTACTTTGCCCATTATTTTGGTCAGCAAGGTGTTTAAAATTGCTTAAATTAATATAAATGCATTAATATACATTATCTCATGACTGATCAGCAACATTTGGACACAGAAACATGTGTATACTCCTGACGGGTCAGCAAGATGTTCCTTATTTACTGCCAATAGCTGTCCAAAAGACTATGAATTATAAATTGCATCCCTTTTCTCCATACCCCTAGCAACTCTGAGTATTTTTTTTTTTTTTACAATTTTTGTCTAATATGAAAGTTGGGAGTAAAAAGACATCTCGATTATGCGAAATCTACATTTTATGTTTTCAGCTGCCTCTGGCACCCTGGAGGAAGGTAACTAAAGAAATGTGGCTTAGTTTAGCTTCGGATATCCTCAGTGGGACCTCCAGGTGAATTACAGCAGGTAGTCAAGAGAAGATCTAAAAAGGCAATCTGTGGGAAAAGGGAGTTTTACAAATCCCTTTATGGGTAGGGCAATTGTCATAGGGAAGTTTTACAGTTTTAAACTTTAGGCAGGCCCAGCCGGTGTGGCTCAGCAGTTGAGCATCGACCCATGTTGGATTTCGGTCAAGGCACATGCCCGGGTTGCAGGCTCGATCCCCAGCAGGGGGTGTGCAGGAGGCAGCCCATCAGTGATGACTCTCATCATTGATGTTTCTGTGTCTCTCTCCCTCTCCCTTCCTCTCTCTGAAATCAATAAAAATATATTTTTAAAAAATAATCTTTAGGCTGGTACATCAGTCCAGATTAGCTAAAACTGCTTTCGGTAGGGAAAAGCACATCCACTGACCACTCTGCCCGGTTAAGCTATCAGCCCTGCGCGGCAGAGCAGCCCCTCTGCTGCCACTGGGGAGCTACTGGCAGCAGGAGCAGGAGGACCCAGGCGGCCGTCCAGCCGTCCCACAATGCCCCGCTCGCGCCACCTCGGGCGGAGAGGAAGGACCGCGGCGGGGGTGGGGATCCACGGAGAACGCCGAGGAGTGCGCACGCGCACTGACCCCGGCGGGCCCTAGCAACCAGAGCAGTGACGGTAGCAACCGCCGGAATGGTGAGTACCTTCCAGGCCTCGTAACCAAAGCTGAGACGAGATTGGAAGTGGAAAAGGGTGATCGTGGAGTGTTGAGGGTTGGGCGGGGGGCGGGTGTCCTTGAACAGCGGAAGAGAGCCGGTAGCGGATGCTGGCTCCGTGGAGGCCGGGGCCTGGGGCGTAGAAGAAGCCGGGGGGTGTGGGGTGACGGCGGCTTGGGGCGGATTAGAGGCTGGGTTCGTGTGGAGGGACTCTGGCCAAGAAAAAGGAGGGCAAAGAGCGGGAAACTCGCGGAAAAGAGCGGGTTGGAGTGGGGAAGGTGATGGGAGTGGGTGAATAAGGATTTCTTTGACGAAGAAATAATTCCGCCCCCCCGCCGGCGAGATGGAGTGGGGAGCTGGTTACGAGAGGACGATGTCACGCCGCTGCAGCAGTAGTTGAACCTGTGATGTGCCCACGTTGCCCTGAGTGTGCGTGCAGTTATTAGGTAGCGTTGTAAAATTCTGTCTGATAGACTGTATTAGGGTACTGTTTCTCAAATTTCAGTATGCGTAAGTATTATTTCAGTGGGCCTAAGTACTATGAGCTTGTCGGAATAAAGACTATGAATTTTTAATATGGGGGGTCAGAAATGTGCATTTTGACAATGCACCTCAAGTTATTCTAAAATGGGAGGGCGCCCCACCACACTTGGAGAAATACTGCCTTAGATTTGAAATCCATCATCTGTCTACTCAATCAAAACCTTTAGGAAGCAATGATTTTACCTAGTGATGGATGCTCCTCAACTCCTACTTAAAATGTGCACTGTCTTGCTTACATACTTGGCAGTTCCAACTAGTAGTTTGAAAAGGGATGCTGTTGGTTAGTTACAGACCCGGCCAAAGCTATTTAGCAAAGGATGTGATTGTCTGGCTGGATGGTAATATTTATGAAGAATATGTATAATTAGTTGTCCTCCTTTTGTGATTCCAATGCTATATAAGTGGGCAGAAATTGAGCCCAAGAAATTGAAATGACAAGTCATGCCCACCCACAACCACAAGATTAAATACCACTCTTTTTAAAGTAGTCCCCCTCTCTTCCTTACTTTATTCCGCAGGCACTTAACCTAAAACCACTGCCAAGGAAAGTAAAAAGTTCTGCAACTTAGGTTTATATTCAGGTGAAGAAACAATCCGCTCTAAATCCGGTTCTGAAAGCATGAACCATGAGGATTACTGAAAATCTTCAAAAAGAATCAGAACCAGTAATTAGATGAAGTTAGCTGAGGCTGCAAACTGTTAATTCTGGGGCCCTCCAGAAATACAGGCCCACATAATGTGTTATTTATTTATAAAGGACTTTCCTTATATATATTTTATTGATTGATTGCTTTTCAGAGAGAGAGGAAAGGGGAGAGAAGAGAAAGAAACATCGATTTATTGTTCCACCCATTCATGCATTCATTGGCTGATTCCTGAATGTGCCCTGACCGGGGATCCAACCACTGCCTTGACTTACTGGGTCGATGCGCTAATCAACTGAACCACTCAGCCAGGGTCCCACATAGTTTTTTAATTTTAAAAAAAAAATAGCTTCCAGTGTCTTTAAAATGATCATTTTTCACAACAAAACTGAATTTTAGGAGTTCCTTATATATCTAGATATTAGTCCTCTGTTGGCTTTACATTGAAAATATCTTCTAGTTTTTTTTGTTTACTTTGTAAACAGTGTTCTTCACTTACTGAACTCCATTTGTTCTAATATTTGTGAGTTTATTCTATGTGTTTCTACTAGATGATCATCTGCACATGGTGAGTTTTATTTCCTCCTTTTAACCATTCCGGTTTGTATCTCTCTCTTTTTAAAAAAAATTTTTGAAAAATCTTTATTGATTTCAGAGAGAGGAAGAGAGAGATAGAAACATCAGTGATGAGAGTCATTGGTTGGCTGCCTCCTGCATGCCCCCTGCTGGGGATCAAGCTGCAACCTCAGCATGTGCCCTGACCAGGAATCCAACCACGATCTTTTGGATCCTAGGTCGATGCTCAACTGCTGAGCCATTCCTGGACCGGCCTCTCTTCTTTTTAAGTAAATGCATTTGAAGCTGTAAGTTTCCTCTTAAGTGTTATATGCATTTTGCAAATTTTGATGTTTTTGTCTTTTATTATTTTACTTTAATTTATAATTTTTTAACTCAAGGGTGATTTATTAGTATGTCTTTACTTTCTTTTCTTTTTTTAATTTATAATTCTCACCAGAGAATGTTTTTTCCATTGATTCTTAGAGAGAGTGGTAGGGTGCGAGGGAGGGAGAGGAAGAGAGAGAAAAAGAGAGGGAGAGAGAAACATCAGTGTGAGAGATATACATCGATTGGTTGCTCTCCGCACGCCAGGGATTGAACCTGCAACCCAGGTATGTGCCCTTGACTGGGAATTGAACCCAAGACCCTTCTGTGCTTGGGCCAATGCTCTAACCATTGAGTAACACCAGCCAGGGCAGTATGCCTTTACTTTCTAGACATGATGCTATATACTTTTAAAACTTTCCTTTTGTTTTTGTTTAGAATTAACTCTATTTTTAAGAACTCTAGCAGTAATTCAAAGGATGTCTTCCTTTGCTCTTTAAAGTTTTAAATATCATAATAAATTGAATCTAAGACATTACTGATTATAACGTGCAACATTATTTTATGCTCTACTAAGAAAGAAGAATAAGTTGGAATTAAACTATGACAAATAATTTCTTATCACTTAGCATTTTTATTTTGTACTTATTGACAGAGTTCTTTTAAACGTATTTAGGCATATGGACTTTTTATCATATATCATCCTTTGCAAACATAAAAAGGAATCTATGTATATGAGATAAAATGGTTGTTTTCCTAAAACTTCACCACTGCCAGCTGGCCACTACAATTGTAAGTTGTTACTGGTTGGATGATGCATCCAAGTTTCAAAGATGTTAAAATGTAGAAGATGTATATCTTAGGATCAATGAAATGACATATTTTAATACCAAGTGTTGAAAGCTATATATTTTTTGTAAACCAAGTGGGAGTTATGTATATGGACATTACATCATGATTCCCTTAATTTCTCTGAGAGGTATTTAAACAAATAACTCTGATTTCAGGAAATTAAAAAACTCTTTGCATATAAAGTCTCAAAGAAACAAGTTCATTTTTTTTAATGGTAGATACCAAGGCTAATAATTATTGTATGAAAATTGAATCAACAGATTACACCAATAAAGACAGACTTGTTTTTTCTTCTCTTTTTAGGCAAAGGCAACAACAATCAAAGAAGCCCTTGCTAGATGGGTGAGTATATGAGTTTTTACTTCTTTTATAAACCATACAAGGAGAATTTTTAGATAATTACTTAAATCTGACCATTCAGTAAAAGGGATCTTTATGGTATTGGAACTGTTTAGCTATGTTGACTGTGGTGGTGGATACATGAACCTACACAGGTAATAAAAATGTATAGAACTTAATACACTCATACAAACACATTTATACCATATGTAAAATTGGAAAAATCTGATTTAAATCAGTGGGTTCTATTTCTGGTTGTGATAGTATACTTAGAAAATATTGTTAGGCAGCATATACTGGTAATTAAATTTTAAATTGTGTACTTAGTACCAAAGTTAAACTCTAAGGTAGAATTAATTTTTTAATTTTTTAAGATTTTTTTTATTGCTTTTTTAGAGAGAGGGAGGGAGAGGGAGAGAGAAACATCAACTGGTTGCCTCTTGCATGCCCCCTAATGGGGATTGAGCCCACAACCCAGCCACGTGCCCTGACCAGGAATCGAACCAGCTACCTTTTGTTACACGGGAGGACACCTAACCAACTGAGCCACACCAGCCAGGATGAAGGTAGAATTTAGTAGTAAATTACTGTAGAGCAAATAGTTTTGACCTCAGCTGTGTTGTAAAGAGAATATCTTCCAAAATTCTTGGTATTTGGGGGTTTTAGTTCAGACTGACTTGTGTATAAAAATAGAAAGGCAAGATGACAAAGAAAACAGTTGATCTTACAGGTCTAAATCTGATATTTAAGGAAAGGTTGATTGGGGACAAGGAATTTTTCCCAGGAAAATGTTTTTGGTGTGTTTTTTTTTTTTGCTTTTGTTTATTAATTGATAGGCTCTTAAGGGATTTTAAATATTACAGAAATTAGTTCTCTTCTTTCCTCCTTTTTTCCATTTGGTTGGGACCTAATAATGAACTATCTTAGTTGGCCATGTAGAAGCCTGGTTATCAGAGTCAATAGTAAAAGTCAGTATGTAAACTGTAAAGAATGTACAGAACTACTAAATTCTAATAATTGTTTTGAAATAAAGATCGAAAAGCCTTGGGAAATTCGGTCCTCCTTTAACTCCACATGATACAATTACGGATCATTTTCTTCCAAATTAATTTTTATCACAGGAAGAGAAAACCAGCCAGAAGTCATCTGAAGCCAAAGAGGTAAAGCTTTATGCCCAGATTCCTCCCATAGAGAAGATGGATGCATCCTTGTCCATGCTTGCCAACTGCGAGTGAGTTCTCATCTTTATTCACCCTCCTGGTTGGCTAAACAGCAATTAAAGAATTATTCTTCCACCATACTCCCAGATTTAAGGAACTCAGGTTTTCACTAGTAGTTTTTGGGAGTGGGGATGACTAGAAAATATGCAGATTTGATCAGTAATTTATACTACACGGTAATTGACTTTGCTGTTTCAAGTAAAAAAAATGAGTAATTCCTCTTCAAGTCAAATCAGAACAGATATGATCACATGTTCTACAGCAAATGTTTCAGGTTTTGAATTTGGCTCTGCCACTTTTTGGCTACGAAATATTAGGCAAATTGTTTAATATCTTTGTACCTCAGTTCTTCACTTGTAAAATATGGATAATAATAATATTTATTTCACAGGATTGTTGTGATGGTTAAAATAGTTAATACATGTAAAGTACTTAGAAGAGTAATAGGCATGCATTAAGTATTCAATGGAGTTATTTTTTATGATATTTTTTGCATGAAACTTACTAAGATATTAAACATTTTGTCAAGAAAGGAACACTAAGAATGTGTAATTATGCTCCTTTTAAAATTTGTTTTTATATAATTAAAGTATGTATGGGAAAAAATCTAGATAAATATATATAAACTATGAAAAGTAGTTATCTCTGGGACGATGTGTGGGGTGGTTAGGATTACATATGATTTCTTACAATATACATTTCTGAAAGATTTAACACATGAGAAAATAAATATCTCCATAATGCATATATATAGTTCTGCTTTTTACAAAAAGGGATCATATAAAATGTATTGTTTTGCTAGATGGTTTTAAAACTTAACTACATATCGTGGACATCTTCTCAAGTGGGTGTCTATAGCCCAATCTCATTTGTTTTAGTGGCAGTATAATATTCCTCAGTTCATGGATATTTATAGATTTTTTTTCCCTCCCCATTTTTTCATTACAATAATACAATCAATAATCTAATTCATATAACTTTTGGCATTTGCATTAGTATTTCAATAAGATGTATTCCTAGAAATGAATTACAGATCAAAGAATATATGCATTAAAATATTTAATGGATAACGCCAAATTGCCCTCAAAGAGGTTTTTTGGGTTTTTTAAAAAATTTTCTACAATGAGTATGTTTTAACTTTTGTAATCAGAAAAAAACTGTGAAGATTTCAAAATGAAGGAATACATGCCAAGTCTAAAGAGGGGAAAAAGGATTCAGTGTCGAAAGGAAGTATTACTTAAGGATCATCTTCTATGGGTATTAGAGAAATAATTTCTGATATACCATTTAAAATTTTTTCATATTAATCCAAGTTTTACTTTGTTCTTTTTAAGGAAGCTTTCACTGTCTACAAACTGCATTGAAAAAATTGCCAACCTGAATGGCTTAAGTAAGTGATCCACAATAACAGATGGTTCTTGGATTTTTCTAGTTATTGGAATAAACATTCCAGAGACACTACGTAATTCCAGAAATCGACACCTGTTTTAACCACAGTAATTGTCAGATGACAGAAAGAATATATAAATAATGTGTCTTAAGTTTGATTAGCCATAGAAAATTACAGATACATGAGACCTGAATATTTTGAATATATTTTAAAGCTTTTATAGCCTGGCCAGCGTGGCTCAGCTGTTGAGCATCGACCTTTGATCCAGATCATGGTGCAATTCTGGTTGGGGCACATGCCCAGGTTTCAGGCTTGATCCCCAGTGGGGGGCGTACAGGAGGCAGCTGATCAATGACTTTTTCATCACTGATGTTTCTATTTTTCTCTCTCTCTCTCCCTTCCTCTCTCTGAAATCAATAAAGATATATTTAAAAAATAACAATAAAGCTTTCATAGAGTTAGAATTGAGACATCATAAATAAAAAATCAGATATTTTTGTTATTTTTTTTGGTTCAGATTTGTCTTGTGTTTCATATTTGTTATATTTAGAATTTAATTTCTCACCATCCTTGTTTTTCCTGTGCTTCTTATCTTTGTTAATGACATCGCCACCTATCCAGTTGCCAAGGCCTCAGACTCCTGTGCTAGTTTCCTATGGCTGCTGAAACTTGATGGCTTAAAATAACAGAAATGTATTTCTTCACAATTCTGGAAGCCAGAAGTCTCAAGTCAGCTTCACTGGGCCAAAATCAAGATTTTGACAGCCACACTCCCTCTTGGAGAGTTTAGTGGGGAGTCTGCTCCTCGTCTCTTCTAGATTCTGATGGCTGCCACATTCCTTGAACTATATCACTCCAAGTCTCTGCCTTTATGGTCATATTGCCTTCTTTTCTTTTATCTGTTTCAAGTCTTTCTCTTTTGAGGATACTTGTGATTGCATTTAGGGAACACCTGGATAATTGAGGGTACTCTCCTTATCTTAAGATCCCTAACTTTTTCACATCTGCAAAGTACTGATTCCCCATATAAGGCAACATTCACAGGTTTCAGGGATTAGGATGTAGTTATCTTTTGGTGAGCCATAATTTAGCCTACCATATTCTCCCTTTACTTCCCTCACGCCCTACATCCAAATTCATCACTAAATCCTATTAACTCCGAAAGAGTTCTCAAATAATATGTTGTGTTTTCATTTATAGGAGCTACAGCTTTAATTTAGACTCTAATCATCTCCCCCTTAGATGGTATTTATCAAACATTTTTGACCACTTCCCACAGTAAGAAATATATTTGAATTTATGATTTAGTACATATATGTAGTCATATAAATACACATATCAAATATATACATACACATATAATTTGGAATAAAGTTGGTTAAACAACATTTACCTTTATAGCATAGGTTTTAGTCTAACTTTTTTATTTTTTTAAATGCTTGTCACAACCCACTAAATTGATTTCACCCATAATTTGAAAAACACTGCTTTAAGACTTTTGTAATGGCCTCCTAAATTGATCTCCTTGTCTCTTATCTTTCTACTCTTAGGTTGACTTTCAGCACTGATACCAGAGTTTTCTTTCTAAAAATATTATCCTCTCCCTGGCCGGTGTGGCTCAGTGGTTAGAGCATTGGCCTGCACACTGAAGGACCCAATTTCCGGTCAAGGGCACATGCCTGGGTTGCAAGTTCAGTCCCCAGCCCCAGTGGGGGTGCGTGTGGGAGGCAATCAATCGATGTGTCTCCCTCACATGGATGTTTCTCTCTCTCTCTGCCCCTCCCTCCTTCCCGGCCACTCTCTCTAAAAATCAATGGAAAAAATATCCTCAGGTGAGGATTAACAAAACAAAACAAAAGACGAATGCCAAGTTTAATTATCGTTTCTCCCTCTAAACACTTCTTTAAGCTCACATCATCATAATTACTCCTTTTTTGCAAACATTTATAACAGACTCTTGGATTATAATAATTATTACCTACTTCGTAACTATTGGGAATAATAAATGAGTTAGTGTATATAAAGGACTTAGAATAGTGCCTGGTATATATGTATAAATGATCAAGAAATATTAGTCATATTAGTCATTTTCATAGTGAGGAATATGTTCTGCCTTTTTAGATCATGAACTCCTTGGGGGCAAGCATCACATTTTAGTAATCTTTTTATCTTCTATTCCAAATCCCTATCTCCCCCAGTACCTTTGTAGTGCTAGAGAGGAAGTGTTTTCTATTACAGTTTGTGCATGAGATGATTCAATCTATTCTAATTTTTCAGTGATTCATTAAAACTGTAAGATGTTTTATTTTTTGCTTTGTAATTGAAATAACTTGCTTAAATCAGACTAAATTGATAACATTTGTCAATACAGATAACATGCTTTTCTTTTCATAAAACCATGATTATGACAGTAGTGAAAATGGTTAACCTATATAGGGCTGGCCATATGTTTTAACTAATATTCTTTTTTTTTTTTTTTTTTTAATTCTCACTGGAGGAATTTTTTCCATTGATTTCAGAGAAAGTGGAAGGGAGGGGGGTTGGGGGACAGAGAAAGAGAAACATTGAAGTGACAGAGACACATCAATTGGCTGCCTCTCACACATGCCCTGACTGCTCAGTGATCGGACCTGCAACCCAGGTACGTGCCCTTGACTGGGAATTGGACCCTTGACCCTCCTGTGCACAGGCCGATGCTGTAACTAGTGAGCATGCTGGCTATGGCATATTCTAACTTTGATCAATTGATAGTGACTCTCAGGAAAATTCTATTAAAAAGAGTTCCCAAAATTCATGGAAAAGAATACTTTGATCGATTATTGATGTCTGACACAGACATGGAATGAGAGAGTATAGGCATTTGTACCATGTATTTGCTATACTTGACCCATCTCATTTTAGTTCTGCTTGTAACAAATGGTACTCCTTCAGTCTGTGGCCAGGGAATACACTTTACCTGTGACTAGGAAGCAAAAAGAAGCCAGCTGATCCAAATGAAGGATTGAATAGATGACTCTAGCTTGCCTCCCACCTCTTTCCCTTCATGAGCACAGTAGTCTTACTTGTTATGCTATGGTGAAAGGATCTGAAATACATAGCTATTCCTATTTAACAGGGGCTTTATAAGGCAGAATAACCCCATAGTAATTTCTATTTATTGTACCAAAACTGTCACTGGAAAACTTCATGACATCACTATGTTCAAAACTGTGACTAAAAACCTGTACAATGTGAATATTAATAATCCCATTACAAATTAGAAAGTAGCCTGGCCGGCATGGCTCAGTGGTTGAGCATCAACCTATGATCTGAGATCGAGGTTCGATTCCCGGTCAGGGCACATGCCTGGGTTTCGGGCTCAATCCCCAGTAGGAGTTGTGCAGGAGGCAGCTGATCAATGACTCTCTCATCATTGATGTTTCTATCTCTCTCCCTCTCCCTTCTTCTCTCTGAAATCAATAAAGACATATTTTTTTAGAAATTAGAAAGTAAATTTTGTTGCCCTCCTATCTTTGGTAAAAATAGCATACTTTACATTGTAACTTTAAGACACTTTTTTTATTTTCATCAGCACCTCCTATAAAGAAAAGTGTTTTCCTTCTAGTGGTGCTCTACTTACACAGCATATAAACTATGGAAAATATGTAATTGTGTTGTGTTAGAACACTTGATCTATTAACTTTGATATTATAATTTATTTCCTTATACAGCAATAAATAAGATCTTAGCCTTTTGGTACCACTTTCATGAGCACTTTTTAAAAAAGGAGTTTTTGTATGTTAAGTTAGATATTATCTCTGAAGGGTGGCATATATTTGTTATCTCCAATTTCTGGGGTTGTTTATCAGTTCTTATCTTAGTTGACCTATTAGCATATCTTGACATGGATAATTTCTTCCCTCTTTGAAGCAATTTCAGTATTTGGCTTCTTGGACACTATGCCCTCCTGATTTCCTCCTGTTTTTCTGGCTACTTCTTCCCAGTCTCATGTCTCTAACTTTTAAATGTTGAAGTACCCCCCGGCCGAGCGTGGCTCAGCGGTTGAGCATCGACCTAGGATCCAGGCGATCGGGGTTCGATTCCCAGTCAGGGCACATGCCCGGGTTGTGGGCTTGATCAATGACTTTCTCATCATTGATGTTTCTATCTCTCTGTCTTTCTCTCTTTTCCTCTCTCTGAAATCAATAAAGATATATTTTTTTTAAAAAAATGTTGAAGTACCCCAGGACTCAGTTTTTAGATCTCTTTTCTATCTTCACCTGCTCCCTAGATTGATTATCTATTCCAAATCATGGCTTTACCGTCTATATGCTGATGGCTTCCAAGTTTATATCTTTAGCCCAAATGTCTCCTCTGACTTCCAGATTCACACATCCAGTTGCCTGATATTTCCATTACACATCTAGTAGAAATCTCATACTTCACCTGCTCAAAAGTAAGTCTTGCCCTAGCTGGTTTGCACAGTGGTTAGAGTGTTGGCCTGCAGACTGAAGGATCTTAGGTTCGATTCCTGGTCAAGGGCATGGACCTCGGTTGCAGGCTTGATCACCCCCCCCCAGCATGCGTGAGGCAACCAATCAATGTCTCTCTCTCACATTGATGTTTTTCTATCTGTCTCTCCCCCTTCCTTCCACTCTCTCTAAAAAAATCAATGGAAAAAATGTCCTCAGATGAAGATTAACAAAATAAATTAAATAAATAAATAAATAAATAATTAGATTTACTTTAAAAAAAAAAAAAGTAAGCCTTAATATTCTTCCCCAGCCCCAGCTAAACCAACTTCTTATGTATCTGTCTCCAAGACAACTCCATTCTTCCAGTTGCTCAGGCCAAACTCCGAGGTAATTTCTTGACGACTCCTCATACATCCTCTATACGAGGCCTAATACTTCCTAATTTCATCTCCTATTATTCTCTGATTCTCTCAGCTAGCTTCTTGTGTTTTGTGAGTACTTCTAATCTGGTCCTGTCTCAAGGCCTTTACACTTGAAGCCCCCTTTGCCTGAAAATGTTCTTCCTCCAGGTATCCTCATGGCTAGTTGCTTCACTTCCTTTGAGTCTTTACTTAGAAGTGACTGTCTATCTAAAATGTCAACTGCTTCCAACCTCCTGATATTTCATTTATTTTATCTGCTTTTTTTCTCTTTTACACATGTCACTATCTAATATACTTACTTATTTTGTTTACTATCTGTCAAATATTAGTTCTATGACAGCAGGATTTTTATCTGTATTATTCACTGTTACACTGCAAGTGCTTAGTGCTGTTCCTGGCATATAGTAGAGGCTCAATAATTATGTGTTGAATGAATAAATTAAAAAAAAAAAAGTCTGTTGATTTCAGAGAGAGGAAGGGAGAAGGAAAGAGAAAGAGAAACATCAATGTTTCTGTCTGTGCCCTATCTTCTCTTATAAGGATACCAGTCATATTAGATTTTACCTAAAATGATTTCATTTAACCTTAATTACCTCTTTAAAGGTCCTATCTCTAAATAGAGTCACATTCTGAGGTACTGGGGGTTAGAATTTCAAAATTCATATGAATTTTGGAGGGATCCAAGTCAACCCATAACATGGGGTCCTGTTTCAATAGTTAAGCTATTTTGCATGAATTAGATCACTCTTAAAATTTCTTGTTCTGAAAGTTAAATGTTTCTCATAAGAGAATTTAAAATAATTTATTAAATAAATGAAAACCAAAGTCTATATAACTATAGATGCCTGATACACACACACACACACACACACACACACACACACACACCACTTATTGTGTACTTATCATGGATTAGGCATTAGGCTGAATGTTTTAGACAATTATCTCAATCCTTATATGCTTATAAAATAGATATTATATTTCTTTATTTTACATATGAAACTGAGATTCCAAGAGTTTTGGTTGCTTTCCTAGAGAGTTGGGATTGGAACTTAGTTAATTGGATTTGTATTCTTAACCATTAATTTATGGATGTTATAGAACAGTGCCATCCAATAGAAAAGCCTGCACAGTCCCAAAACAGTTGCCACTACCCTTACACAGCTATTAAACTCTTGATATATGAGGCTAGTGTGACTGAAGAAACTGAATTTTAATTGTATTTCACTTTATTTTTATTTTTAAATATATCTTTATTGATTTGAGAGAGAGGAAGGGAGAGGTAGAGAAGGAGAGAGAAACATCAATGATGAGAGTCATTGATCGGCTGCCTCCTGCACAGCCCTGACTGGGGATCAAGCCTGCAACCTGCACATGTGCCCTGACCGGGAATCAAACCTCGATCTCCTGAATTCTAGGCTGATGCTCAACTGCTGAGCTAGGCCTGCTGGTCTAATTATATTTCACTTTAATTAAATTAAATAGCCATGTGGCTAGTAGCTGTCATATTGGACTGCATAGTTATAGAAGTTTAAGTTGTGAAAACTAAATATATAACTATGCATAAGTAATCACTGTAGTTTTTTAGAACAGAAATGAGATTTCCTGTGTTTTACTAGAAATCTTTTTTTAATTTTGAAAAATAATACCTGCCCATGGTTTTATGCAAATAGTTTTAAAGAGGTTACAATGAAAAATAGGTCTTTCTCTGACCATACACTCTCAGTTCCTCCCCAAAAGCAGTCACTGTTTCTTCTTTTTTCTCTTCCAGAAATAGCCTTCAGATATACAAATAGAAACATCCTTGTAAAAAATACAAATAGGCATCTTTTAAACCAAATCACAGATCAAATTATTTAAAAGATTGAAAGCAAAAGATTTAAAAAATACTAATTCATTTAATTTCACTTCTAATCCTTTGTGGAGTAGGGTGTACTATACATAAATATGTTTTCTAGTGGGAGTCCTCAAACTATAAGAGATTTTTAATATATATATGCTCTCAAATCTAAAGTTCAAATCTTTTTTTTTAAATATATTTTTATTGATTTCATAGAGGAATGGAGAGAAAGATAGAAACATCAATGATGAGAGAGAGTCATTGATTGGCTGCCTCCTGCACAGCCCCTGCCGGGTATCAAGCCTGCAACCTGAGCATGTGCCCTGATCGGGAATCGAACCTCAATCTCCTGGATCCTAGGCTGACGCTCAACCTCTGAGCCACGCCCAGCCCTGCTAAAGTTCAAATCTTTACTCTTATTTTATCCCTGTAATATTTTTACTAGCCAGCAATTTAAGACCATGCATTCCAAATAGCTAACAATTTTTAAATTTAATATTGGCATGATGTGAAATTATAGTTATAGTGTTCACCTTAGATGATAGGTCAATGTTATTTCCTACTTAATTACCACTTTTTATTAATACAGCCTTTCTTACTATACAAGAATATTTATTATATAAAATTTATAAAAGCTTTATTATACTAGATTATGATTGTGTAATATGATTCTCATAAACAAAAATTTGCTTTTTTTCCACCACAGAAAATTTGAGGATATTGTCTTTAGGAAGAAACAACATAAAGAACTTAAATGGACTGGTAGGTTGCTATTTATTACTTTGAAAAAGCATACACTTTTTTCTTAGTGTAAAAATAATACTTGTCCATTGCACAAACTTTACAAAGTAGAAAAGCAACTATAAAAAGTACTTATAAGCCACTGACAATTTAAACATTGCTAACATTTTCACTGACGTCTTCCTTGCTTTTCCCCCTGTTCTTCAATGGGTATGTAGAGAATGAAATCAAACTATACATATTGTTTTGCATCTCTTTTTTTTCTTAATATGTAAAGATCGTGTTTCTTTGTCATTCATTCACTCAACAAATTCATTCAATAATACTTTCTGAGTGTCTGTTTTAAGCCAGGTACTATTCTAGGCACTAGAGATACAGTAGAATGAGTATTAAACAAAGTCCTTGCTCTCATGGAACTTACATTACAGTAGAGGAAGACAGACTAGAAAATAATTGTATAATACATAAGGTGGTGGTGAATGCAGTGGAGAGAAAACAAGGCATATAAGAGACTGTGTAGATTGATAGGAAGCCCTCTCTGGAAGAGATGTAGGCTCTAGAGCTGACCAGGAGATAAGTACTCCCGGCTGAGGTGGACAGCAAGTGCAAGTGTCCTGAAACTGAAGCTGCTTGCCATGCTTGAGTGAGAGCAAAAGAGTTGAGTGAGGGGGGAGAATTGTCCTCGGTGAGGTTGGCAAGTGAGTCAGGAACTAGGAGGCCACACTGGGCCTTATAGGTCATGATAAGATTTTAGATTTTTTTCCATTTGGCTTACAAAGCTATTGGAGGTTTTTGATCAAAAGGTGTGACTTAAGTCTTTAAAAACTTTTCAACTATATACCTTTTTAATGACAGCATACTATTCTATTTTATTAATGTACCATGATTTATTAAATCAGTTATTTATTATTCATTGTTTTCAGTTTTAAGTTATCATAATCAATGGTGTTATGAATCTCCTTTTAGCTATATTATTGCACACATCTGTGAATAATTCATTAGATAAATTCCTGGAAATGGAATTGCTGGGTCAAAAGGTATGAATTTCTTTTAAGGCTTTTTTTTGACATTTCATCAAGTTACCATTCAGGAAGTTTGTAACAATTTATACTTCCACCAGTAATGGATGAGGTTTCCTATTTCCGCTTACCAATCTTGGACATTTAAAACTTTATCAAGTTTTTGACAGTGGAGTGAAGTGAACTATGTATTTTTATTTATATATTTACTGGCCATCTGAGTTTTCTGGCAAAGAAGCTGAAATGAAACAATGTTGTAATACTAGGAAATTTTAGGAAATATGAAGCTAATTTCTTTTTCTTGTATCTGTTCCCAAAAAGACAATAATTTTTTAAAAATTATTTATTGTTAAATAATTCATAAACATTCTGAAATTTTTTATGACTCTGGCTTCCTTCCCTACCTCCCAATAAGTTTAGCTGTGCTTCAGAAGAGCCAGTGGAACTGAAACTGCAGTGGTTCCCAACAGTAACCTCCCAAAATGAGACAGGCTACAATGGCCATCTCTCATTACAGGAATAGCTATAATGCCTAAATAGGGGACAGTGTTCAGAGGGGCAATTTTGAAATCATCTTGAGTTATATGAATAATATTCCCACTTCTATGTGTCCACTTACTCGCATAAAGTTTTACTAATGAATTTATAAAATACTTGAAAATTCTTAGAGATTACATTCTTGAATAAAGGAAGTTTCCCCCCAAAAATGATAGCCAATAGATGAATTGTTTGCTTTCTAGTTAGATATGATGAGTAAATACTTAATGATCTTTAAAAAAGTGTTTTTGGTTTTCTAAATGATTGGTATATTTAAAAGATATTTTACTTTATCTACATTCTCTAAGCATTAGATAGTAAAAATGTCAAATATAGGGACATTATTCATAATGAATAAAATATTAAATTATAATACAAAAATTCAGAATTTGTTATACTTCAGACTAAATATGACTTTGAATGATCTGGAAACATACCCCCAAATTTTTAGGATCAATAGAGGCTTAATATTCCATTAGGTATTTTCAGAATACCAGATTCTCAAGTATTGCTATAGTATATAATTTCTCCCATGAAATGTAATATACAGCTAGAAATCACAAAGAAATTATAATTATAGAATTAAAGGCTTGTATGGAGATATAACCTAGCTGAACCGTCCCTTGCATAGATCTCTTCACTTTCTATATAATATCAATAACACCCAAGAGTTGGTTTTCTTTCCAGCATGTGTGTATGTGTGTGTGTATGTATACACACCATACATACACCAAAACAACATTTTTCCAGTTCAAAAGCTTTCCTACTTATGTATAGACTAAAGAAAAATAATAAGTTAGGATATAGATGCTGGGCTTCAAATAGGTTCACATACTGACTTACTCATCTAGAAACACCAGTCTCATAGCATGATTTAAATAGCTGCCTTAGTAAGTTTCACATGACCGCTCTAATCTGTGAGACATGGAGTGTTAAATTGAATGAAAGGGCTCTGTTTAAAGCTACTGGAACACTGGCTATTAAGGTACATTATTAAGCCTATTTGTATATATGATCTGCCACCTGCCTTCCTTTCGGATCTCATTTCACATTACTCTTCTTCCTAGCTAGTAATCTCCAGGACTGGCTTCTTCCTCTTCCTGGAACATGCCAAGTCCATTCCCACCTGAATCTTGTACTTGCTGTTTCCTTTATATTTACTGTTTCCTCTGCCTAAAAAACTCTTTGTTACTCTAGATTTCCACATTACTGGCTCCCTCTTAACCTTCACACTTCAGCTCCCCAAAAGTGACCCAGCTACCCTATATCTAATTATTGCCAGCTCTCTAGGCAATAATTCTTAACACACACACACACACGCACATGCACACATTTTTATCTTATCTGAAATTTTTATTAGTTTGTTCTTTCCCCTCTTCCTTCCCCTCTCTTTCTGTCTCTGTCCACGCACAAATCCTAATGAGCATGTCAGTTTTGTTCATCAGCATCTATGTTAGTGCTTGATACATGTAGTAGGCATTCTATAAGTCTTTACTGATTTACACAATATTTTTATTACTAATTATAAAAACAGGTTAAAATTATAATTCTAAGAGTAATATATGTTAATTGTAAAAAACATATCAAGCAATTCATAAATATATGAAATACACTGTGAAAGTCTTTCTTCTCCCTACCTCCCTCCCCAATTCCATAAGGTAACAGAAATAATATTGTTTTGTATACTTTAATATTTTTTCTGTGCAAATACAAATAAATAGATATTTGTGTGTATGTATATGCATGTGTGTGTGTATGTTTCATATGTTTGTACTGTTGATATACAAGGTTAATATATTTTTTCTGCTTTTTCACTCAGTTCAGGGTAGGCAAAAGTACCTTAATAATAATAAATAATATAATAATTAATAAGTAACAATACAAGAATAAACTCTGTGTTTTGAGTACACAACTGTAAACCTACTTTTGCCAACCCCTGTATATCAGTAGTAGTCTTCCATGTCAAAAATTGCAGATTTAATGCATTCTTTTTTAATAGCTGTACAGTTTCCCCTAGTATCAATTATAAATTTGATCCATGATTGCATGTATCAGAATTTCTTTCCTTTTTAAGGATGAATAATATTCTGTTGTATGTATATGCCGTATTTCATTTATCCATTCATCTATCAATGGCACTTGGGTTGTTTGCACCTTTTGGCTACTGTAAATAATGCTGCTATGAACATGGATATCTAAATATCTCTTTTAAACCCTCTTTTCAATTCTTTAGGGCATATGCCAAGAAGTGAGATTGCTAGATCATATATTTTTAATTTTTGGAGGACCTGCCAAACTGTTCCATAGTACCTGTACCATTTTACATTCCCACCAACAGTGCACAGTTTCTGCATATCCTTGCCAACACTTCTTACTTTCTGTTTGTTTGATATAGCCATCCTGATGAGTGTGAGGTGGTCTCTCTCTCATTGTGCCATACTGCTTTTTACTATTTTACAGAGTGAGAAACTTGCAGAAGCAAACCAATTTCCTAAATGCCTGTTCACTCAATGTCCAGTTCTCCAAAGGGCCAGTTTATTGAACAACAGGTTTCACTGAATTGATCACACAAACTTAGCCAGATTTTACCGATTGATATTCCCGATTTCTTCACCAAAACCTTGTCTTTATTACCTACTTATAAATATATAGAAAATTGTAGTGCTTGGAATGGTTTCAATACCTTCTGAAATTTTCTTTAAGGTTTATTTAGTGCTGCTAATGATACTGCAGCTGTTTCATCCAGATGTTGGATTTGTCGGTCCATCTTTGTAGAATGTCAGTTTCATATTTTAGGTTCTGATCACTTCTCAAATTATTAAAACACATAAAAATAGTAATCTAATTGAGCTGCTAGCAAATCCTTATATTTAGGGAAGTACAAAAGACAGTGGAATAGATTGAAAATGTCCTGAAAGACCAACCTACACTCTGGGCATTCAAAATCTACATATTCCTAAGTCAATATGCCTAAGACATTCTCGTTTCACAAAGTCATATTCCCAAGTAAAGTTCCGAAATGTACTGAAATTTGGTTATGACAAAAGACCTGCATTCAAATGGCTAAAAACTAAACTGAAGCTAAATTTACACTTCAAGTGAGTGAACAAAGCATTACAGACATCTTCAAATTATCCTATCTTAAGAATGTCTATCCAGCTAGACAAATTGCTATAATTTGTAAGTAAACAATTTTTTGGTAAGTCAGTAAGAGTAAATTCAGCAAATTGGTTATTTGGAGAATTGATCAAATTGGCTATATGAAAACTGACTAAGAGTCCTCATCACATGTTAAAAACAACACTAAATTAGTGGCAGAACCAAGAACTGAGCCTAAATCTTCTAATCAGTATTTAATCGGTATTTTTCCTACTACCTCACACTTTCTAAATTGGAGAAATGAGGTGGATGCAGATGCAGTGCCATGAAAATGCATGCAATACAGTTTAAATGACATGAAAACTGATTCCCCTCTTCTGAAGATGTATATGATATACTAATTAGGTCATTTTGGTGGAGAACATATCAGAATACTAGCTGAGGGGGGTTGTCTAAATCACAAAGTTCTGATATAAGAGTGCCAGGACGGACTGATTTAAAAGGTACTTTACTCTGAAACTGTTATTTCTTCTACTCAGAAAGCTGAAACTAAGATGAATTGTGGGAGTTGGGATGACACACAGAACTACCTCAGGCCACTCCTCAGTTCTTCCCCTTGGTTCCACCAGTATGGAAAATGCATACATTAGGGATCTTTATCCAGGGTGCATTTATTCTCTTTGTAGTTTCTGAAGGGACAGTTACTTCCCAGGATAGATGTGGGTTCCATGTTCCAGACATTACCATGTGGCCACAGGTAAATTCTTTTGGGTTAAGAGAGCATCTAATTGATCCTGCCTAGTATTTTTTTTGTTGTTTTTTTTTAAAGGAATCACTAAATTTTGTCTTATGTCTAAAAATGAAGGAAGTTTGTGCCACCACTGATTATATCTATCATTTAAGAGTCAGTGTGGTATCTAGCCAGCATGGCTCAGTGGTTCAGCATTGACCTATTATCCAGGAGATTGCGGTTTGATTCCTGGTCAGGGCACATGTCCGGATTGTGGGCCTGTTCCCCAGTGGGGGGCCTGCAGGAGACACTGATCACTTTCATTCATCATTGATGCTTTTATCTCTCTCCCTTCCTCTCTCTGAAATCAATCAATAAAATATATATTTTTTAAAATAATAAGAATAAAAGAATCAGTGTGGTATAATTTTTTTTACTATAATGGAAAACTTTGGGTTTTAACTGGAATTTTATACATTAAAAGAAGATGAATGAATGGATAGGTAGCTGGATAGAAGATGGGCAGATCTTTTATAGGAAAAGGGTAGTAAAATGTTAATGGTAGAATCTGGGTAGTGGATATATGGGGATTTACTATAAAATTCTTTCAACTTTTTCTATGTTTGAGAGTTTCTGTAATTAATATTGGGGGGGGGGGGAATCCTGAAATTTAGACCCAGCTCTACTATTTAATAGCATTGTGATCTCAAACAAAGCCCTTAAGCTCTCTGTAACAGAAATGAAATAACCTTCTTTGCCTACTTTAAATGTTACAAGGATAAAGTAATAAAATATATAGGGAAGTAATTTGAAAGCTATACTATTCAATAAAAGTGATAACATAGTGCTACTATTTCTCCTGTTGGTGATTTCAGTACCTATTCTTAGTTCAGGTAAGTTTAAAGAGAGGAAGAGAATGTTCTACTTGGCTTTTTTAATGGCAGAAACTCCCACACAGCCTTCATTTCTCCTGCCAGGGGACAGGTGGTCTCAGTTCTCTTTGAAGACCATTGTTTTGAGGTTTATAGGGAAGGACAAAAGCTTGAAAATAAGCATGTATATCAAATTGCTCTCTTTTTCAGGAAGCAGTAGGGGACACATTAGAAGAACTGTGGATCTCCTACAATTTTATTGAGAAGTTGAAAGGGATCCATGTAATGAAGAAATTGAAGATTCTCTACATGTCTAATAACCTGGTGAAAGACTGGGGTAAGCTGAGGCTGGCTCTTTGCTGACCTCTACTTCCCGTTGATAGAAAACAGCCCAGTAGGGAATGTGGTGCAAAATAAGGACATTTGCTTCTAAGCACAGAGAGAAATGGCGATAGGAGCTCCCATGTGTCAGCCAAACACTTGAAATTACACCTAAATCTTTATATACAGTACTTAAAATGATTCTAATTTAATAGGTTCATGAAAAAATTAAAATTAATTGTCCAAAGGCTGAAATAAATCAGCTTAAGTTTAATAATTCTTGTGTGGAAGGCCTGCCTGACATTTACATTGCTTTGCTTTTGCACTGGACACGATTCATTCAGCATTTATTAAAGCCTTATGTGCCATGAACTATGTGCCAGACTCTTGATGCATAGTTGAGTAGGACACCATCCCTGCCCTGCCCTCGAGGAGTTCACAGCTAATAGCTGTAAAACTGTGATAAATTCCACAGTAGAGGCTCCAATGAGTTGCTTTAAAGAATTCAAAGGTGAGGGAGGGCATGGGCAGAGACGGCAGTGTAGCTTAGCCCATACCAATGCAGTACGGCATAAGGAAGACCTGTCAGTGTCGAATGATTTGTTCTTTTCTATTGTAAATCTCATTTCCTCCCCATATCCTATCCTTAGGCTAGCATGAAGGTAGAAGAGGTGTGCCTTCTTTTTCCCTCCCTTTCTGTAACGTTTTCAGAGAATCATTCCATGTGGTCTAACTTCTCTTACTTACTTCAAAATCTTTTTTTTAAAAAGACATATCTTTATTGATTTCAGAGAGAGGAAAGGAGAGGGAGAGAGAGAAATAGAAACATCAATGATGAGAGAGTCATTGATCAAGCCCACAACCCGGACATGTGCCCTGACCGGGAATCGAACTCTGATTGCCTGGATCCTAGGTTGACACTCAACCGCTGAGCCATGCCTGACTGGGCTACTTCAAAATCTTAAACAACAAATTGTTCTGAATAGTCACAGACAGTGATATTGGAATTCAGCCCCCAAAGTCATAAGAGTAAAGCCTGCCATTTTAATGTGGAAGGTATTCTTTGTACCTGTAGCTGAATTTGTGAAGCTGGCAGAACTGCCATGCCTGGAAGACCTGGTGTTCGTAGGCAATCCCTTGGAAGAGAAGCACTCTGCTGAGGGGAACTGGATCGAAGAGGCGAGCAAGAGAGTGCCCAAACTGAAAAAGCTGGATGGTGAGTGCTAAGCCAGCGTGCAAGTATTTCGTAGGTGTAAGAGTTGAGTTTATGACATGGAATCATGAAAAGGAGCAAAACTCTGAAGAAGACGATAGGTTGTCTCTAATCTCCAAGGCCATTTCTGTCCACAGGAAATTTTATGGTCCACATGTGGACCAGGGTGAGATGAAAAACTTTTAGGATATTTAGACTGGTATAAGATCATCCCTAGGCCAGAAGCTTATAAAAAAGTTGGGCTTATTCTCAAGTCACAGGTATTATTTTGCAGAATAATTATATATAAATGGTAAGTAACTACTTTTTCACAATTGAATCAAAATTGTAGTGTTCTCTAATGCCCACACACACACACATTTTAGTTTCCTAGGATCTAAGATAGGTGTCTCTATTTATGGATATCCTTGACTGAGTGGGTTCAAATCCCAGTTCTACCACTTAATATCCTTTTTTGTCATTGTGGTAGTTAAGTTCACCAAACTTTTTTTTTTGTAATCTAAAAACTGGAAATTATAATAGTCACAGAACTCTCTGGGTCTTACCTATTCCCAGGTGCTACCAGGAACCCAGGCCAGGATTCTGACTGTTCCAGGACCCACATACTTCCCTTTTTTCCTGCCAGCCCAGGGAAATACCTTTCTAATCAGGATAATCACTATCCCCTCCTTTTCCACATCATTCTACATCTTCGCGCAAAGTCTATCTTCTTAGTGATCTTAGGCTTTCAGAGACAAAGCCAGCAAGTCTGACATTCCGTTTCTGCTTTCCACACTGCCCCCGAAGCAAAGACACAGAGCCCACTGGCCGGCCTGATTGGATGGGGGTGGGGCGTGCGGGATGCGCAGAAGAAACAGGTGACCCAGCTGCATCCCCGTCCTCCTCCTCACCCCATGTAACCAGTGTGTGTTTCCCTGTTTGTCTTTATCACCCTACTCATACCGATACAATCCAGAACCAAAGGACCTAATTGTCTGTGGTTGAGGCTTCCTTGTTCCCCACCCTTCAGTCCCCTCTTCAGTCCCCGCTTCATTACCCTGCTGTTCTGTCCTTCCCATTCCGTGTCTGTTTCTCTCTCCCTTGCCACCTCTATCTAAAGTTCAGTACTCAACCCCCTACCCACCTCAGCTTACTGTGGCAGTTGTCTTTAAGTCGCAATGCATCCCTGCAGGGATATGTCGGAATCCCTGGGGAGAGAGTGAAGGAGATGTGTATAGTCTGAAAAAGTTTTACAGGTGATTCTTATATGCCTCCCTGGAAGAGATGTGCTCATCTGTCCTCCAGCTGAGAATTATCGACATGCAATAATTACATGCAAAAGTCCCTTCACTAGCTCTTTTCCTATACCAAAAACTTTTCACAGCTTGATTGATGGATAATTGACATACACTTACCTACACATATTTAAAGTATATAATTTGATATGTTTTGATATATGTATATACCTCTGAAACCACCACCACAATTAACATAGTAAAGATATATATGATGGTGACTATAGTTAACAATACTATATTGTATACTTGAAAGTTGCTAAGAGAGTAGATCTTATAAGTTCTCACACATACACAAAAAGGTAGCTACATGAGGTGATGGATGTGTTAACTAACCTTATTGTGGTGATTATTTCATGATATATACATATATCAAATCATCATGTTTACACCTTAAACTCATACAATGTATAAGTGAAGCTGGGGAAAAGACAATGAACGTATGCATCACTCCCAAAAGTTTCCTTGTGCCTCTTTGTAATCCCTGCCTCTGCTCATCGCCACCTTCCCTCCCACGGCAGTCACTGATCTGCTTTGTGTCCCTATAGATTAGTTTGTATTTTTTAGAGTTTTATATTAATGGAATCATGCAGAATGTCCTTCCCCGCCCTCTGGATACGTACATAGGGGTAAAATGACAAAGACAGTATATTACCTCTGTGGGAGGTACAGGAATGATCAGGAAGAGGCAAGCAGGTTTCTAAGACTGGTAATGTTCTAGTTCCTAAATTGGGTGGCGCATATACAATCACTGGTTTTGTTACTCTTTAAATTATTTATATTGTGTTTGTATGAATTAATATTTGACAATTAAAACTAAAATAAACTAAAATAAAATAAAATAGAGGCTAGAAGACATTAGATTCAGCCTTTTTATGTCCACCTTTAGTTGGATTCTAGAAACCACTTGAAATCATTTGTCTTTACTTCCTTCAGGATTATACACAGGAGGTGAACCCCTTCTCTTAAGAATATAACAGAACCCCTCACGTAGACCCTGAGTAGACCAAGCCACTTCAGAGCCTTTTGGACAGAGTATCCCTCTCAGGCCATCTGAACAGCCCCTAAAAGAACCCCCTTGGTCTATACTAAACCAGTGGGATAGACCAGAACAGAGATGGCCACAGCTGCTAACTTGTCTCTTTTTGCCACTCTCCTGGTGCTTATAAGCAAAACTGGGAGATCTTAAAATGTTAAAATGAGAGAGACAGTACCAAGTGTTAGTGAGATGTAGAGCAACTAGAACTCTTATACCCTGCTAGATGGTAATGTAACTTGATGTAACCACTTTGGAAAAAACCGGCATTATCCACAAAACCTCTACACACATGTATGTCCCTTATGACCTGGCAGTTTTTCTCCTAGCTATATACCCAAAAGAAATGTATGTATGTTTACCAAAAGACATGCATGAGAGTGTTCATAACAGCACTATTTTAATAGCTATAATCTAAATGCCCATCAACAATAGAATAAATTATGACATATTCATGCAATGGAATATTAAACAGCAAAAAGAATGAACTACAACTTCACACACTATAGATGAGTCATACAAATGTAATGCTGAGCAAAAGAAGCCAGACACAAAGTGCATGCTGTATCATTCTGTTCTATCAATTTCTAAACATGCGAAAGTACCTATGGTGTTAGGCATTTTGTGGGGAAATAGTGACTGGAAGGGGGACTGAGGAGGTTTTGGGGTTTCTGATAATGTTCTCTTCCTAATCTGGGTGCTGGTGACCCGATGTGTTCTCTCTGTGTACATTTATCAATCTGTACATATTTTTTATACTTTGTGTATTTTGCATGTGTGTTGTTATATTTCGTATGTATGTCATACTTCAATAAAACATTCACTCACCCCCCCACCCCGCAAGCAGATGCTGTGGGGAGTATAGAGAGGTAAAATTCTGCTCACTGCCATGAAGAACATAAGTGTTCATTTAAGAAGGAATTCCGAGGAAGGGCCATTGGAGTTCGTTCTTGATTAAGAGTAGGATCTAGATGGAAGGATAGTTGGGGAGGGCATTTCAAAATGGAGGAGCTTTGTTAACCAAGAGTCCTGGTGTAAGTGTGCAGGATGAGTTTGGAAGACAGAGAGTTGGTCAGTTTAGCTGGATTGGAGGGTGACCGGCTAAAGAGTTATGACTAAATAGTTGACGAGGTAAGGCTGTGGGCAGGTTCAGATGCCGGAGCTCAGGAATGGGTTGCCCTTGGCCCGCTGAGAGCTTGCAGATGTGTTTTGTTTTCCATACTTTCGTTCTTCCCACCCGCCCCCAGTTTACTACCAATGTTTAATATTTAGGGAACTAACAAAAAATCAGACATCCTGGGATTGCATATTTGATTGTGAGAAATGAAGAATATTTCTTTGTATTTAACATACAAAATTTCAGTATGTATGGGGCTTTGTTTTTTTATTTTTTTTAATATATCTTTATTGATTTCAGAGAGAGGAAAGGAGAGGGAGAGAGAGAGATAGAAACATCAATGATGAGAGAGTCATTGATCGAGCCCGCAACCCGGGCATGTGCCCTGACCGGGAACCGAACCCGGATTGCCTGGATCCTAGGTCGACGCTCAACCGCTGGGCCACGCCCGGCTGGGCAGGAGCTTTGTATTTTTGCCTGACACCTGTAGGCATTTTTATTTGCAACTCTCCATTCAGGGAGCCAGATATTCATAAGTACTTATATTAATCCATTTGAGAATTCTCTTGAGAGGCTGTTTGGTAATTTGAAATTAAAGAGATTTTATGAAATTACTTTTATTACGGCACACTTCACAGCATTTCAGAGCTTCTGAGGTTAACGGGGAAATATTTTCATTTAGAATTTTAGCGACCTGTTGGGAGTGACCAGAGCCTTTCCCTTTCATTTAGGCACCCCGGTGATTAAAGAAGACGAGGAAGAGGAGAACTAGGCCCTGCTTCCGCTCACGTGTCTCAGTGTCATCAGAACAGTAGATACGTTTTGTATAATTGTCTATTTTAAAGATGCTATGTGGGGGGAAGTTTCTTAAGATAAAACAAATCTCTGATTTCTGTTTTTTCTCTTAACCTATACAGTGTTTCTCCCCCAAATGGTAACACCAACTTTATATATTGTAGTCCTCTTTTTAGAAACTACAAATTTTCAGTTTTTGTTGTCAGTCTCCATCTACTGAAATCTTTATAGACCGAACAATCATTTTTAAGAAAAGAACAAATGTGGTTCTTCATTTTTTTTAGGTCAAGCAGTTAAATATATATACTTAACTTTTGAATCTGTAGATCATCTTTCCTGAAGGTCTGCCTCCTTATGACTCAGAAGCACAAGTGTCATGCCTTTGGTTCCGAAGGCAGCGTGGTGACAGGAGGTTCCTCTTAGAAATGCAGCAGCCATAGAAGCAAGACTCCGAAGTCAGAGTGAAAAAGCTGTGGTGAAAAAACGAAAAATTAATATCTTGGAGGCCTTAGAGCCCATGTTATGTTTACTTATTTGTTTTTCAAAAAATGTGTACATTGTCAACTGGAATTTAGGTTGTGTGTACATGTGTGGCCACTTGAGTCCCTGCGCAGGGCCAGTCAGTCATTCTGTGACCCAGGTCAGTGGTTAAAGTGACTGGCGTGGCTATTCCTTTGACCAGCACTGTGGCCTTGTTACCCATGTGGACCTGACGTTAGGCACACTTTTGGTTTTATAGCTTTGTATGTGATATAAGGAAATATAGATAAGCAGTAGTTATATTTGAATTCCTAACCTAAATCTTGGCCATTCATATATGCCAAAATTTGCCCTAATAACTTTGGACTGTTGACTGTTATGTTGGGGGAAGTGATTGTTCTAAGGGTAGAGAACCCAAAGACTGGATCTGGTACCTTTCAATAAATTAAATTTAGTATTTCAAAATATATTTTAGAAAAGTTTTAAGTTAAACAGCTCTTGAAATGAATTATGTAAGTGGTTATGGAGGGAAAAGAGATGTTTCATTATGGGATCCCAGGCAAAGGGCAATATTTTTGAAGATTGCTTTCTCTGTAAAGCATTGTAGGTGATTTACCCTCAGAATTGCAAAGCAATAGTTGGATGCAGAGCTTAGAATTTATCATATAAGAAAAAAACTCTTTTTGGAAAATGCAAGATATGGTAGTCAGTAACCAGATGGAGTCCATAGCAGGCCAGGACCGAATCACTGATAGATTGCAGTAAGGAAGTCACAGGCCCTCCACCAAATTGTGCCTGAAGTCCCTCAACCAGAGACTATTGATTTCATTTCCCCATTTACTTGTGTAAAATCAGTCAAAGAGGGAGGACTCATTTTAAAAAAGTGATCACATAAATAGTCCTGGGTTTCAGAAGTTTTCAGCTGTCATTTACATAGGAATTACATGATTTTTCAGTCACGCTGATCAAAAGGGACCACTGCTTCGACAATCAGTTCTAAAAAGGAAAAATTCACCCAACACTTTTTAGCTTCCTTTTAGTTCTTCCTCATAGCCTGATAGGAAGAAGGCTTGACTCTGACTGCTTATATATTCAAAGCCTTTGGGTACCTCTTTTGTGAGCCATAGGCAGTGACCATTCCTCGGTGATTTTAAGACCCAGAAGCTAAGAGGGAAGATGATTTTCTTATAGTATGAACTTCATCCAGTAGGCAAGCTTGAAGCCATATTGCTATATATGGGTGTATTTTCTAAAAGTTACTCTGGAAGTAAATGTAACAGGGAATGGACGACTTCATGTTGATTTTTTTTTTTTTTTTTTTTGGTAAAATGGCTTACGGTGTTTAGTTTTTTGTTGTTGTGTTTTGTGTGTTTTTTTAATTCTGCAATATAGAAACAAATTTCCCATTTCTCCCCATTTCTTAATGTCCTTTAATCACTGGTAGTTCTCAGATAAATGTAAGGTGCTTTCTGTGTCCATTTCACACAAAATCCATATTCAATTCTACTTAAATATTTGAATGACTTCTATGCATCCTTTACATGGAATGAAACCAAGAATCCTTGCGATTAGAAAATAGAAGATAGGGTGTATTAAGAAGTTCAGAATATTCTCTCAAGTCATTCCTTAGCTCATCCTTTACTGCTGCAAATATAGCTGATGTTTAATATCTTTGATTTATGCTTCTTGGATTAGATCTTTAACCTACTTATACTGGGGTTCTCTCTGTGCTCCTGATTTAAAGCATTATGCCATTTTAGTGGATCATTTAAATTTCCTCTATTGTAATGATGGTAGAGCTCTGGAATCAGTTTAGTATGTTAATATTTACACAGGAAACTTGATTCCAGCCTGCCAAGTAATTCAGCTTGTCTGTGTTCCCGAACTTGAAGCTTGTGGCTGCGTAACTGGTCAGGTCTTGAAAGGTTTTGTTCTCTATTGATAGGAGCTTGTTCCTTTAAATTAGAGTCAGCCTTTGCACTATCAACATTTGGGCTCCATAATGTTGTAGGGGACTGTCCTGTGTGTTATAGGATGTTTAGCAGCATCTCTGGCTTCTACTTACTAGATGCCAGAAGAACCTTCTTCTCAGTTGTGATAACCAAAAATGTCTTCACACATTGCCATCTGTCCCCTGGAGCAGAGGGGGAGGAACAGATTCACCCCTAGTTAAGAACCAGTGCTTTACACCAACATTCCTTTAGTCCAGGGTCCATTTATTTTTCACTCTTTAGCCATATGCCACCTGACTTGTTATATGAGAGAAGGTGGTACTTAATAATCATGGATGGAAGGAAATGGTTATTGGTGTTTCCCTTTTTTGTAATGCTTATTTTAATAATTCTCACATCACATTAGAAACTCAGGGCTGGAAGGTTCAACTTATTTTTCCCCCTCAACTTTTATTTCTTAACATTTTGCTTATCTTAGGACAGTGATTATTAACCTACCTCTCTCTTACTCTCAACAGAATCCAAGTTTATGTTAGATTTGCTTTGTCTCTAAAATTTAACATTTTAAGTATACTTTAGAAAATAGATTGCCATTTTTAAGTGTTCATTCATTGTCCAGTAATGCACAGGATTTTACAGACTGTAGCAGTCATTAAATATAGAAAAATATTTCATAAAATTTGGTAATCACATGTGAGAGTTAGCTGGTGTAGACACAAATTTTGGATGTGATCAGAAGAATGGTTATTGGATCCATTCCACAAAGAGAGGTGTAGTATAAGACACTTAAATGTTGTTTCTGTTTGGAAAGAGGAATTTTGACTGGAATAGATGCTTCTTTTGATATCTTTCACCAGTGGCTTAAAGTAGAATAAGGGGAATAGGAAATGAATCTTAACTGTTGCCTTCTTCTCAGAGTTGGTGATGTGTATGTAGTTGAAGGTAGTTATCTCTGTGACCCAGAATCTTCTGCCTGGGTTTCTCTTAGGACTAAATTGGAAACGTGCAGGACTAGAAAGGTTGGACTTAATCATTAACTTAGAGAAACTGAGGGGAAGTGTCCAGCATCGATCCAGGTAGTGTATCTCTAACTGGGTCTATTAGTCACAAAGGCTTTATATTGTAAGTAGTGGTAAAGGGAGAAAACTGCTAAACTGCAAGCTATCCTTTACCAGAAATTAGTTCCTTTGGCACACATCTTTCTCTGGGCCGCTTAAAGTGTCTGTAAATAGCTAAGTATAAAACGAGCTTTGGTGTAGCAGAGTCGGCGCTTCTGACGCAGCCAACTTGACCATATCCCTTTATTGTCACTCTAGCATGAGTTGTTTTTTTCATAAAACCATAAAATAGGTGCAATAAAAAAAGTTTAAGGGGATGTTTGTTTTTTTAAAATCACTGAACTTTAGAAATCTCACATCTGTATCTCTATTCCTGCCTTTTAATAAACCAGTGGCTGCAAAGGAAGAATACCGAAAGGAAAAACTAGACTGTCTTATCTTTTTCTGACCTACGATAAATTTTCACTTGACATTGGAGATGTCATAACTGGATTCCAGTTAATTTCCCATATTGGGCAGGTTAGAGAGGAACCAGCCCACCAAATTATGATCTGGCAAATTTAACAAGGGGGTGGGGGAGAGTAAACTATTTTTCAGTAGATTTGCACTTTAACATTATGAACTGGATGTTGGTTGGAAGTCCTCCCACAGGGCAGATGGGTAAATCCCTTGCCTGCATGTGGATATTAGAGTCAGAACTCAGTCTTGCTCGCTTTAAGCCCACCTCTGCAACAGTTGTCTGTTGATGTAATCAGAGCCAAGATTTCCGTTTCCCCACTTGGTGTCACCTTCCATGTCTGCTACATTGACAGTCATCCTTGGGAGGATGTGTCTAGTAGACTTCTCCGACTCAGAAACTTTGTGAGTTATCTTTCCCACATCTAGATTTAAAAAATTAATTTAGATGTTGGCTAAATTAAGTTGTGGCTAATGTTAGGAGGGTGGGAAATTATTTGCTTCTTTGATCAGCAGGGTCCCTCCCTGCCTCTGAGGTGCTATTGCCTAGAGGGATTAATCCCATCAAAAGACTGGGGGGTTGGTAGCTATAAGGAATATACATTTTGCCAGCTGCTTCTCCCAGGGTGGCAGCCATGATCACGAGCATCATTCCAGAATCTTTGGCTTCTAGAACCAACTCCATTCTGAAGAACATTTTAACATCTATTAACATCTATTAATACTTTGGTAATTATCTTTTATATGCAGGAATTTTGTAGCATGAACTTTATGACTAAAATTATTGTGTTAAATTATTTAGAAATGTTGTTTCTGAATGTTATTTTGTGAGACTTGTTTTAAAATAGTAATAAATTGTGTTATTTTATAAAAAAACTAATTTGTATCTTTTTTAGTTACATAACCATTAGTTTTAGCTAATACAGAGCAACTATCTGAACTTCAAATGATATTCTGTTCCAAAGAAATTCAGTCTTTGGATAACATATTCCACAGCTTTGTGTGTGTGTGCATGTGAGAGAGCGAGCAAGAGAGGGAGAGACTGACGCGTTTCTCTAGCCTCTTCCCACCCCCACCCCCAGTAGTTCACTACCAATGATTTTTTCTCCCAGGTCTGTAAGTCTTCCCCAGTTCTCTGGGCACCATTTCAAAGTGATCAGCATCCTGGAAAGAATCCTTACAGGTACAGCAAGTCACTACTGCACTTCATTCCTAGTCCTCTCCTTAGTTCCAGAAGTGTCCACGGTTCAGTTTGGCTGACAGGCCCTTGATTTGTGGTCTCAGTAACCTGATGGTGGACAGCCCCTTTTTGATAATGCAACAAACAGGAAGAACTGAGCAACATCAGTAACATTACACGTGCTCCCAGCACATGTTCTGTGCCATCAGCCAAATGTTATTTTGGTTCCAGAACGGGACATGTAGTGCAGTTTCTACTTCTTTATTCCATAGTTATTTGCTTATGAGGCTATGTTTCTTGCTGCTGTCCTTCAAAAAGCAGAAAGATTTTAATTTGAGCCTATAAAGAGAAAACCTTAATTTGGATCATAAAATAGTTCATTATTATTTTAAGTTCATCATTTTCTAGAACAAAAGATCTAGAATCCTGACATTGTTTTATACCATATGTATGTATTAAATGTTTATGTGTATATGTAGATATATACAATTGTTATATATAGTAAAAGAATCCCAGGAGATGACCCTCCCTCCTAAAATGCAGTCAACTCTGCACCTATAAAAAGAAGGTATATCACTATGTGCAGATATAGGATGCCCAAAACATATTGGCTAAAAAAATATGAAGAACCCATTGTTCGTTATGTGTGTATGTACATAGAGTGGGAGTGTGTACATATATGTGGTGGCTGGTTGGTGTGTGCGTGTGGAGAAATGGGAATGTATGACAGGGTGGGAGACTGGTATAGCGTGTGTGGTGGGAGGAGGGAGCACGTTTATGAGGGAGTGTTGTGGGGAAGGCAGGACGAATGTGTGAAGAATTATGAGGTGAGGGCAGTGTGCGCGCCGGGGTGTGGACAGAGAAGCTGTGTGAGATGGAGTGGGGAGAGGAGGAATGTTTCCCGGGAGAGATCTGCCTGTCTGTTGTGGGGGTCAAATATGTGGAGATGTGTATGTTCAGAGAAGAGCGTGAGGGAAGGACAGATGTCATGTGGGAAGTGAGGAGATGAGTGTATAGAAAAATCTGTTAAAACAAATACCAATATTAGCCTTTATAAATATATTTTTTACCTTACGATTGTTACAATAGGTGGGCTATAATTTTAAATCATTGTTACTAGGGGAAAACCCCCACTGAACACTATGTTCATGTAATCACTTCTGGATTTACTAGGATCTCAAAAGATGGACATCTTCAGTCACTGAATCTCTGCAGTCAAATAAACATGTTTTTAAGCCATATATCCTTTTATATCCTGATGTAAAATGGCTGCTGTAAAACCGAAACACTCACTTTACAGTGTTATTCCTGCAGTTAAACAAACACTTTTAGCTGAAAGGAACTTAAAAAGAGAGGAAAAACATGGCTAAACTCCATTTCAGGATTTCCTAACATTTTATAGTAAGTTAATATTTACTTATACCTATTTAGCCTAACATTTGCCTTGTAGAAAACATGCAAAAATTGAGTACATTAAAAGTACATACTATGATATAAAACTTAGATAAAATAATAGATTTTTTTTTAGTGACATGGAAGTCTGAGAAAAGATATGTATCTTAATTACAATGAAATTTTTTATACATGTCAGAAAAAAGACTAGAATTTTTTAAAATATTTTATTTGTATACATGTATTTGATAACTTCAAATTTAGAACACTTAGAACCAGCACGAGTAAAGAGAACTATTATTCAATGATAAAGATTTGAAACGGGGGAATGGATACTGTAACTGGTTCATATTAACCTCCCCATGCGATTTATATCTGTATCTTATACAGTGAAAAATTCTAATTTACACAGCTCTCTAATTGTAGTATTTTTCTAACACCCTATTTTGTAGTCTCAGGATACTTTTCAATTAAATTGATCCCGATGTTTAGAGATGAAAACCAAGAAATTAGCACTGTAAAGCTGAATCACTAAGAATATCGAATTCACATTTCTTCCCATTAATATAAATAAGGAACCATTTACAGTAAACACAAAAACTATTCACATCATTAGTATTAACAGTTGACATTTTTACTGAACATTTCTGGTGTTAGCCAGGCTCTGAAATAAACATCCGAACGTGCAATTTCACATTTAAGGACCTCGATGAGAAGTGTCACAAGTTCACGTTTTTCACAAGTGGTGGTGACGCCACGATCACAGCTTGCACTGAGCACCCGTGTCCAAGCCTTTACCTGGCATTTTAGCACGCTGGCATGGCTCACTCGCACGGCTCAGGGTGCTGGGTTTCACTGCTCCATGAATATGCAGGCCTGGCTTCCCCCCCAGAAAACAAGACTTCACTAAGAGACACCTATAGGACAGCACAGAGACAAAGCTGTTATCTAGGTCTGCACTGCAGCTCCGCTTCCCGGGCTCAGAAGTGCCCCTCCAGGCCCAACTGCAGGAGCGCAGCCTCGGCCTCCTCCTCCTCCTCCTTGGCCTCCTCCTCCCGGATTCGCACCAGCAACTGAAAGAGGTTGGGGGCCGGCCCTTCCGCAGCCCCGGTCAGCCACAGCTGCCTTCGAATGGCCCCACTGTGGTTGGCTCCGGCAATGACCTGCTCCAGGCGGGCCTGGTTCACGTTATCTTTATCTATGGCCCCCTTCTCCACCACCTTCTGCAGCAGAGGCTCCAGACGAATGACATAAGCCGATAACTTTTCTCCCGGATTCTGGTAAGTGTTCAGAAATCTGACCTGCGCGTCCCTAGAACTCTCGACGCTCCCGAACACCTGCTCCAGTGCCTTCAGGCATTCGGCCGTAGTTATGGCGGGGTTGTTAGTCTTGAGGATGCGGATGACATCAGCGGCGGGGCCTCTAAGACTCTCCATCAGCCGCCGCCTCTTTTCTATATCAGACACCTGCCACTCCTCTATGACCTCATTAGTGTGCTCCAGCCAGGAATCAAAGGTCTCCTCCCCGGGCCCCGGGATGTCCTTCCCCGAGAACAGCGTCAGCTTCTTGTACCATATGGACTCAACAAGAGGCTGAATAACATTATCCAAAATATAGTTTAGCATCTCTGCTGGCATATCTGAGCCCGGGGGCGGAGCGGGGTTCTGAAACCCAAGGACACGGGCAACATCTTGCACGGTCCACCCCTCTCTCGCTAGGAAAAGGTGCAGCCTTTCTAAAAATTCAGCATCGGATGTCGGTGGCTTAAAGACCACTTTCCAGACCCCCCCTTTTCCCGACATCTCCCTGGGGATGGCCGCGTAATCCACGGCGCCAGTGAGCTCTAACAAGGCTGCTTTCGCGTTCTCTTCCCTCCAGAACATCCTCCCAAGCACTCGATAGGGCACCTGGGGCATCGCAGCCTGGAGGGTGTCTTCGATTTCAGCCTCATCACAGTTCACTGGGATCCCCCAGACCAGCAGGGCTCTCTGGGAGTTCACATCCATCCCCCTGCACCAGTCTTCCAACAGGGTCATCGCCATTTTCCCAACTATCACGGGCCCAACTCTACGAATACGGATTAGCCGGCTCCCTGTGCTCTAGGGCTGAGGACAACAGCAGACACCCCCAAATATGCCCGAGGGAGGCAAGCTGCACGCAACCACAATTAACAAACGGCACCAGAGTCCCGCCGTAGTCCTTTCGCTGCCCCCAAGGCAGTCGGCCGGCCGGCGAGTCCTCGTAGCGAAGCCTCGGGAAGGCTCAGTCACCCAGTCACGCGGCCGCGGCCATCTTGCGTCTCCGGTGGGGGTCGGCGGCCGGGGGCCGCGGCCAGGGGCTCGCGGCGCAGGAGGCTCGGCGCGACGGCGGGTGGCGAAGGAAGGAGCCGCGGGGCTGCGAGGCCGCCGGGGTGGGGGCGTGGCCGCCGCCTCCGCCGCCGGGGCGCTGGGCTGTCGCGGCTCCTGGGGTCGAGCCGGCGTTCGCGGTCGGAGCCGGGCCTTCGGCAGGCGGAGGAGCAGCTGTCAGCAGGCGAGGTCTGTGCCGCTCCTGGAGGGGGACACTGTCCGTCCTGAGGTCGCAGCAGCCGCGGCAGGGTTAGTCCGCGAGCAGCTTCTTCGCGGGTGCAGGGAGCCCTCTGGGAGGCGAGGACGGCCGACGACCGAAGGCAGGCGGTGGAGGCGCGGGCTGCGGCGGGCGGGCGGGTTGCGACGGGCCGGCTGACCGCGGCTGCCGGTGGTCCTCCCGCAGCCGCCGGTGGAGTTACTGCCGCAGTGAAGGGAGGGGCCGGTCTAGCGAGCGGCGTCCGCGCGCCCCGCCCCCGAGGCCCACTCAGCGCCAATGTAGTCATGGCAACGGTAGCCCAGGCGACGCGAGACCCACCGGCTCCGGCGGCCCGGAGTTCCAGCGGTTGCCATGGTGACAGCCGGGGCTGGGAGCACAGGCCTCTCTGACGGCGCATTTCTTTTCCCGTATTTTTCAGATGTGTTGTTGTTTTACAAAGCACGGTGTTTAAAAGATTATAATAAAGGGTATTTAAGATGATACTGTTGAAAATGCGTCCGTCATAACAGGCGTGTCCAGTCTCGTGGCGGGTTCAACGCGAAAACACCCTCTTCAGCCACATGGCTTTCTCATGCCACCTGATCGCATTCTCCACCCTCCGTATTTCATCCCGGTGAAACTAAAATGTTGCAAGTGTGTCATTTACATGTTTTTACGTGAGACAGTGAATTGAGATCTCTAAAATTTTGTAAAACTACCTGTATTCAGTAATCTTTGTAGCCAGGCAAACGCTAGTGTGTAAATTTCTCCTGTCCTGGCATCACTGACAATGGGCTGATAAAACAGAATCTTTATGGTTCAAAAATGTCCAGTAATCCCCTGCAAGCAAAACAAGGCCTACTTACGTCAATCCCCTAAAGAACACAGCATTCAACTCTGAATTTTTACAACCTTATTTAATAAAAGGTTTAAAGATACAGAAGAACATTCAAAAGTAAATAAGTTACATAGGTACATTACAATCACATCAGCAAGATTTTCTTTAGTGTATTAATTTTTTTTATAAAAAGCACACAAAAAATAAAATCTTCAGTCTGATCTATCACAACTGTACAGCAAAAGAGGTAATATTTATATATATATACACTATTTTAATATGTAACAGTCTTTTTAAAAAAGGGTGCCACAGGCAGCAAACACACAAAAGGCAGTGTCTGATCATTTTTTCAAAATAAAAGGAATATACTTATTTATATGCTATTAAAATATTTATACAATAATTACAGACTGTCAAGGCTGTTCCTGTGCTGTTCCCTCCAACAAGGCCTTCAACTGAGAGACAAATGAGGAAAAGGTGAAACAGCTGCAAATTATTAGAGGCCAATAGTAACACAGAGAAATATGTGGAGGACATACAATTGTTTTATAAAAATATGCATACTTCCTGTAAACCTAAGGAGTTAGGCTTGCCAGTCTGGTAATAAATACCATCCAAGAAAAGTGAGCCCCAGTGAAAACCTTTAAACGGTTGGGGCTTAAGTATGTGTTGTACTCCTCCTTCATCTTAACCTCTGGCACACGAGAAGAAAGAGGTTAGGTCACTGAGGCAGTTAAATATAGGGGATCCCTTTAGACATAAGCAGCACACGACCTCTGTGCCAGGGGTGGAGGTGGGGTGGCAGAGGGACGGGTGTGTACCTTAGCCGCGAGAGGGGGCTGCTGAAGGCATGGAGGACAGTTCTGAAGCGCTGCCTCCTTGGGTGGGTACGAGACCTCAGAAATGGTCTGGAATACAGGCACTAGGTTAGTTTCATGCCCTTGCTGAGTGCAGAGGGAGGCCGGGAGATGGCTGTGTGAGATGGTGTGAGAGGGCATTATAAAGCTGGAGGTGTTTGTCATTTAACTTCTTAAAGCGAAGAGCTTTGAATAGAAGAAAAAAACAACAAAAGATGAGCCTGATGTGTTCACAGGGAGAAAGCACCATAAAAGATATACCTACGCCGACTTCTATGGTGGCACCTACATAACTGGCAGGTCACGTGCCACAACTGCATCTGCGCTCTAAACGTTTTAACTTTCACACTGCATTCTAGATATACGTCTATCCTGGAGCATGAACCCCTCTTTCTAAAACCCCACATCTAGTGGGATTAATAGAGAGGTACCACCTTGATTTTCTCCACCTACATTCACCTGGTCTGGTCTCCATGAGTTTAGGAAAGGAGCATCACTCTAGACAAAGGAGGTTTCTGTTACATGTCCATAGAGGGGCCTGAAACTAAATACAATTTAAATAGAAGAAACCTTGGGAAACAAGTAGCACTTTGGGGCAAAGCTGCGAAGGCACTCATGTTACGCAAGTGATTTAGAAGAAAGCCTAAATTTGCTACCCCCCTATTTCTGGAGGGTATACCAGATTTTTGCAATCTTGGGTTACTGAGCTTGTAGAAGCTTATGGAGGAAATTAACTGGGAAGCTGGAAATCTAGGTGTTCAGGAGTCTGGGGGGAGAATTTTGTTGTTCCCATAGCTGGGGTCTTGTAGAAGCATATTAATGTATAAATGCTGAAAAATACCTGATAATGCATAGTTTAGAAATGAAACTCTCCCCACTCCCAGCTACCAACATGAGTAGCAGAATGCTTTTTAACTCCTTCCTAACATGTTGACATGCCGTATATTTGCATTCACTTAGAACTTCTTTTATACAAGTTGAGTAACAAGATCAGAAAAATAACTCAGCCCTCCTGTGGGAATGGCAAGCGAAGGGGCCTCCAGAACCTTCTAGCCCTTTCACTAGTGACTCCTTGCCAAATATGGCTTCTTCAAGCCAGAAGCAAACCAATATTCTGGCTTCCAGCCAATCCCCTCAGGCAATTTGAAAGTATAGCCCGAGAAGAGGTAGCAACAAGAACTGTCTTTGATCTCCCTTGCTCCTGCTAGCCTCTGTGTGATACCTTCCACCTTTTCACCCTCTTTCAGCAGCTACTATCATTCCTATTGGCAAGAGCTTCCAGAGCAATGAGGTGAGGGACCTTGGTCTTGGGAATGGGGGGGGGGGGGCGGATGCCAAGAAGGTGCCTTGTTTTGGGATAAATGCACTTGGGCCTCTGGAAAGCATGAGGCCCCTGGTCCCTGAGAGGATGTTAAAAATTAAATATTAAGAATAAATAAATAGCTCCCAAGTGACACAAGTCAAGGAATGAAGGCTCCTGTCCAATCTGGTTAGGAGACCTCCCCCTCCCAGGGAAGGATCCAGAAATCTCCAGCATGCAGGACTGGGGGCTGGGCTGTGGATATCAGCACTAGATCAGGTGGGGTGGGGTTAGGTGGCAGCTGCCAAGGGCAAGACAAGAGGCAGGCAGGAAACTTGCACCAAGGAGGGGCAGGCAGGGCTTAGGCTAAGCTCCCTTAGCAGTCTCTAGGGCCCAAAGGTATTTGGCAAAAAGGTGGGAAGCAGAAGAGCCAAGGCTTATCAAAAGTTCCCTCAGGCCTAGCCCTGCAGCTTCCAATCTTCACAGTCCCCTTTCCTCCAGCAGGCTGAGAGCTTCGACAGGAACATTGGCCTTCCCCCAAACATATGAGAAAACCTTCCAGCCCCAGCAGGCTGCTTGCAAGTAGCAAAGGGATGGGTACTTGTCCTCAGTCTCTCTCCCTCCAGGCATTCTGGTAGCTTCACTCCCAGGGAGGAAGAGGCCTCTCTGAGGACAGGATCACTGGAGCCACTTAGGCCTGGACAAAGTCGTGCAGGGGTCAGCACAGGTGCCAGGCTGAGCTCCCCCTGAGCCGGCGACCATACTCCCTTTTTCCAAGGCTTAGGACAGGGCATTTGAGGTCCTCTGGAGAGGAGTGATAATGCTACAACGGGGTGCGCTTGTGCTTGGCTCTCCGCGGTGCCCAAGGGGCGCAGGGGGGACAGAGGAAGGGAAGAGACTGCGCAGCAGCGGGGGTCCCAGTGAGGCGGCGGCGGCAGCAGCTGGAGCCCCTGCCAGAGGGACTCTCACAGTTCCAGGAAAGCGGGAGGACACCTTCCGACAGACCAAATGCACAGAGAACTGGATCCTGCAGCCCTTAACACTGCTCCTGGGCCTTTATATAAATAACAGAGCTGTTTGTTTTGTCTTGTTTTTCAGATTAAAGTCCACGGGATCTGTCCTCTCCCCCTCTGTAAGTCCGGCGCGCTGCGGGCTTCGGCAGGGCAGGTGCGGGGCGAGCCGGCGCCCGGAGGAGGGGCGGGTCCTGGGGTCCCCGCCGCGCCGGCGCGTCAGCCCCTCTCGCCCGCGCCCTCCGTGGGCCGCGGGGAGGCGGCCGAGGTGGCGGCGGCGGCCGCGGCCTCTCTCTCCCGCTGCCGCAGCGCCGCCGCCTTCTTCTCCTGCTCCGCGTGGCTCTTCATGTGGGCGCTGCGGCTCTTCACCTTGTAGAACACCCTGCGGCCAGGCGAGGGGGGCTCCAGTGAGAGGCCTGTCCCCACCCCTCTGGGCCACCAGGCTGGGGGGGGTGGTGGGGGGGTGGGTGTGTGTGTGTGTGTGTGTGTGTGTGTGTGTTTTTGGGGGGGCCACCAGACTGGTGTGTGTGTGTGTTTTGGGGGGCCACCAGGCTGGTGTGTGTGTGTGTTTTGGGGGAGCAACCAGGCTGGTGTGTGTGTGTGTGTTTTTTTTTTTGGGGGGGCCACCAGACTGGTGTGTGTGTGTGTTTTGGGGGGCCACCAGGCTGGTGTGTGTGTGTGTCTTTTGGGGGGTCACCAGGCTAGTGTGTGTGTGTGTGTGTGTGTGTGTGTGTGTGTGTTTTTTGGGGGGGCAACCAGGCTGGTGTGTGTGTGTGTTTTGGGGGGCCACCAGGCTGGTGTGTGTGTGTGTTTTGGGGGGGCAACCAGGCTGGTGTGTGTGTGTGTTTTGGGGGGCCACCAGGCTGGTGTGTGTGTGTGTTTTGGGGGGGCAACCAGGCTGGTGTGTGTGTGTGTTTTGGGGGGCCACCAGGCTGGTGTGTGTGTGTGTTTTGGGGGGCCACCAGGCTGGTGTGTGTGTGTGTCTTTTGGGGGGTCACCAGGCTAGTGTGTGTGTGTGTGTGCATGTGCATGTGTGCATGTGTTGGGGGGTGGGGGGTCCCAGACCCTTCCTGACTTGGCCGGTGCCACCCGGCCTACCCCCACCCTCCAACAAGGAGAGAGATGAGCTCCTCATTCAGTGTCACCATCCCTCTTCCAGAAGCTGCCCAGTGACATGACTGCCCTGTCAACCCTCTGAGCCAATCAAAAGACAAGGCAAAAGCTCAGCCGACCTCTTCCTCCTCCACCAACCTCTGCCCGCTACCAACCCCGCCACCCTGCTAGGTCCCCCTGGAGACACCTCTTACCTGCCACACTTTTTACAAGGGAAAGTGTTCTCCTGATTCTGGGTCTTGTTAAATGGCTCTGGTTTTTTCTTCTTCTCCGCAAAAGGCAGTGCCCTTCGTGGCTTTCCTGGCCCCTCCCTTGGCTTCTCTGAGGCCTGGCCACCAGCGGACCCAGGGGCGTTGGACTCATGACTTCGGAGAATGAGGATGTCATTGGCCTGGAGAGAATCAAACAAGGAGACGTTGAGAGATTTGGGGGAGACGGGATCCTGAATTCTGGAATTTTGGGAGAACAGAGGACTCCTAAAGGTCATATACTCCTGCCAGATGGTCCCCTAGCATTCTCCTGAATCCTTCCAGTGACAAGGCACTCACTGCCTTTTCAGCAACCCATTCCATCTTTGGCCAATTCTATCTTTACCAAGTTGCTGGTACAGAAATTCTGTGGGACAGCCCTAGCTGCCTTAGGACTTCTCAATGTATCTGACAAGACTTGGTGTTTCAATGAATGATACAAGTGTTCATGTTTTCAGTCATTTAGTCCATTTATGACTTTATTCCATAAACGTGTGTTGCACAGGTGCTGGGGATACAGAGGTGACAGATAGGAGCCCCTGCCCCCAGAGAGCCTGCAGTCTAGAGGAAGGGACAGATGTGCAGGCATCTAGTTCATGACAATGTGAGCCACCACGGGAAATGCCAGGCATATTCCAGAGAGCAGAGGACACCTTGTGCTGGCCTGGAAAAGTGCTGCTCAGGGGCATGTACTCGGGTTAGGGGAGCCCCAGACGGCCATTAGAAGTCATATGTATGTGCACTATGTTGACCCTACAGAAAAGTGTTGACAGAAGTCAACAGAACTCTATCAAGCCTGTATACAGAACACAGCTCTTAGAGGAGCACAGCCAAGGCTCAAAGGGAAGCAAGCAGCTGTGTGTCTGCAGCTGGGGGGGGGGGGGTTGCCTGCAAGCATAAGTGTGCAACACTAAAATAAAAGACTCACAGTAGTTCCCCCCAACAGACCCTTCCCATCCCTACCCTCTCTTGGGGGACCCCTCCCTGACAAGGAACAGCTCTGGCTGGTATGTACTGTTTCTTGGCCTGTGATGGGGTAGAAAAAGTGCTGCACTAAGAGAATCTGGGATGGAACCTCAGGCAAGTCACTTAGTACCTCTGAACCCAGTTTCCTCCATCTGCAAAGTAGGGGTTAACAATTTATGGGGTTATTGTGAGGAATTAATGAGATCATAGACAGGAGAGCACTTTGCAGAGAACATGGTGAGGGGCTATTATTGTTACTCCTATGATATCAGCTCACTTTCAGACATTGTCAGGGACACAGCTCTCTTAGGGGAGCCCTGCCTGAGCTACAATTCATGAATGCTTCCCCAGTGTCCCACATACCTTCTGATTTTCATAAAACCTCGCTCCCTGAGTCTCAGAAACAAAAGCAGTAGAGTGTAAAATTTAACAGCGGACTCTGGAGTCAGGCTGCCTACTAGCTGTCTGATGTTGGGCCTCGATTTCCTCATGTGTGAAGTGGGGATAATGGCAGAACCTACCACGTAGGGTTAAATGAGTTAATAGCATAAGGCACTGCGTACATTTCCTGCTATGATGATCATCCTCACAGTCATGTTTGTGCTCTGCCCTCCCTCCCACTCAACTTAGGCCCAGCTCCAGCCCTTCTCCTGGCCCTGGGCTCCCAGGGGAGGTCACACTTACCGACTCATTGGCCTGTAGTGTCTGTGTGGCTTTGACAGCCGCTGCCCGCCGGCTTCGCTCTCGCCCCTCTTCCTGCTCCCCCTTGTCCTGGATCTCTGGCACCTCCTCCTCCCCCTCCTTCCTGGTCTCCTTTACTTCCCTCTTGGGCTCCAGCCTCTCTTCACTTGGGGACTCTCTTCTGGGAGCAGGAACCCTGGGGAACTTCTGGGAAGTCTATGGGGGGCAAGAACAAGGGCAGTGAGCCTAGAGCTCAGTCATGCTGCCATAGTGCAGGGACTCTGACCCAGCCGGGGGCTCACTTGTCCCTGCTAGTCCTGGCCTGGCCTCTGTGCTATGACTCTACACCCTCCCTCACCTCGTCTGCCTGGCAAAGAAGACTGAGCCTTGAGCTCTGGGAACCTTCAGGATGAGACTGAGCACTTGAAATAGAGCCAGGGCAGGGAGGAAGCATGCCAGTTCCTCCCCACAGGCCACCTGTATTCCTGGATGGGTTCAAGGGACATGTCCTTGGGCAACGTGGTCTAGTGGAGCCAGGCAGCAGCTTGAGCTCCATTCTAAACTATCTTGTAACACTTTCTGTATCTCCATCCCCTTCCCGTCTGCAGAATGGGGACCAAACCACTCCCTGTCTTAGAACAGCATGTCACCAAGTGTGGACTTGTAACCTCAGGATGACTTTAGGTGGATATACGAAAACAGAATTAAATAACATTCTCTTTTCAATTCTCTTTCAATCCTGATTTTGTTAAGGACAAAGTCTCGAACTGATGTTAATGTGTCTTTTATACTTCTCTAGACTTAAAGAGAGGTCAGAGCCCAGTTTCAGAGCCTTGGCAGGTAATAGTATCTAGCTAGAATTTAATAACATTGTTTGACTTTCATACACTATATTTATTTTTACGAGTACCTTCTACTGCGAGCAATACTGGTTTTCTATTTATGATTGTGATATAAAGCTTCCCTTTAGAGTAAAACATGAGTTAATTTTAAAAATATTGAGTAATAGCACAAGCGGTATGTGGAAATGACAAAAATAGTAATGGCAAAATATGGCAGGATGCAGAAATAACAGAACTCATAAAGGTGACACAAGAATGGCTAAAGTTTGGGAAACTGTTAGAGGTCTGCTACCAAGGGACAATAAATTGATGCTGGTGCAAATACTGTGGGAAATTTCCCCCAAGTTCTGCATCAACACAAGGATTATTACTATGACACTGGCCAACAGAAAGGGGAACCCTAAGGTCCCTGGCCAGTGCCCAGGAGATCAACTTGGGGCGGTCAGGGACACTGCCTTCCTCTCCGGGCGCCTCAGGTTCCCAGCTCAGCCCTGGACCCAGCCCAGCCCAGGCTCTCAGCAGCTGAGGATGGGAAGGGAATCACCTTAATATCCACTTCAACCTCTTCCTGGGCCGACTTATCGTCACTTGTATCCACATCCCCAAAGGTGAGTGTCCCATTGCGGCCAATTTTCACCTGCTTCTTGTAGGTGTAGTAGAACTCCACACACTGGGCCACGGTCTTGGTCTGGATCTGGTTTGAAACCAAAACTGAGGTCAGAGTCTAGTTCAGCTCACCTGCCTGGGGATACTCCAGCCTTTCTCATGTCTCCCCTTAAGCTTAGCAAACACCAAACTCAATCAACCCCCAAAATATAAGCATTTCTCTAACACCTGCTCTGTACAGACCACTGACCCATTCAATTAACCAAAGCTTCAGCACTACTTTTTTAAAAACCTAAAAAGGTGAATATGCAGCCAGTGAGGGGATTTGAATATGGATTACATGATAGTATTATTTATCAGTTTACGTTTCTTTGACGATAATGCTTCTGTGGTTTTATAGGGGAATATCCTTGTTTTTAGGAAATATTTGGGTCAAGTGTCATGGTGTCTGTAACTTACTTTTAATTATTAATTAAAACAGAGACAGAGAAGAGGTGCATGTTTAAGTTTATATAGACAGAAAGCAAATGTGGCAAATGTTAACAACGGGTAAATCTAAGTGAGGGGTATATGGGTGTTCATTATACTATTCTTTCAATTTTTCTGTAACTTTGAAATTTTTCAAAATAAAAAGTTAAAGGGAAAAAAGTCTGGCCCTGGCAGGTGTAGCTCAGTTGGCTGGAGCGTCACCCTGTACACCAAAAAGTGGCGGGTCTGATTCCCAGTCAGGGCCCACACCCAGGTTGCAGGTTTGATCCCCAGTCGGGTTGAGTGTGGGAGGCACACAATCGATGTATCACTCTCACATCAATGTTTCTCTCTCCCTTCCTCTCTCTCCCTCCCTCTCTCTAAGGTCAATAAAAAAAATAAAAAGAAAAGATTCTTTTTTTTTAAAAAAAAGAGAAGAGTCTGGGCACCCTCCACATTCAAAGCCAGGATAGACCTTGTAACATAGACTCCCTTCATCAATGTGGACAACATTTCATTCCTCTCCAGGGGGCAGTGACTGACAAGTGAGGATAGAGAAATGTCAAATTATCAAAGGAGACTAATAATAAGAAAGCCCTGGAAACCTGAAGAGGAAGCAGGAAGCCCGAAGCAGGAAGCCTTGTTCCTAACTCTGCCACTAAATAGCTGGGTGGCCTTAGACAAGTATCTTCATGTGTAAATAGTGAGTGGGGTAAGACTAGATGATCTCCAAGGGCCTCCCAAGCTCTGAAATCCTATTTCACAAATGTATTTGGCCACTGGATTTAGTTTCTGGACTACTTTCCCCCACACAGAAGACACTGTCAGAGGCTGTTTTCTCTGACTCTCCCCACTCCCGCAGACTCCCAGACTGCTCAGCCAACTGCTGGCAGCGCTGAGGTCCTGTCCACAGAGCCCAAGGGGTCAGTGAGGGTCCTCTGGGCCTGAGGAGAAACAGACATGCTCTATCTCACAAATTTAATAATTAGATCCCATTTGCACTTTTACTGTCAATTCTGTCTGATCATCTGTTTGACTGACTAATGGTCTGTTCTTTTCATTAAGGCATTAGGGGCGCTTCAGTGAATTTCACGGGCATGCGCTTCCTGGAAATACTGCCCCATCAGGAGCCCAGCAAATGTCTGTCCTCACAACAGGGCCCTTGTAGGAGAATTCATCAGCCCTTTGTCTAGTCACCAGAGCCATCCTTGGCACAATCTACCATCCCAGGAGGAGAGCGCACTCACTCTCCCACAGCCTGGATTTTGCCAGACAGAGCTGGTGGGAAGATGCAAGGCCTCAGATTAGCAAAGCACTTGAGTCCCCTAGAAGAACATAGGGAGAGGACAAGATAAATCTAGGACAACTAGGCTCGGGCCTCCTCTACCTGGTCAGTTGAGTTACTGGAAAGAAGCCCTGGGTGTGACAAGTGGGCAGAGGCCCCCACCCAGGTCAGTTACACAGTCACTTGTTGGCTCTCAGTTTCCCTTATCTTAGGGTGGCCTCTCCTCCCACAAACTAACTGTGGCCTTCAAAGTACTCCAGCCCCCTGGGGGACGGCTCACTCACCTCCGCTCAGCCCTCCCCCTCTTCTTGCTCTCCCCCAGGCAAGTCACTATTTTAAGTTTGGTGCCACTGAGCCTGATGTCTACTCAGGCCTCCCTCTGGATTAAGACCCCAGGGTGTGGCCACACTACCCTAAGGTGAGGGAAGGTGGCTTAGAATCAAGGGGGGAAAGTCCTGATCTTTTCCTCTTCTTGTTTTGTTTAGAAAATTGTCTCTGAGGCTACTTAGTGCACTGAATTAAGTGCTTTTTAAGAGGGCTTGGTAAGCGACTGCAGGCCCCCATGGCAGAGGGAGCCCCAAATCCTGCAGGCAGCTCTTGCCCTCAAATGCCCCTGAAACAGAGCCCCAGCTCACCAGCTTCTGCACCAGGAAGAAATCCTTCTTGTAGATGGCAATGCCCTTGTTGAACAGCTTCCTCTCAGACATCTTCCACTGGTCGGAGCCTGTGGGGCAAACAGGGAGCCGGGTAGTGAGGTGGGAGGGACTGTGAGCATTGCGGGGGCAATTCTGACCAGCAGACAAGTGTGAGGTCATCCATCCATGGTCAGAGCTGGCTCCACAGCCTGCTTCTGCACTTACTAGCCCTGTCACTTAGCCTCTGAACCTCACTCTCCTCACTTGTGAAATGGGAACTAATAACAGAAACCACCTTTGCAGTCAGTCGTGCAGGCGAAGTGAGATCATGCATGTGAAATGCTTGGTGCTCTGCCTGGCACAGACGACATGGACCACTCAGCAGGGATCAATAACAGTGGCTGCTATGATTGTGCCCAGTTGGGCAATGTCCCTCTTAAAGCATAGGGCCCAGAATGGGACATGGCACTCCAGGGGTTGTCTAAGTCCCAGGTACCTGATGCCAGTTTGGACGGCACTCCTTGGGATCCTGTCCCTTGTACTGTCCTGGGTTTCTCTGCCTGGACGGGCTCCCACCTACCAGTGTCCTTCTCACTTCCTCTCCAGGGCACAGTAAGCCCCTTGAGAGCTACGCCAACTTTGGTGTCAGTGCCTTCACTCTGGCTCTTAGCTTATCCACCCCCACCTCCCCACCCAGGGCTGTGACTCAGCACTAACTGGGCCCCACTGATGGGAGACCCCTTGAGGCTCCAGGCCCTATACCCACCCCCAGCCAGGCCCACCTGTGTAGTGATAAGTTGCCAGCGGGTGGTTGTGGGGCCTCAGGGGCTTCTTTAGTAGCAGCTTATTCAGCGTTTCCTGAAAGGGAAGTGAAGAAAAGTTCAGGGCCCTGGCAGGGGTTTCAGTGGGCAAAATTTAGAGGGCCTCCTCAGGCAGCCACAGATGGAGAGACAAGGCCCTCAGTGCAGCTCTGTCTGAGAGTGGGGACCCAGTGACCTGGAATCAGGGAATGGGGTGGACAGCACAACCCTGTGCTGCAAAGTCTGGTTCCCTTGGGCTGAGCCCCTCCAACCCCCAACTTGACTGGACCCTCCAGCCTGTCTCAAATCAGCCTGCCAGCCTCCCTGAGGGTCCCTCCCTCCACTGGGGACAGTGTCTCACCAGGATGTCTCCCCTGGATTCATGCAGACAGTGCAGGGCCAGCTCCTGGTTGGTGCCAGCTCCAGGGAAAATGCTGGAACAGGCAGCTGTGAGCAGGTCTTCCACTGCATTGTGGGAGCGAGGGAGGGAGAGAGCATGGGGAGGGAGGAGAGGAAATCACTTTCAGGGCTGGGCTGCGCTGGGTGAGGCTAGGACTAGCCCACCCACCTATCCAAAACCCCTCTTAGCTTGCTGGATCCCATCCCCTCTCACCTTGCCTCTGCTTCTCCCGGCTGCTCTCTAAGTTCTCCCATGGCTGCCACACCAAGTCGGCCTTGTGGGGGTCTGCAGCTGCCAGAGCACGGTCCCTCAATGACGGGATTTCAGCTTGGAACCGGGAGCCTACGTTGATCCGTCTGCAGGGGTGGAAAGGGCAGAGAGTGAGGCCTCACCTGGTGGGGATGGAGAATCTGACTTTCTCCCTGGGGATGGGAGAAGGTGCAGAGGGCAGCCAGCAGAGGCTGAACATGGCAAGGCCTCAGCTGGGTATAAGGGAATCTGGCTTCTGCGAGGAGGTGCCTGACAGGTGGCACTAAGCACTGCCAGAAAGGCAAGGCCCAGATGTAGGAAAGGGAAGAAGGAGCTCCAGGTTTATGCACAGGGAAGGAGTCTCTCGGACCACCCTTCTAATTCTCAGAGGCAAATGCAAACCAAGCTGGTCCCTTCCTTTCCCTGGGACTTCCACACAGAAGCAGGGTGGGGAAAGTAAAGCCCAGGTCTGACTGGACTGCAGAAGCCCAGTGAGGCCTGCTCAGCCCTCTACAGGCCCCGTAGAGCCCTCCTCTGCTTGCGGGGCCTTCCTGAAAGCCCTGGACCCCACTTGGCCACCCTCACACCACAGGCCAGAGGCAGGGCTACACTTACGGCTCAATGCTCACTGGGGTGGCTTCCCCCATCACAGAGAGGACAGGTGGGGTGACTTCAGCACTATCTATGGGACAAAAGGCAGGTTGGTCAATGGCACCCTCCTCCCTTCAGCAAAGCCTTCCCTCTCCAACCCCAGATGGCTGCTCTACATGGACGATTACCACAGTGGTAACTCACAGAGGTTCACATTTGTAAACCCTGAGTCTTGGCTCCCATCCTGCAATAGTGATGATTAACTGTGATTTTACCAAATATGTGGGTGTGTCCACTTTTCACGCCGACTAGAAGGGGCTCCTACTACCTACCTCCTAAGGTTAATGTGAAGATTGAATGAAATCAAGCACAAAGCCCAGACCCAGGAGTTCCCACACTACAGGTTAACTCCAACATTAAACTGTGGTTGTACTAGTAGAGGCTGAAAGTTTCAGCACTAGAGAGGTGGTGAAGGAGATCAGTGTTTCATAATTGTCTTCTCACTTCTTTGTTGAGTTCTCTGCCTCAATTTCTCCTGAGCTAATCTTCTTAATGCCTCACATGATCAAGACACTCCCTTGCTACAAAAATAAAATCTTTGCTAACTCCTCTCTGCAGTGTGAGATAAAGAAAAACTTGCACTCCCGCCCAGGTCAGTGCAGCTCAGGGTCTTGGTTCAATTCCCAGTCAAGGGGACGTACCTGGGTTGCAGGTTTGATCCCCATCCCAGTCAGGGTGCACGCAGCAGGCAACCAGTTGATGTCTCTTTCTCACATCCATGTTTCTCTCTCCACTACCACCTCCCACCCTCCACCCCCAGTCTATCCCTCCTTTCCACTCTCTCTAAAAAAAATCAGTGGAAAAAATATCCTCAGGTGAGATTAACAAAACACAACAACCAAACAACAACAAAAAACCACACTCCTCATCTCTACCTCCCACCACACTCTTGCCTGAACCTTGGATCCTAGCAGACTGGTTACCCATGGCCCATCATCACTTTCCCTGCATAGTCTTACATCCAGGCCTTTGCCCCACTCATTTCCTCCGCTGAGTGTGTCCTTCCTGCCCCCTTCACAGTTAAGCTCAGTTCTAGCCCCACCCTCTCCTGAATGCTTCCCTCCCTACCCCAGGCTAGCAGCCTCTGCAGGTATCAGAGCTGTGTCTGAATCACTCACCGACTGCTGATCTCACACTGCAGGGAACCTCTGCTTTTCTATCTCCCAGGCCTCCATGTCAACTCCCTAATGATCCCGTATACTCCTTAGAACAGACCGTGGTGTCCCCACACATTATTGGCCTCATAGGACCCAATTCAAGGCTTTACACCCAAGTGTTTGATAAATATTCATGCATAGACAGACTTTTTCTTTGCTGCCAATCTGGTCTCTACAGTGAATTCTTTCTGCACAACCCAGGCAGGGAGAGAGACTTCGAATCATGGAGTGAAGTGGGAGGGCAGAAGGCCAGCCAGCCCAGGTGAGCCATTTCTCATCCACAGACACCAGGGGGCATCAGAGAGCTAAGCCATGGGTGAGGTCAGGCTCAGAGGTTAATCTGCTGATGGCACTGCCTCGCCTGGGTCTACCTCTGGTGGTCTTTACTCCCACTTAATCCTATCTCCACCCTAAGAGATAGTATTATCTCATTTTTCGGAGGAAATGGATCCTTTTTTGGAGTGGGCAACATTTTTCAGCAATTCACCACCCACGCAGGCCAAAATGACCCAAGAAAAAGGATCTGCCACGTAATATTAAGAACAAACATGACACATCAGGCATGACGTTAAGTGCTGTACATATGTGAATGCATCTGAACCTCAGCACAACCCTGTGAGGCAGCTATGAGGGTGGGCCATAGCAAACTATTTGTGGATCTAAAAACAGTTGATTATTGGCAATTACATCATCAACCAAACACTACTAATATTCTCATCTAAACACTGGAGAAACAGATGCCCAGGGAGTTTCAATGGCTTGCACAAGAAATGTAATAGTAAATGTGGTGCAATTGGGATTTGAATCCAGGCAGTAGGGCTGACACCCCTCCCCCACCCTCATATGTTCTTGAACCAAGACAACTTCCTCCTCTCTCTCTCAGAAAAGAGAAAGTGGAGCCTTTCCTCACCGCATTCCAGCCCAGTCCCAAGCAGCCCCATAAAATGAGTCTCCTCCCAGCCCACTGCCTTCCCTCTCCGCATGGACACTAAAGCAAGGGTTACTCACTAGACCGGAGCAGGGTTCGATGGGCACTCTTTGGCGTGATGGGAGGAGGGGCTGGGATGCTGCTCGTTGACATGATGGCATTGAAATAGAGGCCAGAGCCTTCCCGCACAGGGCTGAGGATGGGAGGTGGTGTATAGGGGGGCAGCTCAAAGCTCCGTTCAGAGGGATGGTCTGCCAGGCGGACAGGAGAGCGCAGGTGGCTCTGGTATGGGGTGATGTTGGAGTAGACCGGAGGGGCGATAAAAGTGCCCGCCTTGGTGGGGATGATCAGGGGCTCAGGCCGAGGCCGCTGCTTTGGTTTCCGCACCGAAGGTTCCCCCTCCAACTTGATATTCATATCTTCAGCCTGGAGAAGGAAACAACCAAAGATGGCTCAGCCTCCTATGTCCTAGGAAACTGAAGTCTTGACCACTGCTTGCTGGTCTCACCTTTGGAACTTAGTCTGCCAACCACACCCATCAAGGCAAGCCTGAGCCGGGCCAGTGTGGCTCCGAGGTTGAGCATTGACCTACGATCCAGGAGATCCAGGTTCTATTCCTGTCAGGGCATGTGCCCAGGTTTCAGGCTCTATCCCCAGCAGGGGGCATGCAGGAGGCAGCCAATCAATGACTCTCATCATTGATATTTCTATCTCTCTCTCCCTCTCCCTTCCTCTCTCGAAATCAATAAAAATATATTTAAAACAAATTAACAAAAACACAAAAAACAAGGCAAGCCTGTGACAGGTGGCAGGTCCAAAGCCCTTCTTATTGCCTCCTCTAGAGTAGTGACCAGCAAACTGTTTCTGTCAAGGGCCAAACAGTAAATTTAGGCTGTATGGACCACATGTGGCCTGTGTTATATATTTTTCTTCCCCAGTCCTCCTACCCCCATTTTCAAAAATAATCCTTTAAAAATATAAAAACCATTCTTACGTCTGAATTTGGGCCACAGCCCGTAGTTCCTGCTGTAAAGTATGTTATAGGGCAGAGGACTATAGTAGTTAAGGGCCCAGGCTCTGGAGCTGGATTGCTTGGATGGGATCTACATCCTTTACTTACCACTTAAAATAAATAACTTAACTCTCTGTGTATCATCATTTTTAACATGGGTATAAGTGCCTACGTAATGGGGCAGCTATGAGGACTAAGAGAATTAATACATGGAAATCACTGAGAGCAGACCTGGTACATAGTAACTGCTCAATAAATCCTGGCTGCTATCACTACTTAAACTCTAGGTTCTGCATTAGATGGAAACCCCTAATGTGTGACAAGACCTGAACTGGGCATGGGACCCATGTCCAACAAAATGAACGGGACAGTCCTGTCCTCAAAGAACTTTTGTTCTCACAGTATTAGTCCTACTATCAAAGGCTAGCCCACTCATGCTGTCAAAAGTTAGCCCTCCTGGCTTACACTTCTCCCTGTTTGGTATGCCTCATGGGTCTCCATAGAAAATAGAAGGCAGGGCTGTAAGTAAGAGGCCTATGGGGGTAGCCACCTCCCGCTCATCTCCCTAGGTGCACAGTCTGCCTGCCAACAGGTGAAGTTGGCCATGTTGACTGGGAGGGCCTGGGAGCAACAGGCTTTTCCCCTTCCCAGGTTCCTACTCTCACAAGACCTTCCAGTGGAGGGCCCTGACTGCCCATGGGGCCTTGGCCATGTCCTTTAGTCACCTGTGCCTTCTCTGCTCTTCTGCAGACTCCTACACAATGATACTGCTCATTCTTCTTCCCTTAGAGAAACAATATGATTGAACAGAAAAAAAATGCAGCAGAGCCAAAGGCCCCTAAACTTGCTAGATAAGAAATCCAGCCTGAACTAAGACAGCTGCAATGATTTGTAATTTTAAAATAAGGGAAATGGATTTAAATTACTCTGAATACTTGAAAGGAGGGACGTCCTTATGTACGATGTACTTTAGATACAAACCAAAGTATTTACAGTTGCAACAATATGATGTTGGGGATTTGCTTCCAAAAAATCCAGTGGCAGGGAGAAGTGGAGGTACAAATGAAAGAAGGTCAACTATATTCTGATGGCTAAATATTGGGGTTCATTATACCATTCTCTATACTTCTGTGCAAGATTGAAAATGTCTGTACTACAAAGACAAATAACTGAATAACTAAATAACAGGAAATAAACCTCCCCCAAAACTCTGGTGTAGGGAAAGTACCCACGGACAGAGATTCCGGAGTTCCAAATTCCAGGGCTAGTTCTGCCATTACTTTGCAGGATGACCTTAGGTTTGCCTTTACTGAATCTATTTCCTCATCTTTGAAATGAGTGTGTTGAGCTGTGTAGTTGCTCAGACTTTCTGCCCATCCTCAGGACAAGTTTGCCAGGCTTCCAGCCTCCACCACAAACTTTCTCCCAACTAGAGAATAAGACCCCAGAGAGCAGAGTCTATGCTGCTCATAATCTTGGGGCCCCTGTTCTTGTTACAGAGGACAGGCATTTAGGCCAGCTTTCCAGCTGAGAATAAATGAAAACTCTGGACTCTATATAAAAACCACATTTCTGAAGGTATCAGAGAGAGCAAATAAGTTGGCCAAAAAATTTTAAAAAGCCAAGATCCAGGAAAAGAAGGAAAGTTAAAGAGGTGGACCAGCATTTGGAGTTGTTTTCTCTAGAGTGGATGCTGTGACTGGAAGAGGCAACTGAGAAGCTGAGAAATTGAGTAGAAGCTTTTAATAAATTCAAGGAGCTAGCAGAATAAAACATGGAGTTTAGGGCTTGTCAAGGAAGCAGAGCCTGGTAAATTCCCTGGATGTGGACTGGAACTCCAAAGGGCTATACCCTCAGAATAGAGGTGAATGAGATATAGACTAGTCTTCACATGGAATAATGCCCAGCTTCAAATCATCTCACCTCTACCACAATTTAATCTCTGGTTAAATTGAAGTAATCCAGGATAGCTGGTGCTCTTTGCTACCTGTCAGATGCAAAGATAAATTCTCTCTGGAAGAGGAAAACATCATCCAGAGTCTTTAATTACCTCAATAACTTTTCATATATAATGTCTGACATTCAATAAAAACAAACAAATATATAAGAAAGCAAGATGTGATTTAAACACAAGAAATAACAGATAATAGATAAAGACCTATAGGAATCCCATTAATCGAGTTATAAGAAATGAACTTGGTTGGGAATTTCAACAAAGAACTAGAAACTCTAAAAATGAACCAAATGTAAATCTGATAACTGAAAAACTAAATATAACTCAATGAATGGGCTTAATAACACATTAAACCTAGCTAAAGAGAATTGGTAAACTGGAAGATAGATCAAACTAAAAAAAAAAGAAAAAGAAAATAGAAAAATATAGAAAAGTGCATGACAGACAAAATAGGAGATATGGTGAAAAGCTCTAACAAATGTGAAAATGGAGTCCCAGTAGAAGAAGAGAGAGAAAATGGGGCAAAAGAAATATCGAAGAAGCACTACAAACTCTAAACAGGATAATTACAAGAAAACCACATTTAGGTATAACAGCAAAACTGCTGAAAATGAATGACAAAAAAAAAATCTTAAAAGCCTTATGTTCAAAGGAGCAACAATATAGCTTACAGCGATTTCTCAACACTGTAACTACAATGGAAGCCTGAGGACAATAGAATATCTTTATCTTTTTTTAAAACGTGTTTTTATTGATTTTAAAGAGAGGAGAAGGGAGAGGGAAAGAGAGAGAGAAACATCAATGTGAGCGGAAAACATCAACTGGCTGCCTCCCACACGCACCGCGACTCAACCAGGGATCGAGCCAGCAACCTGGGCATGTGCCCTGACCAGGAATCGAACCAGCAATCTTTCATTGCACTGGGCAGTGCTCAACCAACTGAACCACACTGGCCAGGCTAGAATGATATCTTTAAATTTGCCAAAAGAAAATAACTACCAACACAGAATTTTCTACCTAGCACAGTTGTCTTTCAAAAATGAAGATGAAATAAAACATATTCAGACAATCAAAGAGTAATAAAATTCATCGCTAACAGACTCACACTACAGGAAATGCTAAGGATGTTCTTCAGGCAGTACATAAATGATCTGAGATAGGGGCCTGGTGATATGAGAAGAAATAAAAGCAACAAAAACAGTAAATATCTGAGTAAATCTAAAATGAATAAATGAACAAAACAAAGCAATAATGTTATAACATCCTGTCAGTGTTAAAATATATAGAGAGAAAAAATACATGCCAGTAATTGTACCAGTTAGGGATTGGGGGAAATGGAGTTAGATGTGTTTTAAAAACTTCACATTGTCCAGGAAGACATAAAATAATAACTTACATTAGATTTCAGTAAGCCAAGGATACATATTTCAATCTCTAGTAGTAGCCCTTCTCAACCAGAGAAAATCCCTAATATTATAAGGCATTCACTGTATGTAATGAGTTAACATCTCTCCTATACATCTAGAATTGTACTAGCTATGTACCACCTCCAGAGAACTGAGAAAACAGGCACTCGAATCCCTTACTATAGGGCTTAATTCTCTCATAGAAATCCAGGTAAGAAAGACTGCTAGGGTAATCACTAAGAGAGTGATAAATAAGTATATAACTAATGAGTTAAGGACGAAGGGAAATGAAATTACAGACCCAATCACACCAAAGGGGAAAAAAGGAGTGGTGGTGAAAGAAACAGAAAAGGCAGAATGGGATAAATAGAAAGCAAACAGATGGTAGATTCAAAACCGAGTACATCAGTAATTACATTAAATGTAAACTGTAATCCAGGTTACTAAAACAGATAATAACAAACCCCAATTATATGACACTTGAAAGATACACCTTAAGTAGAAGGATACAGAAAGGCGGAAAGTAAAAAGATGGAAGAGATACACAACCCCTGACACTAACCAAAAGAGAGCTAGCCTGGCCCGGTGAGCGTCATCCTGTGCACCAGGAGGTCATGGGTTCAATCCCTGGTCAGGGCACAGCCTGGGTTGTGGGCTCAGTTCTCAGCAGGAGGCGTGCAGGAGGCAGCCTATGATGTTTCTCTTTCATTGATATTTCTCTCCCTCTCCCTTCCTCTCCCTCTAAAAATCAATAAAAACATATATTTTTAAAAAAAGAAAGCTAAATATTTGGAAAAGTAGACTTTAAAAGGCAAAAAGATTACTGAAGATAAAAAGAAACATTTCATAGTGATAAAGTGTCTAATCTAGTTCAAAATGAACATGCAACTAATAACATCACATCAAAATGTATAAAACATACCAACAGAACTAAAAGAAGAAATGGACAAAACCTCAATCTTAGCAGGAGATTTCAACATGCACGTTTGTACCGATAGAACAAGCAAGTATCGCTACGTCCCAGTGCCTAGCACAGGGCCTGACCCATATTAGAAGCCCAATCAAAATTTGGTGACCTGAAATGAAAGAGATTCGCACATCCTACATTTTTCTAGACAGTCCCAATTTCAAGTATAAAACCGTCTCATCATCTCCCATAGCGCACTTATACAGTTTGGTCTGGAAAATAGAAATGGTATCCCCATGGGTTGCTTGAATGGCTCCTACAGTCACACTGTCTTTTCCCCATAGGGTACCAGGTCCCCAGGAGCACTCAGGTACTGGAGGTGTTTGCATGGGGAGCCTCTCATACCTGAGCTGAGGCATCAGTTCCGGGGACACGGGTGGACCGCCTGCGGGTAACAATGACCGACGGCTTGTGTTCAGTAGGGTTGTGTTCAGGACCCTTCCCATCCTCGTCAACACCTCCAGCTTGGGCTGCCTCAGTTGGGTCCACAGTCCGCACAGGCACAGACACTGGGATAATGAGAGGCACCATCCCGCTGTCCTCTCGTGCTCGCTTGGCAGCTAAGGCAGGCTCAGAAAACTCCACCCCACACTTTGTAGTTGAAGCCAACACACTTTTCCGCTTCTCCTCAGAGCCATTGGCATCCTGGAGAAGGGAAAGGAGGGGGAATGGAGGTGAGATTCAGAAGGTAAGTCCCGATTTGCTGGTCTAGGCCCCCTAGCCCCATTTGATTCAGGGATTCAAACACCTATGATGGTTCCCATGGTCTTTGATCACCTGGCCTTTCCCTGACCACCTTTCCTCCCACCACAATACTCCCAAATGTTCTCTATAACCTCCTTCCTTCCAGGTTCCCCCATCCTGGCCTAGAGCAGATTCCCAGATGGCCATTTCAGGCCACATGTGCCTGATAGATGTTTTGCTTAGCCTGCAGTGAGTGACATGTGAAAAAGTATCTAAATATTCAAAACATATCTCTGTAAAAGAAAGTAAGCAAGGAACCTGTGGCAAGCTAAGGATGGTCTTTGTATCTGTTTCCCCCTTGGCAACCGGCTGGAGTCAAGTCAAATTCTGCAGCCTCCTACATATCAGGTTGGCCCCACAGGCATTGGGGGTTGAGACCTCAAGTGAAAGAAAGGGAAAGTACTAGCTTTGGAGTCAGCCACTAGGCTTCTAGGCTAGCTTTATGACCTTGGGAAATCCCACTTGAGGCTCAGTTTCTCTAGCAGTAAAACCAGATAAATGAGAGCATCCCTCTGCTAGGGTTTAATGACAGGGTTCAGTAGGGTTGTGTTCAGGACCCTTCCCTTCACATCAAAATGTATAAAACATATACTGGCAGAACTAAAATAAGAAATGGACAAAACCTCAATCTCGTGTAAGAGACTCTAAGTACAATATAGGTGCTCACACTCTGTTCATTCTTCCCCACAGTTGTCTTTTCCTTTAAATCAACTTTACTGCAGTATACTTTATACAACAAAATGCATCTATTTCTAATTATAGTTGGATGCATTTTGACAAGTATAATCACCTGTGTAATGACTACTACATTATTGTCTTTCAGCATACTGGATCTGGAAATCGTTTCACCTCCCACTACTCCCAGTCCTTCAAGTCCCAAATGAAGTAGCCAACTCATGATGGTATATTGCGCTTCCTGCTCACAACCCCTCAGAACTCTTTGCATGCATGGAGATTCTCTGCATGCTCAGAGTTCAGAATTCCGAAATGTATGGCTTCTTTCAGTTCCTTCAATGAAGTGAGAAAAGAGCCCTTGTGGACCTGGAGTCACTTGCTCTCCCCGCACACAACTAACCCCACCCTCTGCCAGATCTGGCCACTCTTACCGTTGCGTTCTGCAGTGAGGCTAGCTCCGCTGCCTTATGGGCCAGGGTCAGCAAATTGGCCTCCTGGGACGCCCGGCGTCTCCTCCTAGTGCTCTGGATCACCCCACCCCGTAGCACCTGCCCACAGTCCCCTGTGCCCACTGCCCGCATGCCCTCCTCGCTGCCCATGGCGGGAGCCTCTCGCTCCCGACCATTGGGTGCCAGTCTCTCCCCATCAGGCAGCAACTGTGACTCCCTCAGCTCCAGCGGGTATCCCAGAGCTTCAGGATGCGGCTGTCCCAGGGGACCAGGTGGTGGCTGCTGCGGGGGCCAGTGATGTAGAAACAGGTTGGTGGCAGGCTCCTGCCCAGGCTGGGTGCCAGCCCCATCCAGGGCAGCGGAAGGCAGGACGCCCTCCTTGGAGAGGCGTCGGGAGCGGCGGGGGAAGGCGATCTGGGCCTGAGGTAGCACAGGCTGCGAGGCTGACTCCTGCAGGAGGGCCTTGCGCAGTTCTGGGTTCATATCAGGATTGGGGGGGAAAGGGTAGGGCACCATGCCGTGGTGAGCCAGGTGGGACTGCCCCAGTGGCCCGGCCGGCTGCAGACCGAAGTCCTGGGGCTGCTGAGAGGGTGGCTGCTGCATGGGATAAAAGTTCTCAAAGAGCTGCATCTGGGGCAGGGCTGCCTGTTGCTGCTGCTGCTGCTGCTGCTTCTGCAGTGGGTAGGCGGCCACGGGGTTGGGGGGCGGTGGGCCCTGCCGGAAGACCTGCCGGTTCACCTGGTGGCCAAACGCCAGCTGGAAGGGCTGCAGAGGCAGAGTTTGGTTTGGGGGCTTTTTGGCCACATGGAACGAGTTCAGGGGTGCTTGGGGCCGCCCCACCTCCTGCTGTACCTTCTGTGGCATCATTGGCCGCACAGTGTTTCCGTAGCGGTCCAGCTGCGGCCCCCCTCCTTTCTCCCGCTTCAGTGCCTCGGGGTGGTTATAGTAGGCAGAGACCCCCATGCCAGGATGGGGGCTCCCCTTGTGTCCACTGTAGACAGGCAGGCAGTTCCATGTTGAGTGGGGCGGAGGCTGGCCCGGCTGCTGCTGCCAACCACTGTCACTGACACTCCCACCCCCTCCCCTCTCGGGGCCCCGCCCGGGGGCCATCACAGAGTTGGGCCACTTGACGGGGCCCACCTGCTGGGACAACATAGTAGAGGTCCGCTCAGACCCATATACCACAGAGTTCAGCAGGGCCAGGCTGTTGGAGAGCTCCACAGGCTGGGAGGCAGGGGCAGCCCCTGTGGGACCCTCGTGCCCAAAGTAAGGCTCCTCCTTCACTCTGGTGGACTGTGGAGGGGCCGGGGGCTGTTGTGGGGCCTGCAGGGATGGGGGCTGCTCCTTGGGAGCTGCTTCCTGGTCCCCAAAGAGGCAACGCTTCCGCTTGTTCTGACCCTTGGGCTGGGCCTGGAGGTTCATGGTGTGGCCAACTGGGCCCCGGCAGTGAGACCTACTTTACCAGTTGCCCATCCCCTGGGGGAAGGTGTTGGAAGTCCCCCCTCCAGTCCAAGAGTCAGTGGGAGCTGAACAGGAGCAGAAAAAAGTACTGGGTGATGCAGTCAGGTACAGGGAGAAAGAACTGCTGGTTGTTCCTTCTTCACAGAGACACTCTTGATCTTGTCTGCTCTTCCCAGTTCATGATGCTCCACAGGGTCCTGGAACCTGCAGACAAAAGCACAGTAACAGGGTCAGCCACAGTCTCCCAGGATGCCCCAGGGGGCAGCACTAGTGCAAAGGAGGGGCATCTAAGGCCCTGCGCTCCATTTGGTGTAATTTGTGAGCCGCACAAAGGTGTCTGCCAACGGGGCACATGGGGCTGTGATCCAGCCTGAGCTCCTGCGGTCAAGCTGGGCAAAGGGGCAACAAAGACCATGCCAGCTTCCTTCTTCCTCTTAAGCCAGGCCTCAGTCCACTAGGCAGCCAAGCCTGGTCCTCTCACATCTGTCTAGGCAGTAACCTCCCCACCAGATCCAGAAGGAGCTTTATTCAGCCAATGCCTCGTCTGATGCTCCAACCACATCTCAGACACAAAAAGTGGAGACAACAGGGGTCATTCCCAACTGTGCCACCCCAGGGTCAGGAGCCCACCAGGTCCTTGCAGAGTCCAGGGCCCAGGGCTAGGATGACGTCCTTTGCACAGAGGCTTGCAGGTGAGGCCTCAGAAGGGTGTGTATCGTCCTAGCCCCACCCCTGGGAGGAGCTGCTGGATGGGACTGTGGCTGCCAGAGTCTTCTCCAAACTAGCACAGAAACCTGTTTTGCAGCTCCGTCTGGCTGGAGGCAGGATGCTGCCTGGTAGCTGGTCAGCAGTGCTTACCCACCCTCCTCCACTGCCAAAGAGTTCCTGGCATCCCGAGCAAAGGAGATGATACTGAAGGAGTACAGATTGCTAGAACTTAGGTCTGAATGGTTTCTCTATGGCATGGCGTGACTAAGTGCTTCTGTGTTTGTTTTCTAACTTGATTAAAAAACCCCACAAAAAACAGGTTGCTCTATTTATCCTGCTATAAAACAGAATCAAGACCAGTATAACTTAACGTGTGTTTTTACTACTTGCATGTATTTTCAAAGACTCTTTCTTCAGAAAGGGTTATATTTTCCTCCCTGAGCAGTTGGTAAGGGGTGGGAGCTACATGACCCACCTCTTCCCCAGGCTAATGTTCTGGTCCTGAGCCAGGCAGGCTGGGAGGGGAAGGGAGGGGAGCTAAGGAAGCCCTAGGAATACATCTGCAAGTCCAGGCTGACCTCAGACCTCAGCCCCTATATGCTGCAGGACACTGTTCGCAGCCCAGGCGTTCCCAGGAGACCAGCAGACAGCAGAGGAGGACCAGGGCTGGGCGGTACCTGGCAGGCGCTGGTACAAAGCCCGGCTACACCCCAAGATGCCCCGGCCCCAGGGAGGCCCAGTGCTATCACTGCAGTGCAGGCTTCCGCAGCTCCCCAGCCCTTCCCCTCCCAGAGCCCTGACTCACTCCAGGCCCCCTGCCTGCCTTTCACTTTCACCCCGCACCCAGAAGGGGAGGAACTTCCTCCTCTTCCTCCTCTATTTCCTTCCTCAGCTCTCAGCCCTGAAATGACTGAGAGACTCTCCAGCTTGCACCCCCTTTGTCTTCACCTGTGGAAACTGGAGGAAGAGAGGCTAGGAGGGCGCCCAAGTCTCCCTGGCCCCAGCTCAAGGGGCAGGATTTGGACAAGCAGAGTGCTGAGGGCCACAGAGTCTCTTTTGAACAAACCCCTTTCCCTTGCTTTAAACTCTCACTCCCTGACAGTCAACCCAATTCAGAGCACAAACCCAAAGGCCAGCCCCAGACTGAACATAACCCTGGGAGCCATGGTGAAGCTGCAAGATGGGACTGTCCCGGCAACAGGAGCTGGGCTCTGCCTCCCAACCGGCAGGAACGAACTAGCAGGACGTGTCTGCAGAAGCAAGACAGAGGCAGGAAGGACGTGCTCGAGGGGAGGGGAGGGGAGGGGAGGGGAGGGGAGGGGAGGGGAGGGGAGGGGAGGGGAGGGGAGGGGAGGGGAGGGGAGGGGAGGGGAGGGGAGGGGAGGGGAGGGGAGGGGAGGGGAAGTTGCCCAGGGGAGGCTGGAAGGTCCACGTGTCTCCAGGGGGCTGGGAGCCCCTCAGGTGCTTACAGGCTTACTGGAACTCATGCCTCCCCTCCCAGACAATACACAAACACTCCCCCCACCACCACCACAATCCTGTGGCCTTGTGAGCCACAGCACAGGCTTGGAGTCTGGGGGAAGGGAAAGCCCACGTGGCAGATGAGACTCGGTGCACGTGCGAGTGTGCGCCTGTTGGAGGGTACCCAGACACCTGGCGCAGGGTAGCCACCCATCACCTTGGAAAGGGCAGGTTCTGCACTTTGGGCTGGGGGAGATGGGGGTGGAATCCAGTGCAGAGCTGCTCCTGACCCCCTTCCCCAGGCTGGATCACTGCAGCTATTTGGACAGGTCCAGATGGGCTAAGCTCAGCTCGTCTGCCTCCCACCACTGACCCTGCACATCTAGGAGGGCTACTGAGTAGGTTTCCAAAGCTGGGCCAGCATCTCAGAAGAAATCAAGGGGGCCAATTTTGGGGGAAGCTGAATTCCCCAAGAAGTTTTGGCAGACGCTTCCCTGTCATCCCCACTGGATGACTGGCTAAGAGTTCTGAGCATGGACACCCAGACCTGGGACCCTCAGAGACAAAGGTCATTATTTGGGGGGATGGAGAGAAGTGTGGAAGATGCCTGGGAACCCTGGAGGGTGGAGGGGAGAGAGCACAATAAGGCAGCAGGATGCGTAGTAGTTGCTGTTGTTGTTAATGATGATGATGATAATATACTTGTACTGGGCAGGTCCTAAGTGCTTCATATGTGTTTAATCCCCACAACAGCCTTATAAAGCAGCTTGAAGCCAAAGCATTATTTTTAAACTCCATTTCACAGGTGTGCTAGATGAGGCTCAGAAGTACTAAGCAACTTGCCAATGGTCACTCATTAAATTATGTTGCAGAACCAAGACTTGAACCTAAGTGTGTCCGACTTCAAGACCGAGCTCTTGTTCCTTATGCCCAAGACATCAGATTCCTCTCTGTACGCCTTCCTTTCACAGCTCCCTCCCCAACATCCCAGTGCAAGGATTTTCTGGACATAGATATCCTTCCTCATTGGCCCTGGCCATCTGAGACCCTCAGTCTTACATAAAAGGGGGAAGGGAAGGGCCTTGCCACAGAGGGGGCTAGCATGTGTGCCGTCCACTGGCAGGGTGGCCTGAGGCAGCATGGGCCACTTCAGCCCGCCCTCCGGGCCTGACACCCCAGCCCCTGCAAGCCCACCCCACCCCAGTTCTGGTTGCCGCTGGTGGGGCTTCCAGCTCTCACACCACTGGTGCTTCACAGCCTGCAACTCTGGCCAGGACTGTGCCACTTCCTCTCATTTCTTCTGCCCAGTCCCGCTCCTCAGTCTCTCCGGTGGAAGTCAGCCCGGCCTTCCTCAGTGAGGAAGAGGAAAGGAGCCATCTCTCCCGCAGGCTGCCGACCTATGGGCTAACTCCCCGAGGTTACAGGGAAAAGGGTGCAATGAGGAACTCCTGCAGGCAGCTTACCCCCAGGACCAGCTGCAGGGCCTCTGACAATGGAGGCAGGAACACAGCAAAAGGAAACCCAAAGTCACATGGGGCCCCAGACACTGCAACCCACTTTGTTTGACTGTCATGGCTCCATTCACTCTTCCCTTCCTCTAGGCGCCTCACTACCGCAACCAGTCCCTGACCAGGCCCACAGATGCCCCTGGGCAGAAGACAAGGTCAGAGTCTGGTATCAGAAGCTGGGGACCTAAAATACTTTCAGGAGGATCTATGGTGAGGAGCACTCTCTCTGCAGAAGAAAGCACTGTGCACCAAGAAAAGAAAACAATGCTGAACCCACATATGTATTTTGCAGACACATGAGGGAAGGTGCTAGAAAGGCCTTGGGAGTCCTGTGCTGATGGTGACACCCAGCCCTCCAGAGATGGCAACATGAACACATACCACTCCCAATGTGCCATCAGCAACCTGCCGCATGCCCAACATTAGCAGGGAGAGTCCAGTGAGCCCTCACCACAGGGCAATGGGGCCAGGCCATGACCATTCAGAGGACGAAGGCCACTGACGAGCTTGGGGCATTCAGTGTGGCCATCTGAGAAAAAGACTGTTGTGCATCAAGGTTACACAGGCCAGGAAGGAGGTGCCCAGCTTGGTCCCAGCAGCCAAGGGCTCAGCCGTGATGTGGGGTGAGAGCTGGCTGGAGGACCTCCCTGACCCTTGGAGCTAATATTCCAAGCTCCTGCTCTAACAACCTGGGCCACCCCCAGCTCCACAACGTCAGCACTAGGAAGAGGAGGAGTCAGAGCTCATGTATCTCTAACCCAAGGCAAAATAAACCAAGTATGGCATCCAACAAGGCCCCAAATATCTAAGCCAGCTGGTTCCCTGAGCACCAAAGAGGCCATCTAAGAACGAAACCTAAACTCTCTCTCCTGCCCACAAGTCCCTGCAGACTTAAGCTCCTGTCGCCTCTCTCGACGTGCCACACTGGAACCATCATTCAGTGCTGTTCCTACCCCAATGTGCTGTTCCCGCTTTGTTTTCAAGTCTTTGACCAGGCAGTGCCTCTGCCTAGGACACTTTCCCATTTTTGTCATCTATCCAAGTCCTCCTCATCCTTCAGGTCTTAGGCACTGCTTCCCATGGGAAACCTTCCCTCACCCCAAGGGTTAGCCAGGAATTTCACTATGAGCCCCTAATACCTCCTAAATGTCCCCCACTACATTCAGCACAGTGTATTTCAGGTGCTTATTTCTTTGTCCCCAGCAGCCAGCTAGCTGCAGAACACTGTACTCGGCACTTGGCTTGTATCTGCCTCTTGGGATGCTCATTCAAGACTGTACCCAAGGTGAGTCAGAGCCATGCCTGGGCAGAGGCACTACTCACAGCCAGCATGTCCAGCCTAAGCTCCTGCCTAGCCCTGATTTCCAGTCTCTCTCCTTGACCAGAGTTCCCTTGATGCTGAGATAAATTGAAAAGGCCCCACCTCCTAACCTCGTCCCACCCCATCCCATCTGTGGCTCCATGCCTTCATCAACTAGGCTAAACACAAATCCTGCTCCAATTGCTGGTCCACAAGCTACTTGCCCCTTGACTGTCACTTGTTGCCCCATACCAAATGCAGGCTAACCGGAAAATCGCCAGCCCTGCCACTGCCCCTGTCTCATCCCCCCCCCCCCCCCCCCGCAAGGCTTCCCACCTCTGCCTAGACCATAGCCAGGGCCATTAACCTGTAGGTCTGTTTCCTTGTGCCCTGATATGCCTCGGCTGGGCCTCAAGATGCCAAGGTGCCTGGTTAGGAAGCCAGGGGGCAGTGATGAGGAGTCCTCCTTAGGGGAGCACAGCATGGCCCAGCTGGCCTTGCAGCCCAGGCTCACATCCTGAAAAGCTCTCTCTCAGATACTCTGGGGCCTCTGGCTACAGCCAGACTGGGCAAGTGGCCTGGAACTGCCATCTTGGGCAGCTAGAGTTGCTCAAGCCCTAGATAAACCTTCCCTCTAGACACACTGCCATCATCTGCAATGCTGTATGCCCCCCTCTAACTGGAGTTCACATCTCAGCTGAATGGCCCCATTTCTCCAAGCCACTGGACACCTAAGTCCTGTTCTCAAAGGGTTTGCAAACCAGTAAGGAAGGAGACACCAGCAACAAAGAGTAGGACCTGCCTCTTACAAGTGTCATTTTCCCTGTGAAAGAGCAGGCCCTATGATCTGCCCACTCCCAGTTTAGAGAGAGTCCAAGATTATCACTTCTCCAGACAGAACTTCAGCTCTGAAAGGCAGAAGAAGCCAGGCAGCAGGGCCAGGGAGCCATGAGTCCCAGGGGTCTCAGCCATCAAGTTGATGAGGCTCAAAGGGCTTGGCCAGGGCTGGCTGCAGTTTGAGCTTGATAATAAAAATGCCAGCACTGAGGTGTCTTTAAAGGAATACCTGTGAGAGGGGAATCCTTTGCCTGAGGAGGCATTCTCAGGGCTTCATTCAGGTGGCGACCTTTGTTGTCCCCCTCCCCCATTGCCCCACAGACATCCCCAGGATGTCCATGAGAAGCCAAGATAACCAGGTCCGTTTTATCGAGGGGAAGCTGAGGCAGAGAAAACACACAGTCCAAGGCAGAGCCAGGAAAGGATGGAGCCTCCAGTTCAGCTTCAGCCTACCCTGGAGGAACTGGATACCTCCCTCCTAGGCAAAGGTCACAAAGGATCACAAGCAACCCAGGAAAACCCCTTCCAACAGACCTCTGGAATCCAGGGGTAGTGAGATGGAAGCTGGCAGGTTTAGGCTCTCTCTAGAAGAGATGCAGCAACTGTCCTACAGCCAGGTCCTAAGTGACTAAACCTTTGGACAGGGGCTCTTGGGGACTGGTGGAGCCCTTAGTCTCCTCACAACCCTCTCTGTGCCCTATAGAGCTCACCCTACCAGAGGCTGCTCCAGTTCCTATCTTCCTTTCTGGAAAGGTCTGGCTCCCAGCAGGTCTCAGCCCTGGGCCAAGATACAGAGGAGGTCACTTACAGGAGCCTCCCTTAACATGACCTCGCCCTGCCTACTGCCCCCACACCCAACATGCACACACCCTCTGCAGCCCTATAGGTTTGCTCACTGCCCTGTCATCCATTCAACAAGCATTTGCTGTGCACTAGGCTCTGGGGAGACAAAGTAGATAAGGCACAGTCCCTACCTGTACAGAGCTCCCAGTCCAGTGGAGGGAGACACAGAAACACACAGATTATAATGCAAGGTAGCCCATGCAGGGGCTAGAGATATACATAATAGGTCACTCCAAGGAGAGTTTCCTGATTCTGAGCCTTTCTAGAGCTGCTCCCTCTGCCTGGACCCTCTGCCTCCACTCTGACAATGTGCCTTCCTTCAAGGCCTACCTCCTCCAGGCAGCCCTCCACCACATGCTATTCTTACTCTTTTTGAATCTTCAAGTTCTTACTCAGTGTTAACCACTATCTCATCATGCTTCTTCAATTCCCTTCTGTTTCTGCACCAAGGCAGGGAGAAGCAGGGCCCAGAGGCAGTGTGGACCAATGGGGAGGGCAATGGACTGGTTGTTAGGTAACCAGGTCTGGTCCAGGAGATGCCATTCATTGGTTCCTGCCTGTGAGCCCAGGGCAGGGAAGAGGGGGCAAGGCCTGTGTCTAGGAATCAAAGAAACACCTTTGAAATGAGCAACTACCATATGAAATAGTAGCCACTAGCACTGCCTACATGCTCAATGTGCGTGAATACTGTTTATTTGTGCAACCATTTATTCCATATGAAAAATGAGGAAAGGTAAGCTTTGAAAAATAACTTGTTCCAGGTCACAGTGAAGAGCCAGGGTTCGAATCCAAACCTGCCGACTCCAAACCAAGTCTCTCTCTCATCACACCCTCTGCCCATCTGAGCAGTAGTTCTCAAACCCACCCTGAGAGGTTGGTTCATGGGTCTGATGATGGGTGGGGGGCAGTTATGCAGTGCTTCATAAGTAGCCCAGGTGGAGCCCAGGTGCTGGAGCAAAGGAAAGGCTAGAGAGTCAGGGGCTGGAATAAAGCAGTTTCTAAGAACCCACTGCTCCTCATTCCCCAAAGGAGTCACCTGCCAGAGTGTTGTGCCCTGCCCAGGAAACATGATGGGACACATGGAGCCTTGGGTAGACTTTGCTCTCAGCTAGCCCAAGAGCTGACTGTGGCTCTTTCAGTGCCTGAGGCCCAACCAAGTGCCCATGTCTACTGAGCCCTTACTATTTGCCAGGCACTATGCTAAGTGCATTGCAGGCAACATTTCATTTAACTCTCACTATTCTCTCTCATTTTATAGGTCAGGAATGGTATACTCAAAAATATCTATTTAACACAAAGAGGACAGTAACAGGGAAACAAAAAATAACATAAGACAGGTAGAAATCAAATAGCAGAGTGGCAGACATAAATCCTACCTTAATAATTACTTTAAATGCAAATATGTTAACATTCCAATTAAAAGGCAGAAGTTGGGATGATTGGTTAAAAACACACGATCCAACTATATGCTGTTTATAAGAGACACACACTTTTTTTTAAAATTTTTAAAATTTTATTTGTTTAAAATATTACAGATGTTCCTTTTTCTCCCCAATGACCCGTTCCACCCCGTCCCATCCCCCTCCCCAGTCCCTCTCCCCACCACTGTCCAAGACACACACTTTAAATTTAAAGACACAAATAGGTTGAAAGTTAAAGGATGGAAAAAGATACACCATGCAAATAGCAATCAAAAGAGAGCTGAAATGGTTATATAAATATTAGACAAAATAGACTTTAAGACAAAATTCTTATTAGAGACAAAAAGGACATTTTATAATGATAAAAGTGTCTATCCATCAAGAGGACATTACCATTATAAAGGTATACACACCTAACAACAGAATCCCCAAAATACATGAGTAAAAACTGTTAGAATTAAAGGAAAAATAGACAATTCAACAATAATCGTAGGAGACTTCAATAATGGACACAACTAAAACAGAAGATAAGGAAATAGAAGACTTGAACACTATAAAGCAACTAGACCTCAGAGATAGCTATAGAAACATTCTACCCAACAGCAGCAGAATACAAACTCTTCTCAAGAGCATGTGGACTGTTCTCTTGGATGTATCATAAGTTATGCCATAAAACAAGTCTCAATAAATTTAAAAGGGTTGAAAGCATATAAAATATGTTCTCTAATCAAAATAAGATAAAATTAGAAATCAATAACAGAAGGAAATTTAGGGAATTTACAGGATATGAAGGGTAAAAGTAATTTGTCAAGTTCTCACAGCTGGGAAAGGCCACTCCCTTCATACTCAGACCATGTACATCATACCTTCTGCACAGCCCCAGGAGGCCTCAGGTCTCTGACTTTTGCAAATGCCTGGGTAGCCCCTCTTCTATCCCTACACTGGGCACACACTGAACCTGACTCCAAGCTTGGGCCCAGAATCAAAACAACTGGGGGAGGGAAAGGTCTCTGGGGCTGTAACAGCTTGTTTTGTAGCCCTGCTTCTCCTTGGGAAACTGGTCACAGGCAAATATTTTCACTCCCCAGCGAGTCTACACAATCTCCAAAAGACAGATCCTTCCCAAAAGAAGGAAGCTAACATTTATAGAGCACTTCCCCCATGCCAGGCACTTGACATACGCTAAGCCACACTTACAGACTTCCCATCAAGGTGTCTTACTGTCCTCATTCTAGAGAGGGAAACTGAGGCTCTGCTGTTCAAGGAAAAATACCTTGTTATGTGCCTTCAAAGCCCCCGGTCTTTCCATTATTCTTCCAGAAAAATCCCAAATCTGTACACATAGTAGGCCTCAGAAGGAATGTTACAATGGGAACCCCACAAAGCGAGCTGTGGACCCTCCCCTTCCTCATGCTCCCTTCCAGAGCTGCTGCTTTTCCTGAGGGCATTTCCAAGTAGAGCACAGTACAGTGGTACCTTGGTTTTCGAACGTCTCTGTTGAAGAACATTTCAGTTTACAAACGCCGTAAACCTGGAAGGAAACGCTTCAGTTTTCGAACACACTTCGAACATGCCACGTGGCTTCTGCTGAGGGCAAGATCCTGAGGCCTAGCTGTCGGCTGTGGATCCCTCGGTTTTTGAACATTTCAGAACTCGAATGGTCTTCCGGAACGGATCACATTCGAAAACTGAGGTACCACTGTATATAACACAACACTCCCCCTCCCCAAGAAATAATCCCACTACAGTCCGTCAGAAACAGACTCCCCTCAAGATTGGAGGAATCCATAAAAACCGCTGGAAGTTGGGAGACCCCACAGGGTTTTGAGGTAAGGGGACTGCAGAGGTGAGTTGGGAGTTGCAGGGTCAGCAGGATCTCACTCTGAAATAAGAGCCTGCACACCACACGAGAAAGATGGCTTACACCACTCTTCAGAGCCAATCAGCAAAGCAGGGCCCAACTAGGGAAGCTGGGATATTCACTGAGTCCAATTCCTCATTCCACAAAGCAGCCCAGAGAAGGAAAGAAACTTCCCTGTAGATAGATATAAAGCCAGGAGCAAGCAGGGCCCAGCATCAAGGACTCCAATAACAATGCTTCATGTCTCCATTTAGACAGGGCTCATCTTTGGCATGACAATGGGCAGGGCTTGGGGCCAAGATGAAACCCTACCACCACAAAAATAAGGCTTTCTACTTCACCACCTCTAACATTTCATGCGGGTGCTACTATATGCCAAGTACTCTACACACATGATCCTGTTTAATTCTCAGTGCAAGGTAGGTATTATGACTTTCCCCTTTCTCAGTGAGGAAAGGGAATATCCAAGGGGTCAAATCAGTTGCCTGAGGTCACAGGAGTATAGAGGCAAGGCCAGAACTGGAACCCAGAACTTTCTGCAAACTTCCTCCCCAGGGCTTCAGGCTCAGCCTCCTGCCTGAGGTGCCACATCTGACTGGGATGGATGGCAGCACCCTGAGCTGCTCACATCTTCACCCTGGAGAGCAGCTTCAGCTGGCCTGAAAACCTCCATGATGTTCTAGAAGTGTGGCTGGTCAGGTAAGGTGGGTAAGAGAGGCCTGAGAGGAAAGCAATTTTGAAGATGAAGAGGCTACTGGTCATAACCACCACTGGGTCAACCTGTGGAAGGCTCAACATCTGCTCAAGAGGAAGCCGCACCCCTTCAACACTCTCCAACCCCACACCCACGGTTGGCTAACAGCTTTAAAAATAAAGAGGACTCTCCCCTGCTTGTCAGATGCTCCAAATTCCCATGGGGCCCTGACTCCTCTCCCCTCCCCCAGCACCCTGAAGTCTGGAACAAGTCAGCTCCATGCTTGGGTTTCTACTAGTGTCAATGGCCCTCACCTAGGGCATTAAATATCAGCCCCAGCCATAGCAACCCTCTTCTCTACATAGGGCTTTTCAGATAGGTACCTTCTCAAGAACTTAAATTCCTAAAGAAAAGCTGGTCATTGCACATCCTGAATAAGTGAGACAAAGAGTACCTGTCTACTCTAAAGATCATTGGTCCAAATTTCTAGTTCATGACTCATGAAACAAGCCCTTAGATGTAGTGACTTATCCAAGTACGCATGGCTGATTACTTGGGTAGAGCTGTGGTCAGGGCCTTCCAGGTGGATAATTCTTACACTCAGCACTCCCTCAGACCTGGTCCTTGATGTTTGTCTCATCTCCTTCTCAGCAGAGAGGTGGAGCAGGGGGTCTAGAGTGTGGTGCTTTCATCAGCTCAGGCTCTCCTGCCTGGCCAGCTCCAGCAGGGACCAAGACCTACCGATGACCAGGGGATGGGGGGAATCCTGCTGGTTCTGAGCAGAAAAAATGGGGACAATATGTCTTCCCAATACTTGCTAGTGACCAAGAAGCACAAAAACGCTGCCAGCAAAAGTGGAGGGGTGAGTCTCAGCATGGCTGCCAGGGGCCTCCTAAATGGGCTGCAGAGTAGGCATAGGGAGCCACCTGCCTCACTTGCCCAGCCATCTAGTCAGTGTCAAGCCCTTTCTCAGGCCCCGGTCAAGATCCAGGTCCTCTGCCAAAGCTAAAACATTCCTTTCGTTTTTCCAGTCTCTGAGCAGCTGCTGCATGGCCTTTTCTCCTGTGCTGATTTATTCTTTATTGTTCCTGAAATACACCCAGAGGCCTTTGGCACAGGGCACCAGCAGAACATCCAGCCCAAGCCCCAAGTACACACTAACCAGACTCTCTGGGACCTGGGCCAAGCCAGCTGGAATGATGGGCCCTGGGGTCAGACCCTGCAGTCAGCAAGGAAGACCCAAGAACCCACCTGCCCCCAGTCTATGGTTCCAGAGTAGATCTCAGGATTACAGAGGCTGGGATGTTTGGGGGGGAGGAGTCACTTGGAAAGTGTCCGGGAGGCCTAAACTAAGCCTTTCCACTCCTATGCATGAGTAACTCCCCCAGCAAACCCCCCCCCCACACACACACACAGCTGACCCCCATGGCCTGTTGCCCTCCACAGCAGAGCCTCGTGGCTCGGGCTGGGCTTCTGGCTGCCCTGTGAAGTGCTTGGAGACAAAGGCTTCAGAGGGTCTTCCCACGCTTCCCAGTTCCAAATATCTCCACCATCAGCCAGTCTAATGGTGCCTGAATTCCTACCATAAGCACTTCATTCCGAGGGTCAAAGCACTGTCCCCTGTGCACAGGAAAATAGCACAGAGAAGTATGGGAGCTGCATGGTAAAGACACAGGGCTTCAGGGTCCAGCAGAGTTAAGTCCTGGCTTCTCTAATCATCAACCTCTCTGTTAGTTTCCCTATTGGGAAATGGGAATAATATTTTCATCTCACAGTTATTGTGGGATTAAATGAGGTTAATATATACTTGAAGTACCTGGCAGAGGTAAGGACCCAATAAATGTGATTTCCTCTCCCCCTTGCTGGGCAGGAGCAGCATCACTATCAGTCTTCAACACCTGGGGGGCAGGAGAACTGGATGGTCTGACTCTTCCAGTTCTACAGCTGGCTGAGAGGACTGGCCAGGAGCAGGACAAGGAGACTAGGAGTCCCAGCAACAGCATCGCGCTCTGCAGGCATCTGGCCTAGGAACCCAGGAGGGAAATACCTGGCGCGGGCCTCCCCTGGACTCAGCTGTGTCAGCAGGGTCTGCAGGGACATGGTGGGACAAGAGTCCCCAGATAATTAATACCTGGCAGAGCTTCTAGGCCCATAATGGGGTCCTCCCTACTGGTCTCACTCTAAGAAGAGCAATAAAAGGGAAAGGAAGAGCACCTGAGGGAGACTGGGGAGGGGGTGGCCACAGGAAGTCTGAGTAGGGGCCAGAGGAACCCGGGGCCTGCAGGGAGCAAGCAAGCCTGTCCTGAGGCCACCACAGTGAATGTCCCACAAGTGGAAGTGCCCGCCTGGTTATTTTTGGCACCTCTTCTGCCCAAAGCCAGCAAAGAAAGGCAGCTGCTAGCAACATGGAAGGGCTGTTTACACTCAAGTGTGCAAGCGCTGCTGCGGGGACAAAAAGAGCACCAGCAGCTACCCAGCAGAGGGGCCTCTGCCCCCTTTCTTCCTCTCCCCACTGTCCCTGTAAAGTCCAATCTGTGCGCTGCACAGCTGACACAGCGTGGGTACTTCTGCTTTCACTCAGATCCAGGCTCCTAACCACAAAACTCACTCACATACACACAAACAGACAAATAAATAACTATGGAGCCAGCTGAGGACTGAGCCACACCCAGGAGCCGAGACAGTATTCCTCTGGGCTCTTCCTGCATGGAAGTGGCCCTCCCAACTTCCAAATTGGGAGGGGCAGGCACAAGGGGCAGCTCCTCTCTCCCCACTCCTCAGGTGAAAGTGGAGACAGTCTATGGGAACCTCAAGGAACTCACTGCCTCTCAGCTTCCCCATTTGAGAATGAAGGGGCTGGACTAAATGTCCCAAAGTGTTTTCCATCTCTGGGACGACTCCTGGGAGCTGGGCAGCCCAGGGTTATGACCAGGGGCCAGCTGGGGAGGTCAGACAGAGCAAGGCCAGATGGGGAAGGGGATCTGAGCTGCAGCCAGGTACATCCCCTAAGGGGGAGGAGAGGAGGAGGAGAGGGAAAGAGGGGAGAGGGAAAGGAAGGGGAGAAAGACCAGCCTACAAGCATTCTCAGGGTTGGGAGTTACCACTTAAGCATTTCTGAGCTCCTTTCTGAACTCTGGGGCCTTCCCCTCCAAGGAACTGGCAAATTCTGGCAACAGCAGTCTGGATTGGAGCCTGTCTGCCCAACTGCTGGAAAAAGCTGGGAATTGAAATCCCTCATCATTTTCCTTCCTCTCTGGACCCCATTCCCCCAGAGAAGGTGGGTAGCCTCAGAGGGAACCCCCCTCTGGCTGCAAGCCTGGTATACTTGCTTGTGTCTAAGCTCCGGAAGGGACAAACCTTGCCAGGCTGCTCCCCTCCCCCCTCCCTGAGACTCCTGGAGGAAGAAGCATTGCCTGGAAAAAATAACGCTCACACCAAGAGCTCCCTGTGGCTGGAGAGAAAGGCAGAGGGAACAGGGAGCACCTTCCCAGGCCCACCACAGTACCAGGCTATGTTCCAAGAGCAAGAGCAAAAAAAGCCGCGCTGGGGAAGCCCAGGCCCCTAGCCTCTCTTCTGCCCCTCAGCGCCTGCAAACCATAGCCAGCAATCACGTCCCTTAGGGAGGCAGCACTGCCCCCCCCAACCCCCCAGCAAAACCCCAGCTCTTTTATGACATGTGGCTTTATTCTTATATAATATCTTGGTAGACAACCTCCCTCCCCCATTTCAATTGGTGAAAGAGCCAAAGTGCTCTGTGGAGGGACAACTCCCACCCCAGGCTCCACCCAAACCTACATTGAGGTCACACTGCAAGGCTTCAGGTGAAGCAAAGGCAAGGGGACTTTTTTCCTTGGCTGAGAGAGCAGCCTTCCTCCCACCCACGTGAGCAGTTCAGCCTGAGGCCTGGGCGGGTAGGTTCCCGATAGCACAATCTGTTCTCTGGGGAGCTGAGCAGGGACAGAATCTTTGCAAAGGTGCACAAGCACCAGAGTCTGGGCCATTTTAGGCGTGAATGGATCACACTGTTGTGGCCAGGGCCTGGGGAGTTAGAAAATGAGCTTCATTTGCCCTCCTACCACGAGTAGGACACCCTTCATTTCCTCTTCCCTGGGAGGAGCAAAAGGCAGACAGCTGAACTTAGTGGGAGCCGGCGAAATGCTAGTCATTACCTGTTGAGTACCTACTATGGGCGAGTCGCTGTGCATGCATGATCTTTTTTAACCTTCATGGCAACCCTATGAAGTATTATCATCCTCATTTTACAGATGAGGAAACTGAGGTTCAGGAAGTTAAGCAATGCCCAAAGCCACCCAGCAAGTGGAGAGGCCGGAGTATGAATCCAGGTCTCCCCAGGCCTTGTTCTCATGCACCAGCCAGGTTTCCTTCAGTTACTGCCCAGGTACTGTCCACACACCATCCAGGAATGGTATTCTGAGTGTGGGGGTGGAAGTGGGTGTGGACAAGTTTTGCTGTTATTGTTCCCAAGTGTATGACTGTGAGAGCCCCTGTTAGTGTGTATGTTGGGGGTGGAGGGAGGGCGATCTGGATTCCATATAGCAGTTTCTAACACCTAAGTTATGCTGTAATGCTTCTGATTCATAAAATGAGCTCACAGTCTCAGGGTATCCTGGATGTTGCTTCGAATGCAAATGCAGATCCCTTAAGTAAGAACCAGGGATTTCAGCACATTCCACGTAGCTCTAGTCCAACACACAAAGTTTTTTTAGTTCAGCCCTACACAATCAGAGCGCTTTGGTACTGAAGGAACCCTTCCAACAGAAAGAAACCACTGGTTGCATTTCCTAAAGCCTTTGGTGAGTCAGGGAAGAATGGAGCTTGCAGGCTGCTTCTATACTGATGCATGCACACACACAGGAAGGGTGCCAATAGGCCTGGCTAAAGGAAATGCACAGGTTAGCAGATTCCCAGGCAGGAGGCTTTATGATCTTTCACCCTGAGGTCCTGTTGGGGTCAGGATGACTGGGATGCCCTCTCCACAAGGCCAGCCATAGGGCAGTGCCAGGAAACTGGGTTTACCAGCCCCAGGATCACTGGTACAGTATGAGTCCCAGCAGCAGGACTCACTGAGCCCACCACATTCCAAGTTCACATTTTTTTGAGGGAGATCTTTCATTTATTTGTTCAACTAACACATACTGAAAACCTACTAGATGCAGGCATTGTGGGAATACAGAGCTTACACTAGAGCAGAGGCTTCAGTAAGAATGAAACGTGCTTTCAGCACTCTAGTATACTAATTCACAGAACCCTTACTGCAACTCTATGGAGTAGGTATAGAGACTAGCTCTGAGTTGATGTTTTTGACTACCACACTACAGTATATGCACAAATGACTATATAAAGTGGAAATAAGTGTTGAGAAGAAGACTGAGACTTCTCCAAAGAAGCGGCATTTGAAACAAGACTACCAAAGTATAAGGAAGAAACTCCCTGCTACTTGTGGTCATCCCTACTCCACCATAAGCAAGGAAGGTTTCCTTCTGGGAGACCCAACTACAGGGGAGGGTCTATCAAGACCAAAGAGTCCTGGACTGAGCCCACTCCCCTTCCATGATACTAAGCCCTGTGTGACTCCTGCCTCAACCCCCCCATCCTTCTACTCCTCTCTTCTCTCACTCTGGGGCCCAGACACCTTGGCTCCATTGTGCAGAACTTCCCTGGATTCTGTAGCCACAGGAGGCCCTCAGCTGATTCTGCAACTGCGTATTGTCTTTTTACCCATCCCCTCCCCCCCATTTATTAAAAGCAGTAGCCTCCAGGGCTAAACACTCAGGCTATTTTTATTTTATGCTCTTATTTACTTATTTTTTAACCTTTTATTGAATTTATTGGGGTGACATTGGTTAATAAACTCAAGCTATTTTTATTTTTTATTCTTTTTTTTAAAAAAATTGACAGATTTTTAGAGAGAGAGAGAGAGGGAAAGAGAGAGAAACATCAATTTGTTATTCCACACATTTATGCATTCACTGGTTGCTTCCTGTATGTGCCCTAACGGGGGCTCAAACCCACAACCTTGGCATATCAGGATACTCTAACCAACTGAGCTACCCAGCCACGCCAGGGCTCTGGCTATTTTTAAATTCCACATTTAAAAGATGAACTCTCATCCCCAGGGGCACTCCAGGGCACTTTCTAGGGTGGGGTGAGGGGCTGACAGAGCCAGGGGGCGTGGGGGTTCAGCCTGGGGCTTAAAGAGGCCACACTGGAAGTGGGCAGGCAGTCCCAGAGCAAGTTTCATGGGTGGGGGGTGGGAGGGTGCCCTCCAGGTTCTTCACCACCTTGTCCCCTGGGAGCTACTCAGACAAGAGTAACCAGCTAGAGGCCAAACCAATTAGAGTGGAGACTGGGCCAGAGCCACGCAAGGAGATGGTTTATCACAGTAATTGAATGTTTACACCCCTGTTATTCAGTGTCCAGAGCAGAAGAAAAGAGAGGACCCTTGACTTCTCAACCTGGGAAGGTTTCTTCCTTCCTCCTCATCCTGAAACCATCTAACACCTTGTGGAAAGGTTACATTTCTGATTCTAAAGGGGCATGTGCCCCACCACCTCTGGGAGGACCTGGAGCTAGACAGGTGATTTCAACGCCCCTCAGTGGGAGCCCGCAGAAGAGGAGAGGCTTCTCCTCAGAGCTGCAGCTCTTCCACCTTCACCAGGCCTCCAATCTCCGTCCTGAAGCTGCAGGGACAAGGAGAGGCCAGACCTCCAGGCCACTACCATACCAGGCTCCCCCTGCTGGAGCAAGCCAGACCTCCCCCACCCCCAGCCGCAACTGCCAACAGGGATTCCCTGCACACACGTGCCAAGGCGGCCTCCATAGTCCAGGGCCAGCTCTCCACCATCCCACCGCCCCCGAGCAAGGCTCTACAGCCTGGCACACAGGTCCGATGTGGGATGGTGGAAGCAGGAAGTAGCCAACAAAGTTGTGACCAACAAAGTTTTAAATGGGGCAAGTAACTTCCCCTTTCATGCTCCCAGCAGCTCGCTCTGGAGGTTGGGCTGGAATACCCAGTGGCCTCCACTTTGAATGGCAGGTATCTCCTCCAGGTCTGCTTCCCTTGGGGCTGAGGCTTGAAAGCCCCAGGGCAGCACCAGGCCCTCGGAGGGGCAACCTGGTGCACACGCTTCTGTATGTGTGGGGTGGGGAGGGAGGTAGGTATAACAAAACCTGGGCTCCCGAGTTCTGCACACGAACCACCAAACCGAGCACACGGTGAAGCGGGAAGAGGGCTCCGCAGGCCGAAGCGCGAGGGCCAGCGGGGGCGGTGAGAGGGCTGACAGGTCCGAGGTGCGCTCGCTGCGCCCGGGTGCGCGGGGCCAGTCCGCCCGCCCTGAACACTAGCTTAGGCCTCTACCTGTTTCCTTCCACCCCTGCACCTCTGTTCCCAAACTCCCGGCGCGGGCAGTTTCCCTGTCCACCTTCCCGTGCACACTGGAAGGAGAAGGGGAAGGGGCTCCCTCACCAAGTTCCTGCACTTCGCGAGCCCCTCCCCGCGCCTCCCGGGCCTGAGGTCGGTCACGCAAGCGGGCCCCTGCGGACACCACGTTTCGCTCAGACCGAGGAGGAGCAGCCGTGTTCCTGAGGCGCCGCCGCCAGCCCCGCGGATGGGGAGGGTTTTCCTGCCGGGGCCGCGCCCGGGTGGGCCGGGGCCGCGCGCGAGCTGCGTAGCAGCACAAACACGGAGGTGGGTTGGCGCTGCACACGCAGCTACGGACGGGGGGGTGGGGGTGCGGACCACAGAGGGGCGGGCTGGGGAGCGGCCGACGCACGTCCACACCCACGCACACCCACGCACCCACTCAGTAGCCCAGGCCGCAGAAGTTGACACGCCGCGTCCCCCGCAACCCCTCGCCCCAGCTCGGGGCCGCGCCTGCAGAGCTGCAGCCCGCGCGCCCAGCCGCCACCGCTTGCATGCAGCCGGGGGTCCCTTAGCTGCCGAGCCAGGGCGGGCTGCACCTCGCCTCGTGCAGGCCTCGGCCGCCGACCCGGCAGCCCCACTTACCGGCTCCTGCCGGAGCTCCGGCATTGGCTATCCCCTTTTCGCCACGGGCCGCCGCCTTTGGTCGCCTCTTAGACTCCAGCCGCCTGCACGCACTCCCCGATTTTAAAAACAAACAGTCACCGCCGCCTTCCCGCGGCGCTCTCAGGGCTTCCACCAGCCCCCGCCTCCCAAGGCTGGGAAGTTTTGCTGGCAGAGCCCGGGAGGGACACGCGGGCTGTCACCCCTGGCTCGCGGCGCAGGAGCCTCGGCGCACCCCGCGCCGGTGGTGTCCGCCTGGCGATCGCTCTCCCTTCGTGTCACCCCCAGTCCTGCGATGCAGTGTCAGGATTGCACTGCTCTGACTCATCGGTTGAGCTCACAGCTTGAAAAAAAAAAAGCGAGGGCGAGAGGCAACAGCGAAGGAGGAGGACTCTCTGAGGTGCTACAAAGGATTGCACAACTCGGGGCTGGGAGCGCGGAGCCCCAGCGGCCGGCCAGCGCGCGGCACCGCGGCGTGCAGGAACCAGCTCGACCACTTCATCAGCACAACTGTCTCTGGTCTGCCTCTCCACTAGCAGGCCCAGCGCCGCCCACTTCCTGCGACCAAATAAGGCCCGGGAAGGCGTCTTTAAACCTCCGGCGGCTGGCTGGGGCCGGGGATTTCCAGCAGACCTCACCTCCACTCTGGAGTCTGTCGCCACCCTCCCCTGGCCCAGGCGGCGCCCCCCGATGGCATTGCTGGAGCAGGCCACGCGGCTGGTTCCTTTCACACCAAGGTCAGGAGGAGACGGTGACGAAATGTTTGGAAACCCATCGGGCCTGCCAGGAAAGTGTGTGTGTGATGTTGGGGAGGACACAAGTCGCTTTCTTCCACAAAGAATTACTCTCTGGTTTTGGATACGGTAAATCATGCACAATACTCTCCAAGGCACTTTATTAACAGTCTTCCCAAGTTTCACTTCTGGCTCATCAGCATGCTAGTGGTGTAGAGGTTGTTGAGAAACTGGCCCCAGCCCCTATGGAAGACCCAGGTCTCAATTACTTAGGTGATGAAAAGCTCCTGGGTTTAATCCTAGCAATTTAAGCCAGAGTTGGGGCAGCTTTTCACTGCGTGCCCACATTTCCCCTACCTTCCCCCCATCCACCTGATGCCTCCTTGACTGCTGGGAAGATTGGAAACATTTCTGCTACTCAGGAGGTTCTTGCTGGCTCCCACATTCAGTGAGGCTCCAGGGCCAAAAGAAAGTCCAGGGGAGGGAGCCCTGTTTTTCCTGGTTCCTTCCATTTTTGTTTTTTGTTTGTTTTTTCCAAGGAGATGGGTCAGAAGGAGATTTTCCTTTGAAGGAAAAAAACCACACTGAAGAATACACTATGTTCTGGCAGCCACTTTTCCCTTGTGGCCAGTCCTGACAAGCAGGTGCATCCCTTGCTTTCTCAGGGAGAAGGGGACAGATAGCAGAAAGTCATTCTCACAAGCTTTGTGAGGCAGCATGGGCTTCCTCCCCACCCCCTCTCTTCCACCCCCACTGGGTGACAGAGATGCCACTCAGGCCTTCTGCCTAAACCTCGAAAAACCCACACTTGCTCCTAAGGGGCATGACCTTTCTGTCCTTTCCACCCCTCTGCTGGCCTGAGCACCTGTGTGCATGGAGCTCACACCCCACCTAGGAGTAAAAGGGCTTATTTGCACCCTGCTGCCACAGATATGTCAAAGCATTGACAACTTAAAACAGTCGTATCTGCAAAATAAAGATAATTATGCCAGGGGACTGGACTAGATGAGCTCTTGAAATGCCTTCCTGTTTAAAAGTCATGATTCTATGATTGTAAAAAGTGAATGGAGGAGCTGGGGGAACCACCTCCAAAAAGAAAAGCCCAGGCTCTCAGATTTAGCACCTTCTGTGTCGGCATTGTTCATGACAATTCTCAAAGCACATTCCCCACACACACTGCTTAACAACTGAATGTGAGAGCTTTTCCCTCTCGTTTTATGCATGAGAAGACTAAGGTTCAGAGAGGTTAAGTGACTTGCAGAAGATCACAGGGTAAGCCAATCATTTGTCACCTCTCTGCTCTTATTCCCACCCCCATCCCCCATCCCCCCTGTAGACAAAGGCAGTGAGCAACTGAAGAGACTGGGGTGCTCAGGTATGCAGGCCCCCAAGTAGAGGCTAGACTCTCAGGCAGAGGCTCAGTGTAAAACCTTTTTTTTTCCCCACTTGTCTCGTTTCTTCCTTCTCATGGACACCTCATCCAAGTGAGGGAAGCAAAAGCAAAGCCACTTGGTCTCCAGTGCCCGCTGCTGCCAGGTTCCTCTGCAAACTGTGGCCATCCTGACCTTCTTCGGCCTAGCCCCTTGAGGGTGCCCCTGAGAGCCAGTGCAGACCAACCCAGGGATGTTCCCAAGGAACCAGAAAACCCAGCTGGGGAGCACATTCCTAGAAGAGCCTGCCACCGCGGAGCCAGGGCCCAGCCTCCAGGGAACAAGTGGGAGCCACTCCAAAGGGCACTCCCCAGCCGAGTCCCGCCAGGACTTCCTCCCTGTCCCATGCTGGGCTGCTGCGCCTGGCCCAGGAAGCAGCACAGGGGTAGAGGTAGATGGCAGGAGGCATGAGAAACGTAAGTCAGCGACCTGGAGGAGCTCTGCTCATGTTGGAGCAGTTTCTCTCTTCGCCCCAACTAAACTTCCAACTTCAGGCCACGTCAGAAAGGAAAAGAGGGAAGGAAAGGGGCTCGTGTGTGTGTAGGGGAGGATGGCACAAGACTGTGCCAGGTGGCCCTGCCTGGCAGAGGAAACCTACCTTTCAAAGGCGGGCAGATGTGGATGAGTAAAGAAAGCTGCGGCTCTTCCGGGAAAGCCCTAGAGGTCAGTTTTGCTGCAGATATGACAGTGCAGAATCACTGACGTGTGAAGTGAAAGTTTTGGTTTTAGAAGCTCTAGTCCTTCCTACAGGCTTCTGGAGCAAACAAGAAGGGAGCCCTTTGAGGAAGGAATAAAAAGAGACCTTACCCAAAGAGTGGGCTCTTCTCCACCACCCACCTTCACAAACTGCAGAAAGAGAGTACAGAGTTCCAGCTCACAGGGAGTGTCTGTCGAGAAACACTCCAGGAAGCAAAGCGCCCCAGACAGGATTCCAAACTCTGGGCCCCAGTGAGCATAGAATATGGCATTCGGGAGGCTTCCTGGGACTGCATCAGCTATCTGGACTTTGCTCAGAGGGATCCGTCACTGCCCTGAGTGGCCAGAACTAGTGTCCATTTCTGGGACAGCCTGAGACCATCATGCTTCCAATAGTGAATTCTGTGGTGTGTGAATGATATCACAATAAAGAGAAAATTTTTAAAAACTCCCAAGGAAGCCAGCTCCTCACCACCCACCCACTCACCTCTATTACCTTTCTGCTGCTATCACTCACTATTTAAAAGGGTTTTCCTTCTCCCCCGACCCCATGCCTGCCTTCCTGTCCTTTTCCCATTGTCCCTTCTCTGGCAGGACCTTCTCATCGAGGCCAGCACACACTGTGTGTTTAAGTAAATAATCAACTCTTGTTGGAGTGTGGGGAATTGGGGGTACAAACACAGTTGAGGAAATGACAAGCCACAACGCTGGGACTGGCTTTGGGTCCTACCTAACTAAAGCTAGCAGGCTGTGCGATCTTGGGAAGTTGACATTTACCTTCTCTGAGCCCATGACAGATGTACTGTAAAGTATCTGTTACACAAATAATGAAAGAACGTCCACCTTCTAGGGACCTGGGAGAATCACAGGACAAAACACTGCCTTATAACCGCATCATGCTTTGTTCATATAAGACGTTACAGTTATTATTTTCTAAATCCCTTTTTCGCAGAACCAGCTTCTCCTCCCTTCCAAGAACCTAGTCCAGGCAAGATTTTTTCCCCCTCTGTAAAGACCCTAGGTCCACCCTATCAGCCTCAGGGTGACCCCTTGCTGGGCCCTGCCCAGAGAGACACTTCTCAGCCTTGACTCAGTGTCCCATCCTGCTGTCCCTCCAAGGCTTCTCTCCCAGTCCCTACTTCTCATGTCCTTTTCCACCAAACTTTTCCACGGTGCCGCCTACCCAGCCTGAACAGGGACATTTCTTTGATGGCTGTGCCTTCTCTTTACTTCTTTTTTGCCATGTCTTTTCTGAATGAGCTGGAGCTCAAAACCACCCAGCCATTAAGCTTAGCCACTGTGTGCTGAGAAGTCCCTGCACTTTCACCCTTGAAAACCCAGGGGACCCTCCTCCTCAGTTCACATTCACTCACCTGTTCAGGGACAGGGCCATGCCTGCTACACCAGCCCACAGCTGTCTGCATCTCTTGGCCCTCCCACCTACACCACCCCCCCCTTCTCTTGCAGGCTTAGGCTCTGGTGGCCTTTGTCAGGCCTGAGAGGGCGCTTCTGCAGATGTCCCCAGTTGCTGCTGTCACTCTGGGAGAGACGTCTGGCTGGGTATAGGGAGAAGGAGAGGGACACAACAGGTGTGGCTGCCAGGCAAGGCCACGAGGACAGAAACACCCTTTCCTCACAGAGCCAGAGCTGCCAGCTTCCCAAGGGCCTCACTTCATTTCTGCACAGTGCCATGCCCCCCGCAGACTCAGACCCAGACAGACTCCTTCACTAGCTGTTCTCTGGAGTTCAGCTTCCCTACCTTATGGCAGTGGGCCAGGAGGAACAGGACCACTGAGATACAATGGGACATGCTTTAAAGCATTTTTTAAAAATTGATTTTGAGAGAGAGAGAGAGAGAAAAACATTGATTCGTTGTTCCACTTATTTACGCATCATTGCATGATTCTTGTACGTGCCCTGACAGGGGATCGAACCTGCAACCCCAGTGTTATCGGGGCAATGTGCTCACCAACTGAGTTTCCCAGCCAGGGCAAGTATTATTTTTAAATGAAAACAAATTATGATACGTCATGTACTAGAATCCAAAATTCATATTCATGAGAGTATACAAAATTAAAAGCACAGGCTGAGATCTGAGTCCAAATCTTGGCTCACACTAGCTTGACGACCTTGAGCAAAGTACTTAACCACTTGGTTTTCTCATCTGCAAAATGGGATGATAAGAATTTAAGGCAGTATCTGGAACATGTTAAGTCTTTTGTGAGTGTTGGCTATCATTTTGTCTTATCTCCTAACTGCTCTCCTTGCGTCTAGTCTTGCACACTCACCATCCACACTGCCATCAGAGTGATCACATCTCTAATAGCTCCTATCACCTACCGAAAAAAGGTGACAGTAGTAGCCAACCTGTTAGGTATTTACACTTCCAGCATGATCCTGCTTTGCCCCACTTCTGAGCCTTAGGTCCACACAGCTAAACAACCTGAAGTTTCCCAAGATGCCTGCATTCTCATGCATGCTCCTCCCCCCAGTCTTCATCCATAAGTTAAACACATACCCTGGTCTCCCATTAGACTTAAGCTGAATGGTAGCTCTTCCAGGAAGCCTTGCTTGATGCCTCCAAGCAGAGGAAGCACAGTGTAAACTCCTGGACCCTTTTGGATCCCCTTTATCAGGCTTGTGCACCATCCTCCAGCTGCTAAGGGCTCACAGCTGTCCCCTTCTCAAAGACAGTCTGTGCTGGGAGAGAACACAGCAGCCAATGATTGACTGGAGGGGGTGGTGTTGAGGAAGGGGTGGGTCAGTCCAAAAGCTCAGCCCCCTTGCTTCAAGGTGGGATCAAATTTATGGTGGTACAATTCATGTTCCTGGGCTCCCTGTGGGATCCAGCTGTAGCAACACATCCTTCCTTGCTTAGCTTCTTCCCTAGCCCTAGCCTGCTTCCCTCACTCCCTTCCTCCTGACAGCACTTCCTAAATCAATCCTAGACACCCCAAACTGTCTCAGTCTCTGCTCCTAAGGATCAGAAAAGCCACTGCCTCCTCTAAACTCTCATGGCACCCTCTTGTTTATTTTTACTCCATCCCCTACATTGTCCTACAGCTGCTTACTGAGCCATCTCCCGACTAGGATCAGAGCCTCCAAAGGAAGGGTACAGCCTAGATCTTAGTGACCTTGTATCCCCAGTGCCTACACTGTGCCTGCACATGGAGGGTGCTCAGTAAATGCTTGCTGATAAGTGCACGGATAAAATAACATATGTGAAAATTTAAGGTACACAATAAAATTTAACAGATTATTATTGTTACTACTTTCATTACTATTCTATTTCTTCCATTCTAAGATGCACATTTCCCCCCATTTTAACATCTTTGAAATCAGGATGCATCTTACAACTGATAGCAAGCTTGTCATGGTTTAATTAGCAGCATTGTCTCTTTCATAGTTGTACATAAAATAATGGTGCATCTTATAATCACTGGCTTCTTAGGTTCAGTGGTGTCTGATATTTTTACTACTACTACATGAAGCTTGATCTCCTACTTTCTGGGCCTGCAGGTCAAAGTCCACAGAGCTCAGAGCCCCCATTACTTGAGCTCAGTACTGTTGCACAATCAAACTCTCATAAAGTGACCTGCAGTTTCCCAGGATCAGAAGGAGGCCTGTGTCCAGACACCTCTGGAAACTCCCATGAAAGCAGGCCAGTGTGATATGGAACAGCTCTGGACTAGTAGTCAAGAGAGTCAAGTTCTAAGCCTGGGTCTTCCTCTAACTTTCTGGATGACTACACGTAGGACCTATCAACACATTTATTGAGAATCTACTAAATGCTTAACATAATGTCAGTCCACTGGATCCACCCAATACCCTGAGAGGAAGCCATTATCCCCATTTTCTAGATAAGGGGGCTAAGGTTCAAAAGGTTCAACACCTTTTCCAAGGTCATACAGATGGAATGCAACTGCTGGACTCTCTCGGTCCTCCCTGCTACATGAGGATACCTCTCTGGGCCTGTGTTCTCTCAGTAAGGAAGTCAAATAATGAGTGGTCACAGGTTGGAGGCTCACAAACCATTCTCATCCCCAGATATATTTTATTTAACTTATATAATGTGTTTTAACTTAAATTTATTGTCAACATTTTTTTAAAATCAGGAGATTTAAGCTAAAAAATCAGGATTTCTCGTTTGTCACACACAAAAAATTATAACACTGGCCACATTAAGCCCACCTTCTTGGAGGTAGAGCTGAGTAGCAGTGCCAGGGGAGTAGCATTGGGAAGTAATAGCACTTCAATAGGAGTAGCACTATGATGGGACTCACACATCCCAATTTCCCTCAGATTCTACCCCTTCCAAGGCCATAGGTCACTGTTTATCATCTCACTTGGGCTGTTTTCATACCTACAGCTGGCCTCTGTCATTGAGATCTGCCCTGTTCCCTACAGGCCTTTGAGTGGGTAACCCTTAGATCAGATGAACCCCAGTGTCCTCTCCAGCCCTAAACAGCTGTGGCTCCCTCCAGAATCTCTCCAAGGTCACTTTATGAACCTACTTCAGAACCATGCAGACAAGCCCCTGCCTTGAATCTATCTCCCCTTTGGCCTCAATCACAGGGCCCCCCAGTGTCTGTCCCTCACACTCCCTCCAACCCCTCCTACAGCCTCAGTCCCAGCCTGGAGAAGGCTGAGGGCCTGCGTGGCTGAGGTGGGGAACCCGGCAGGTATGCAGATGCGTTAGCCTCGGTGAGGAGCACCCCCTGAAGGAACAGTGAGGAAGGCAGGGCTTTAGTGTTTCCCAACATAGATGGAAATTGGGAGGCTCCGCAGTGACAGGAGATGAGCATGGTTTGACACATAAGGAAACACAACCAGTAAATCATCAGGAGGAAAAATGTAGAGCCTCAGCAGCAATTTAAGAAATGCAAATTAGAACACCATTAAGGACCCATTATGGCCAGAGTCAACGTGAAAATGAGTAAATAAATAAACAAGAAAGCTGCTATTGGTAGGGCCATCAGTAAACAGCTGCAGTACATTGCCATGCCACTGTAAGCTGTTTGAATCTTTCTAGAATGTGATTTGGCATTATGTTACAAGAGTTTAACACCTTGACCAGGTAATTGCGGTCGGGGGACCAGATTCCATGAAAATAATGTAAAATTATTTTCTAAAAGGAATTTTTACAGAAGGAATCTAAAAAGAATTTTTACAAAAGATGCTCATAGCACCTGTTGAAATCCATTCAGATTATGGCTTGGTATGATAACAGAATGAAATAAAAAAGGGGACTGACACATTGAAACAGTCTGATGAAACCATTTGATGAAATGTTCAGTGACAAAACCAGCACAACGAAATAATAGAGGTAGCCCTAGCTGGTTTTGCTCTGTGGTTAGAGTGTGGGCCTGAGGACTGAAGGGTCCTGGGTTTGATTCTGGCCAAGGACATATACTTCGGTTGCAGTCTCAATCCCTGGCCCCAGTCGGTGCATGAGAGGGGAGGCAACCAATGGATGTTTCCATCTCTCTCTCTCTCCCCCTTCCACTCTCTCTGAAAAGCAACAGAAAAAATATCCTGGGGTGAGGATTTAAAAAAAAAAAAAAGAAAAAGAAAAAAATAATAATAGAGGTAAACTTGGAAACGATGTTAAAACTTCCAAAGGAATATTAGCAGCAATCAGAAGAGAATTCTACACAATGTAAATTGCTAAGGTGGAATGTTTATTCTGTTAACTTGGTCAAGATGATTTAAACAACAATAACGATGATGATATTGATAATGTAAGGGCCACTGAATAGGATTTCCTCATCATAAAAATACCCCAGCCCAGGTCCCAAGCAACGGGGAGGCCCAGGTCCTGACTTGATGAGGAAGGAAGAAGGAAGGTAAGTTGGGAGGAGGAGTCACGACTGTGGCCAGGGGGAGGGCCCGGAGCTTCCCTTACCAGGAGAGCTCTGAAAGGTACCTCTCGCCCAAGAAACAAAGTTACACACATTAACCCACCCCATTTAACCTTCAGCGTCCTGGGTGCTAATTCTTTGCACTCTCAACTTTACTAATACCTACTTCGGCAACTCCGGAGGTGACACCAGGGCTCTTTGTGGGCTAGCCCAGGAACCCAACCACCATTTATAGCATAGTTTCTATGGAAATGTGTTTCAAGCTTCAAGAAATTGAGCTGCTGACAACCCTGGGGCAAGCACGTGGTCTCTAAATTAGGGAACTGAGAAGCGCAGTTACTGCTGGGTACTGGGCTCAGGAAGACAGCTAGTTACTTAGATTCTGTGACAGTTAATACACCACCAGCAATGATCTCGTTGGAGTAGGTCTGAGATCACTGCAGAGGGCGGGGATGGGATCAGAGCGTCTAGGAATGAACACGAGATTCTAGGGAGGCACATGGATATCCCTACCCTTGCCTCCAAACATGCACACCAGCACTCGTGGCGTGGAAAACATGAGACTGGCCTGCGTACCCCCCGTGAGTATCCAGGCTAGCCCTGAACCCACAGGCTTTCCTTCCAATTTCTCTCTCATCCTGGCAAACCTCCAGTCACAAGGCCCTATTTCAGTCTGGTCTTGGAACAAAAAAAGCCCTCCAAATCTTTGACAGTTCTGGAATTTGGCCTTGGGAGATATATGCCTGAGATAACCAGGGCACCAGCAGGGCCTGGCCGTCTCGCCATATGTGCTATGCTGCAGTGGCTTCTGTTTTGCAGGCTCCAACCCGCCCACTCCAGGCCTGACCAGAGCTCCCTAGTTCTTGGGACTCCAAACAGCACTAAGGAGTCTCCATCTCCTGTGCTGGTCACAAGGAAGGGATGATCATGGGCCCTACAAATAGCCCTCCATGTGTCAAGAAAGTTCCCCATTGAGAAGAAAAGGCTACACACATAAGGAGGCAAACCCAAGGGGGAGAGGTGGGCAAAAAGGCTGTTCACTGGGCATCCCGAGGCTCTGAAATGCCAGAGATACAAAAGTGCTCAGAAGAGGGTCAGCTGCTCAGCCACAAGGCCATACCTGCAGTTCCAAGTCCCAGCAGAGCTCATGGCAAGATGGGAGGGCCAAGGGCCCTGACTGCTAAGCCAGAAGTAGATTGGATGAATGTCAGGGGCTTAATGAGGCTAGCACTAAAGGGCAACTCTAAGTTTCAATACCGTAATAAATATGTGCAACACTGGAAACACCCCAGACAGTAACTCACTAGGGCTCCACCTGGGTTAGGCAGGGCTGCAGGAGGTCAGTTTGCAAATACATCCTCCCTGCTGCCTGTTCAAATGGCAGAAATAATCCGTTGCCTCTCCCTGTGGCTGGGGTGTGCAGGGCCAGGCAGCCTGGAGCTAAGTGGGCAGCTCAGAGCCTAGCCTCAGCGCACATGTGCTCACTGCACTGGTTCCCTGGAAACTTGGGTGGGAACAATCATCTGGGGCTCTGAAGCCACTTGGGAGTCACCTGCACCAGGCAGAGTCCACACTGGGAGCCCCACAGTTATACAGTTAGCTGGCCTGTGAAGCCAGATCTCCAGTTACTTAAAGACCCAAGTTAGCCAATCTGAATTCTCCAGCCCTGCAGTGCAGATGGCCAAGACACAGCAGTTCTGTCTGTGAGGTAACAAATGAGAGGCTTGTAGTTCCTCTTCTGGCCTCCTTCCTACCCAGATCCAAAGTCCTTGATATGTTAAGGTCTTTTATAAGTATATATACTAAATATATTTCTAAGGCAATTTCAAACACACAAATACTCCATTCATAACTGCTTCGCCGAAATCCAGTATTTTACCTTATGCCAATTTACACTACAGCCCATGTATTAGTCTGTATGCACTTGTCAAGTGTATATGCAATTTTGCTAAAACAGAAGCTGCTTTTCCACCAAAATTAATCAACATTTTCCCACGAATTAATATCACCTTCATATTAATTTACAGTGGCACAATATTCGCTGTGTCTAGATATCATGAATTATATGCCATGTGGAACATTTAGGCTATTTATAGGTTTTTGCCATTTTAAACAATGTTGCTATAAATATCTTTGTACATATAGTTCTTTTCCTCTTTAGAATTATTTCCTGCCCGGCTGGGTGTGGCTCAGCCGTTGAGCGTGGACCTAGGATCCAGGCGATTGGGGTTCGATTCCTGGTCAGGGCACATGCCCCGGTTGCGGGCTCGATCAATGACTCTCTCATCATTGATGTCTCTATCTCCTCTCTCTCCCTCGCCTTTCCTCTCTCCGAAATCAATAAAGATATATTTTAAAAAAAAGAAAGAATTATTTCCTTACAATAAATTCCCAAGAGTAATACTAATAAGTAAAAGGAAATTAACATTTTTATATCTTTAAGTTCTACATTTAAAAAATATATTATTTTATATGAATGACCTGGACTGTCTATGATCCAAAGTAGTTTTCTGGACTACACCTCCCAAACCTACCAAAGTCTACTCTTTTTTTTTTTTAATTTACCTTTATTGTTGAAAGTATTACAGATATCCCCCTTTCCCCCCACTGATCCCCTCCATACCGCATCTGCACTTCCACCCCTAGGCCTTCACCACACTATTGTCTGTGTCCATATGCATATATGCATATAAGTTCTTTAATTAATCTCCCCCCACTTACTCCCCCACCCCCACCTTCCCACTGAGATCCATCAGTCTCCTCCATGCTTCTGTGTCTCTGGATCTATTTTGTTCCTCAGTCTATTTTGTTTATTAGATTCCATATATGAGCGAGATCATGTAAAACTGAATCAGGAAGAATCAGAAAACCTGAATAGGCAACTGATGAAATCGAAGCAGCAATAAAAAAACTCCCAGCAAACAAAAGCCCTGGTCCGGATGGCTTCACAGGGGAGCTTTCTAATTCTTTAGGTTGTAGGGTTAGATCGTTACTAAAAATTTTTCTTGCTTTTTGAGGTAGGCCTGCAGTGCTATGAACTTCCCTCTTGGGACTGCTTTCGCTGTGTCCCATAGATTTTGGGTGGCTGTGTGTTCATTTTCATTTGTTTCCAGGAAGCTTTTGATTTCTTTCTTGATCTTATTGGTAACTCATTCATTGTTTAATAACATGCTATTTAGCCTCCATGTGTTTGAATGTTTCTGAGTGTTTTTAATGTAGTTGATTTCTAATTTCATGCCCTTGTGATCTGAGATGCTTGATATGATTTCAATCTTCTTGAACTTGTAGAGGCCTGTTTTGTGTCCTAACACGTGGTCTATCTCAAAGTCTACTCTTAAAACCCACTTTTCCCAACTCCTCAGTGGGCTAGGCACCTGGAGTGCACCGTATGACTGAACAGACATCCGAGGTAGCTCAGCTGATCTGCTGTGGAGGGGTGAGAAAGGAGGCAGAGAGATGTGGGTAGGAAGGCAGGGGGCTGAGATGGACAGGAGCAGGCCCTGTGGAGGCAGAAACAAAGGCAGATCCCACACCCTGTCCTTCCCAAAACAAACCAACACCTTCCTGGACATCAAATCCCACTCCCACCCCACCCCCAGCTTCCCTGAGCTGATCTTTTAGGGGCCAAGAACGAAGACACACTTCAAATTTCTAAAGGAGATTTTAGAAATACTGTGTGCTTCTAGGGTCTGGAAACATATTTTGCAAATGACATAAGCAAAGGGTGGTTCCACTTTAAGAAAGAAAATCTTTTGAGAAAGAAAGTCCTCCTCATCAGCGTAGTGGGAAAGATGCTATTGCACCGCACTCTAAGGGGCATGCAGACCCCAGATAACTACTCCATCGGTCCCACTGTGATGAGCCATAAACACACCACCTGCCAGGCCCCATTCACAGACTTGTAGGATTTTCAAGCAGGAAAGGGCCACATGCAGTCTAAGCTTCTCATTTTACAGACAAACCAAGGCCCAAGGTCCTGCTTTGGGGCTCCCACTGCACTCCGCAATCACTGTCAGGAGGTTCTGTTCCTCTTCCCGCTCCGCAAAAAACCACAGCTTGTCCTGACTACCACCAGACCAAATAGGGCTTCTGTTTTAAAGAGCCCCAATCTCTCCTCTCGTGGTCTGCTGACTCCTTTTCCCTTGCGCAAAGCCAGGAGGCAGCACCAGGCATGAAAATTGATGGGTCTATTAAGGGCAACTGATACTTAATCTTTTTTAAGGGCTGGGGCCCATGGGGAGGGAAGTCTCTTCCACCTTTAAACCAGTACCTATCACAGATGCCTCCTCGGAGTCCGCAGGGTGAGGGGGACCCAGGTGCCAGGCTTTATGTCCCCGAAGCCCCTTCCCACCCTCACCAGGGTCTCCCTGGCAGCAGCTCCACCAGCAAATGCTAAGGGAGGCCATCACGCAGATGACTGGCTCACCAACCATGGGTCCGCCTGGCCCAGGCCAGGTCCTGGGCCTGCCCACTGCTCCCTCACATCCCCTCAGGCTGCCCATGGGACACTTACTATGTGCCCAGCACAGGTCTAGGCCAGTGAGGAGACAGGCACACCTGCAGTTGATGCCAGTGTCCTACATTTGGGAAGTTCAACCACAGAAATGCTAAGGTGGCGGCTCAGGAAGGCAGCAGGAAGCAGGTGACTTCTGGCAGGAGGAGAAGGGCAGGGAGGGCATTCCAGGCAGAACAAACAATATACACGGCACAGAGGAGCTTTCCTCAAAGCCCGCTGAGGAGCAGAGAGGACATATGTGGGTGCTAGGGAAGGGTGGCAGGAGAAGAGGTGGAAGGGTGGGCTGGGGCTCCCACAAGCGCCATTCCGAGGAACATGAGGTTTCTTCTGTAGAACTTGGGCGGCTCTCAAAGGTTTTTAAGAGTGATATGACCAAAGCTGTGTTTTAGTAAAAGAACTCGGGTCTTTCAAGACTGTTCTGCTTCAACCCTGCTTTTAATGCGATTTCATTTCATCCAGACAAAAATGGGCAAGTCAGTGTAAATTGTGTCAGAGCCAACACTGGCCGGGAACACCCCTGCTCCATCCCTCCTAGAGGCCAACTTGATCCCATACTGGACCAAGCCTCAGCCTCAGGAATCACCTCCAGTCCAGCTGCAAGAACCCAGCCCAGGACACACCCAGCTCCGCAGAGGCAGAGCTTCCTGATTCCAGGCACCAGGAAAAGCCTCTGGGAACACCAGTGGTCGCCGCAGCCAAGTTCAAAACTGCATTTTTCGTTGGAGGTTCTTTTTAACGCAAATGAATTCCTTTGTCTAAGATTATTAGAACTGAATTACCAAGTCTTCGGTCATTGGGCCTTTGCTTCACAGAGCTATAAGCAGAGGATCTGTGGGCAAGAAGCTAGCAGCAGCTCACCCAGCTGACACCCTCTTGTGGGGGTGAGGAACCCGGGCAGGGATGCGGTGAAGCCCTCGTTCCTTTAGCTGTCTCTCAGGCAGGCTACTGGGCAGGACATCTCAACTAGGTCGACACCTTCAGAACTGGCAAGGTGCCCAGTCCTGTTGTCTCAGCCAACTTGGGCACCAGTGATCTCAATCATTCCACGAACGAAGCCTAAAGCCAAAACTCCAACCTCCCATCTGAAGAACAAGGTAGCACTTCCCAAGTACCCCGTGGCCCTGCCAGCCTCGCCCAGCCTCAGGGGAGAAACAGAATTCAAGCTGTAACTCCCTGTCAGCCAGAGAGAGCCAAGCCTGGACCACTGTCCTTACAAGGCAGCGCTGAAGTTTTCCAAGTGAAATCAAATGTGCAGGGACGATCCAGATGCTGGGATGACCTCTCTTTTCCATTGGAATAATTCAGATTCCAGAGGAGAAGTCCAATTGCTAATGAAACGCTCAGCTCTCCAGAGCATGTAAGAATTCTAAAGTTTAGCTGAAAGCTAAAGGAGTCAGAAACATGGCCAAAAAGATTAAGATCAAGATGTGGAGGTTTTCAGGGGCCAAGGGAAGTGCCCCATCTCCTCCTCCTCCTCCCATGACCAGCGCTGCCCCATTGTCCCAGTTTGAAGATGAGAACAGGGTCCATCTTCTATGGTGGACACTTGTCCATGGCATGTGCATCTGTTTTGAGGTTCCAGGCACCTGGTATTGAGTCCTGGTGGGAAGCCAAGTTCCACATGCCACTGGGGAAGCTGTAACCTCCAGAGCCCTCAGGACCTCCAACAGTGAGAACATGGGCACGTGACCTAAACTGACAACCAGATGCTCAGCCTGGGCTTTGCCTCTGGAGTGAGTGGCACAGAAAAGCAGGGAGAGCTCAGAACTAATTCTGGAGGGGGTGGCAGCATCCAGGTCAGCTGGCAGCTGTGATGCTAGATCAGCGGCATCATCACCTTGGCTATGGTTCCAGCTACCCAACTTTCCACAGGTCCTCATTTATGAGCCTTGTTCTCCAACCTTCCGGGACATTCCATGAGCCACCAGATATCCTTCCAATATATTCCTTTCCTCCATATTTTGGCCCAAGTCAGCTTCTGCTATTTGCAGACCTAAGACCTGGACTTCCCCAACATGTCCTTCAACCTCCACACTGGCTCCTCCGGCACCCAAGACAACACATATGCTCAAGCCTCTATCTTTTCCTCTGTGAAAAGTCTAATTTAAATACCCACACATCTGACAGGATTATAGCCACATAATAATCACAAATATGGACAAATGCCATTGATGCTGCATATACCAACCAGATGTCTAGTTTGGGGCATTAATATCAGAAATGGAAGGTATTACTGCTCCCTTGTACTCAACCCTGTTTCTCCACCAGCTCTGGGAAAAGTGGACTTGGAGTCAGGAAATCTGGGTTCTAGAACTTGCACATGACACTTCAACCCTGGGGCAGGTGATACCTGCACCCCCTGTTTCACAGGGAGGTTAAATCAAATGAGAAGACCCCATGGCACAGCCCCAACAACTTCCTAATTCCTAAGTCAATCATTCTTTTCAGTCCTTTTTCTTGGACGTTCCTCAATGACCAACAGCTGATCAATTTCAATTAAATTTAATAAGTACTTATGGAGAACTTTCTGTGTGAGGTGTTGTACTAGGTGCACAAAATCATGGTTTCTGTTTTCATAAAATGCAAAACTCCCTCCTCCCTCAGCTTCTAGGACACAAGCTCTCCTGGTTTTCTTCCTTCCTCCTGGTCAGTTCCTTCTGTCTCTGTTACACGTGCGTGCACACACACACACACACACACACACATACCGCCAGTCCTCAGTGTCTCTCCCACTCCCCACTAAGAGGTAAGGTCCAAACCTCTTAGCTGACACAAATGGCTGGCCCCTGACCTGGCCCCTGCCTGCCCCTCTCAGCAACCCCTCCCGCCAGCGCTCCATCGCACCCCTGCTAGCTCTCCCCAAAGCAGACAGCATTGTGTTCCACCTCCACTCCAGGCCTTACCTGAGCTGCCCCCTGGGCCTAGAACGCCCTGACTCCCTTTGCCACCTGGTGGACGCCTACTCGTTTCTCAAGATTCAGCTCAAACATCAGCTCTTCCGAAAAGCCTCTCATTCATTAATTCCACAGTGTTTGCTAAGCACAGGTACCATGCAGGGCACTGGGGCCACCTGAGGCCTTTCCTAATATCCTCAGCCCTCTAGCCTGGCAGAGTGACCAGTCCCTCCCCTGAGCCCAGCAGATTCCTGAACACGTTCCCAGTGACATCCGTGGCACTAACTGCTCTTGGCTTTTGTGCATGTGAGCCTCTCTCACGGACCATGAGCACCTTGAAGGATGAGGCGGAATCTTCTCTCTTTTTGTATCCTCAGTACCTAGCACAGAGCAAAGCGCACAGTAGGGATTCAGTAAATGCATGTAGCATGAGTGAATGGAAGAATGGAGGACACAAGGGAAAGGACCCCATAAAGCATGATGGGCAGGTTGCCACTGCTACTGCTATGGCTGGTTTTCTTTTTCTCCATAACTGGGTAGATCAAACCCTAAATGCCAGATGAATAGTTCAGCCTCCTTGGAGATGGTGGAGGAAATCCTGGGCTTTTCACCACCTGTAGTGCAAGTGGAAGGGGGGTGGCTGTTGGCTCCAGAGCACATGCTATTGGGAGGCCACAGAAGAAGTGGACCCAGATTTATACAGAAGATTCCTTTCCAGCCTCTTACGACAGCCTGCAACAGGGAGACTGGGGAGGGAAGACTAGGAAGGGGAGAGAAGGAGAGCAGACATGGAGGACTAGGGCCTTAGAGCAGAGAAAAATATCTGCTACACATTGCTATTGCCCTCTCCCAGCCCCATACCAATGACAGGTCACCTCAAGCCTAAGTCCTTTAGCTGCAATCCTAGGTGATACAACCACAGTTTCAAACCCACTCCATGGCTCTCCTGCTCGCCTGTTCTAAGAGCCTTTCTTGCTTCACCTCATCTGGTTATTTCCTAATTTATAAATGTGCCATCTACTCAGGGTGAGCGTAGGTGAAGAGTCCTGAGCCTGCTGCCTGCTACCTGCTGCCTCAAGGAGAGCAGATGCCTGCAAGCATCTCGGCATGCTGAATGAGACTGTAGTATTTAAACACACATATTTAATACTCCATAGCTCCAAAATTCAAGCCAACCACTTCATCTGGTGCTCAACCTTACAAACTGCAAATTCTCCCAGAACAAGAGAACAGGCTAAGATAAATGTAAGTGTCAAGAGCCAGTATGTCTGCCACCTACCTGGTGCCCTCCTAATGGACTTTCAAAGTTAATCTTGATTATGTTCTCATTTTTCACCTTACATGCTGACTTTAGAACCTGACCCCCAGAATATGCAACTCCTCCAAATTCCATTCTCCTAGGTGACAGATCCACCCCGAGTCTGTTTCTCCCTGGGTACAACTTATCTCAGAAGCTGGACGGTCAGTCTCCTGGGGGGAAGAAGCAGGAAGGACCCCACTTTGCACCCCTCATCATGTCACACATAGTATTGAGAGCACTGTGGCTGCTCCATAAATGCCCAGTGAGGACAGTCGGCCCTGCATTAACTGGCCATTCAAGGAGCGCCAAGTCTGTGTTCCTGGGCCCTTTCCTGGGTCCCTCACGAGATCACTGGGATCTTAAGAACTGGAAGGGTTACTCCACTTCCTCAGTGTTGCTCAACCCATGTTCTAAGCTTAGAAAACACCAAGTAATCTTATTGGCCAACTAAGGCTGGTTAGGAGGTTTTAGGGACTCAGTAGATTGACAGCAAGTAAGATAAACTAAGATTGCAATGAGATAATATAATGGTAAGAAGTCTATTAAAAAAGCACCCCACTTTCTTCTTAAAGGTCTCCTCTGCATCCGTTTTTATTTGTAAGTTCCTTCTTTTTTAATCTTTGTGTAGTGCTTTAAGGAAACTGAAGAGATGGAATCCTTGGTTTACAAATAGACATGCTGGAGCTGCTGATTATGATAGCTAAGATGATCAATGCAAGATGACCACAGGAAATGGAATGTGGAGTTTGTGCTCTGACTCTTCCATTCAACAGCTATGTGACCTCAGAGAAGTCACTTATCTTCTCTGAGCCTTAGTTAAGGGTGCCCTTCCCAGCTTTAAGTTCTTAACCTCAGGATTCTCTGAAATGCTGTTATTGCAGTTACTATAAAAAGGGCTGGATAAAAACAGTCTCACAGGCCCTATTCAGTTCTAAAAGTTCATTATCTACTGAAACAACAGATTCTAGAAAATATTGTTTATTAAATGCAGTTTATGCATAACTTCCCAGCCTCTTACGAAAGCCTGCAATAGGGAGACTGGAGAGGGAAGACTAGGAAGGGGAGAGAAGGAGAGCAGACATGGAGGACTAGGGCCTTGGAGCAGAGAAAAGTATCTGCTACACATTGCTACTGCCCTCTCCCAGAAATAGTTTTCAGAAATAGTTTTCTATGTAAATTGCAGTTTTGCCTGTATATGTTCATCAAGAATTTTCAATTAAAAGTGAATTCAACACATTGCTACACTGGGTGTAGTAGCAAAAGACTGGAAAAACCCAAATGCTCTTCAGTAGGAGACTAGTTAAATGAATTATGGGATTTTCATACAGTGGAGAACAATTTAGCCATTAGAAAAAATGAGGCAGCTCTATATGCATTGACATAAAACAATCTCCAAGATACATTAAGTGAAAAACACAGAAATCAGAACACTGTGTTTAATAATATGCCAGTGTTTGTTTATTTATTCATATTTTCTTCTATCTGCAGAGACTATAGCTAAAAAATGACAAATTATAGTTGCCTAAGACAAGGACTCTGAAGGATTGAAAATATGGGGACCATAAGAAGATGGGAAATTTATATTTTCAAAGTTTTACGTTATTAAATTTATCAATATTTTCTTATGGCTTCTGCTTTGCATCTTTCTTAAGATGGTCTTCCTTCCCTCAAGGTTAAGACAGATATTTATTTTTCTAATTCTTTGGCATTTATATGTGTGTATATATGTATAGTAACCTCTTGTCTATGTTGAAATTATTTTTGAGACTTACTTTACACTGTATAGCTTATCTTTTTTGAATTTTGAACTATATCTATGTATTAACTTTTTGAACAGAAAACTGGGGAGAAAAGAATCTACCAGATTTTATTCTAAATAAAATAAAAATTTTAAAGAATCTGGCATATAGCCAGGCCAGTGTGGTACAGTGGTTGAGCATCAACCCATGAACCAAGAGGTTACAGTTCAATTCCCAGTCAAGGCGCATACCAGGGTTTGGGACCCCATCCCCAGTAGGGGGACTGCAAGAGGCAGCTGATCAATGACTCTCTCTCATCGTTGATGTTTCTACCTCCCTCTCCCTTACTCCCTCTGAAATCAATAAAAATACTTTTTAAAATTTTTTTTAAAAAAGAATCTGGCTTACAGGTGAATTTTATGGCATGTGAATTACATCTCAATTAAAAAAGAATGAATTTAGTTTATATGGCAAGGTTGAGATTAACAGCATGAGAAATGGGTAGAGACAACAGAATCTTCTTAGTAAAGCCCAATGTTAGGGTTTAGCCAGGATCTCCCCAAGATTCAGTTTTATCGTTTGGTCTAGTATTTTTGTTTGTTTGTTTGTTTCTTTTTTAAAAAAAATTTAAATTTATTGATAAATTTAAAGAGAGAAAGGAAGGGAGAGAGGAAGAAAACACATACATCAATTTGCTGTTCCATTTATCTATACATTCATTAGTTGATTCTTGTATGCGCCCTGATCAGGGATCAAACCCCCAAACTTGGCGTATCGGGAAGATGCTATAACCAACTGAGCTACCCAGCCAGGGCCAGTCTGGCCCAGTTACATAGGTTTAATATGTTTGGGCAAAAGAAACCTGCAGCCAACCAAGAAGTATCTCTTTGCCTTGCTTACAAGGCTTGCCTGAGAGTTGGCCCTGTCCCCTTCTATCAATCTGGTTCTCTTGGGAGACCAGGCCAACCCAGGCAATGAATGCTCTTCCCTGAGAGCCGGTGCTCAGGCATAGGACATCATAGGGAAGGTCAACAGGGCCAAATTCGGAAGAATTTGACTAGGAGGAGCCAATTCGGAAGCTGGACAGGCACTGCCTGGGACCCAGAAGAAAGAGGTGCTGGAAATGGAGCAGAACATGAGGGGCAAAGCCAGGAGGCACCAAAAAGAGGCTAACAGGCAGAAGGAGGAGGGCGGGGTAAATGTTCAGAATAAAGGCTGGGAACCACCGTTCGGTGCTTGGCTTGGCTGTGTGTGCCTATCTGTGCACAAGCAGACAATATTGCCATTTGTATAATTTTCATCATCATTTACTGGGACTTACGATGAGAGGAGGAGCACCGGGCCCTGGGACACAGACATATAAAACAAGGCCTTCCAGTTTCGGTGAAAAGTGATCATACTGATCCACCCAAAAACACATTTAAGAAGCTGAATAAGGGGTATGATTGGAGTCATGGCCCAAAGGAGTAGCTGAAAATCCTTGGACCAGGTTTCAAGGTTTTCTTCAGATTGGAACCCCAATGGGTTACTGGAATCCCTGGGGGAAGCCCACAGAATGTGACAGGGGAATTCTTGAGAAGGGGAACATGAACAGGAGGACTGAAAGGGGAACAAGACTGAGCCAAGTGGAAGAGATGAAAGAGGAGGCATTCCAGGATTCCAGGGACGCCTGGGAGGTAGGAATGCTGCCACCAGCAGTTTGGACAAACACAGAGTGGGTCACTGGGTCAGAGCAGAGGTTCAGGCAGGAGAGCAGCGAAGGCCAGACCCCTGTGTAGAAGGCCCTGACTGCCAGTCTAGAAGTTTGATCCTTACCATGCAGACAGTGGGGAGCCACTGAAGGTTGCTGAGCATGAGAGTGACTCTTGCAAACAGGCATTTTAAGTGAGATTACAGAGGAGTCCTTTATCCCAGGCTTATTCAAAGCCCTGTGTGTATTTCAAGTGGCACTTGAGACAGAAAGTCGTAAAGTATTGCCCTGTGTCATGTAGACGAGGGAAAAAAAAGGTTTAAGGGTCTCACAAAGAGATGCTTCAGTGAGAACCAGAAATGAAGGGGGGCTATTTTAAAGAAGGAAACAAATTTGCAGGACAGAACTGCCAGGCGTCTGGAAAACAGCAGCACTTTCTTCAGACTCTGGAATGCCCTCTTTTGGCTGGGGTGTTCTGCCTCCTTTTTTGGAGGTTAATCGTGATGTCAAAACACCAGATTGTGGTTTAGGGAGTGAGGCAGCTGGAGGAGGCAGAAGAACAGAAATATAAATAAATAAAAGGCCTCCATTCTAAGACCACCCTCTTGCAGGAGACTTCTCCATCTGCCTCTCTCAGGGGCACCTTGGGGTTTTTGCCAGAGTTGCTGAGCTCCCTAATTACCTCCAACAGTTTTTCCTCTTATAAAACAATAAAATCATTTTTTGTATCTGTCAAATTTTGATTCGGAGCTTTTTCAATACCGTTCCAAATTGTGCATAGCGAGGCAGCAGACAGGGCTGCTCAGGGGCCATGAACTGGGCAGCAACTTCAGGCCATAAATCAGCATTTACGTAAGGTGGGAAAGGAAGTCAGGATTACGTTTCCTGTCTTAAACCACTGCATGGCAAGCTCTGTGAATGCAGAGGCAAAGCTGAGCAAGCCAGGGGCAGGGCCTGAGTCATGCACAAAACCGGGCCAGGCTGAATTGAAGATATGAGTAGACAACTCCTCCACATGGCTCCACAGCTCCAGGAGTCCACTTCCTTCTTTCTCTGGCCTTTGCAGGGGGTCCCTCTCCTTTGCTCCTGCCCCAACTCCTGGAGGTCCTCTGGGCACTTTTAGTCTTCGCAGATTCCACATGAACACAAAGGATTGCAAACTCAAAGCTGTCTTTCCTTTGGGGTCAGAAGGGACTGCTCCCACCCCCGTCCCTCAAGACTAGTTCTAGGCCCAAGTAATCCCTTGCTAAAGCAGCCCTGGTCAGGTGAGGCAGCTAACCAGGACCTTGACAGCAGGGTTCAGTAAAAACCCAAATGTACCCAGAATAGGGAGTTGTGCAACTCATGGGAACTCCTCCTGTGGTGGTGTTTTCACTCTAAAACTCATTTCCTTGTGAAACTGTGTCTGTACATCCCAGAATTTCCAGTAATGTTCTAATTTCATGTTTTTCCTTAAGTTTCTGGAAGCACATAGGTGCCTGCCAGAGATTGTGCCTGTTTTGGTTTGACGAAAGGTCACTGTGCTCATGACACACAGGTAGCACAAGGCTGCAAAAAAGCATTTTCCTTCCAGGTGAAACTCAGTTACTTGGTTGGGGGGAAAACCAGGCAACGGGGAGCTCCAGGGTGCCAGGGCCATTGGTACCTGCCACTATGAGCAGAGGGGCTGCTCAAGCACTGCAGTGGGTGATGCCACCAAACCACACAGTACCCTCAGCAGGGCTGGGTACTGCCCTGTGAGAGTCTTCCACCTAGGGCAGGAAGATTTGGGATGTGAATGGCTTCCACCTAGGGTTGAGATTTGGGATGTGAGAGGCTTCCACCTAGGGTTGAGATTTGGGATGTGAATGGCTCCGCATGCAACCTGTACATGTTTTTTGACTATTTTAATTGTCTATTACAGTTAGCCACCTCTGAGGCCCTCAAGAAGGACCTGCTGCCTTCTTTCCACACTGGCAGGCTTGGTTCCCTTCCTGCAGCAGGCAGTTCAGTGGGCGTGAGGACCCCCACTCTGGCCTGTGCAGTAGGCCTTGCTCAGGCAGTGGGTCTAGGGGTCCTCCAGAAAAATACATGAGTCACTCCTCTGACTTCCCCACCCCCACCCCAGACACTGTCACAGACACACAGTCTCAAAGCCCTAGCACTTTTCCCTTTGCATGGAACACAATAAAGGAATTAGGATCCACCTACTAAGTTTCTGCAGCTGATACTACAAGGCTCAAAGTCTAGTTCACCAGCCAGGTCAGTCACACATGTCTGACGTGTCCTCTTTGTAACCAGGCCCCAATCAAGCCACCATGCAATTCTGCTAATTCAAACTGCTTTCCCGTCTAGGGAGGCTGATAGCCATCTCCCATCTCCTTTTCCTGCTGACGTCATCCCACATTTTCTACAGACACAAATAAGGGTACAGCTCCTGGGATAGTTTTCAGGCTGCCTAAGGTGGTGGGAGTGGAAGGATCCTGCCCTCCTGGGTACACTTCATTTCTGGAGCGGTTGGCAAGTTGCCCGAGGTTAAGGGAGAGGCAAGAAAATAAATCACCTAGCTAAGCTTAAAGACCAAAAAGAACTTAGCGACTGCAACTCAGGCCCAGATCTGTCCTGGATATTTGCAATGCAAATCTGCGTTTTGTTCCCTGCCTCTGAGGTCTTGCACAATAGCCTGTGTATAAACATACACGCCAACAATGCCTGACTGTGCATTCGTGCAGTAATTACAGGCCGGCAGGAAGCTGCTGCTAGGAACTGCACCATTCAACCTCTGGCCATCCCGTGTGGAATCTCCACCGCACGGACGTACATTCCTGCACACACAACGCGTCCCCGCCGCTGCCAGGCCGCTGCTGCTACAGTTGCAGTCTCCCAGCCCCGGAGCCCGGGCGCCACCCGCCTGGCCCGCCAGCCCCGGGATACTTTGCAGGGATGTCATAAACTTCTCAGCTGTTCTTGAAAAAACCCTGCGCCACTAGGCTACCGAGAGCGGCGGGAACCACCATCAAAGTTCCCCAGCACATTCCTGCAGCCCCAGCAGTTTCAGAAAACAGAAAAGAGCGACATGCCACAGAGTCCATTGGAAGCGGGTTTCGAGTTTTATATAGAAACCACTCACATATGTACGTGGGCGTGCTGACAGTTTTTACGGCTAAATTGCAAAGTGTTAGGCCTTAGTGATTACTGTCAGGTTCGGGACCTGGTGTGGGAGGAGAAAGGGTGGGATCTGTTTGAAGGGGACTCTGGGGCGATTCTGTCTTTGCTTTTTGAAAATGCTGAGGGTTGTTTTCCCAAGCTTCTAGGTTGCTCTGATCTACGTCACTGGAGGGAAGAGCAAAGAAAAGTGGGGGGAAAGTTCCTTTAACTTCCTACCTGCGACCTCACCAAGGGCCGCGAAGAGGAACAGCACGCTTCCCCCGGGAAGCACCGGGAGGGGTTGTGGGGAGACTGTGGCGCCCCGCCTCGGACGCAGGCCGCCGTAAGCCCCTTTCCTGCACCCCTCCTCTCTGATCGGCAGCACCTGGAGCGGCCCGCCTACAGCCAGGGCTGTTTGAAGTCCCGGGGCGAACCGGCGACCACGGGGGCGCAGCGCAGCCCGGGCCGCGGCCCCGACCGCCGAGCTCCCTCCCTGCAGCGCCCGCCGAGCTCCCTCCCAGCAGCGCCCGCCGCACCCCAGCGCCCAGCGCGGCGGGCCCAACCCGGCCCCCCACGTCCCCGCCAGCGCGGCCAAGCACCCGCCCGGACGGCTTCCGAGCTCCACCGCGGCGCCCCCGCGACGGAGGGGGCGCCAAGTCCGCGGCTCACCTGCGCGCTGGCTCCCGGGGCGGCTCGGAGGGGCGCTGGGCGCGGACGAGCGCGGCCCGCAGACTCAAACTTTGTTGCTCTCGGGACGGCGCAGTCGTCACTTCCTCGCGGAGCGGGCGGCGCGGCCCAGGCTTTGACCCAGCAGCTCGCGCGGTGGCGCGCGGGGCCCTGCAGCCACCCGCCCGCCGGCGCGCTCGGGGCCTCCGGCGCTGTCTCCCGGGCTCCGCGCCTCGGCTGCAGGGAGGAGCGGGCGGCCGTCCGCCAAGCCTGGACCCCTCTGCGGAAGGCTTGTGCCAGCTGGGTGGTTTCTGCGCTTAAGTGCAGTCGAGCCTGTCCTCGGGCTGGGTCTGGAAGGTGGTGCTGGGGTTCAGGGGCCCCCAGAGAGCTGGGGTTCCAGGAGAAACACACCCAACCCACAAACAAAGCAGTGGGGGAGGGAGGAGGGAAAGTTTTCAGTTCGGTGTTGAGCTAGAAGGTCATGTCAGAAAGCAGAGTGCTCTTTCTGCCAAATAATGCCTAAGCAGGGCCTTAAAAAACACGGGTCTCCTCCCCACATTTCCTCAAAAGGTCTGCACGCCTGTCCGTCGTCATTTCCACTGGTGTTAAGTGTGCAGGACGGTTGCCATTTACGACACTTCAGGGGGATTCAGCGACCAAGTTGGGGCTGCAAAATAGTTTCTGTTCTAATCCTCCCCTGCGGATTTCCACCTCTTCCTTTACACTCAACACAGAAGATCTCTTTGGGGCCTGATGCATTCCGTGTTTCATCACCAACCAAAAGTGACTTGGAGGGTAGGGTGGAGTTCTGAGAAGAGGAGCTTCAGGCAAGAGGCATTCTGAATGTTATTGTTGCCCAAAATAAAGTTGCTCGTCCCTATTAAAAACTACGACAAAAAGCCACCTTTTTGGTTTCTGATAAATAGCAACAATGTAGTTAAACAGCAGTCTTTGGGGAAGAATTCCTGATCCGGTAAAGCTGGAGAGAAAACAGGGTTAGCCTTTGCTGTGGCTTTAAAAAAAAAAAAAAGCAGACATTTGAAACTGCAGTGGAGGGCTTTCATAACAGAAACATTAGCTTCATTGTAGCGTGTTGTGGAAAACAGGGGCCTTTTTAAAGGTGGTTCAAAAGCATCATTTAGGGCTCCATGATTTTCCTTTTCCCCCCAAATATTGCTTCTGCTAGCACATTGGTCAGATCACAGAGCCTCCCATTCCAAAGCTTCACCTTTTTCCTAAAGCACAGGGAACTGTACAGTTGAGTGAAGTCTTTGTCCAGAAAGGTGGATGTGAAACTGATAGAAAGTGACATCTGGGAAATGATCTGCAAGTCTGCGTTAATACCTAATGGGAAGCCACAAACGCAGACTCACTCAAAGACTGGGGAGTATGAAGATCAGAGCTCTCCTAGCAACATGAAAATCTGTTTCCTTGCCTTTTCCAGCTTCCAGAAGCCACCCACATTTCTTGGACCATGACCCCTTTTCTCCATGTTCAAAGTCTTCCATGTCTCTGATCTTTATTTCATAGTCACATCTCCCCCTGACTGATACCTCTCCTGGCCTCCCTCTTCCACTGTTAAGGATCTTTGTGATTACACTGGTCCACCCTGAAAATCCAGGATAATCTCTTTATTTTCAGATCAGCTCATTAACAACCTTAAGTCTATCTTAACCTTAATTCCCCTTTGTCATGTAACCTAATATATTCACAGGTTCTGGGGATTAGGATGGGGACATTTTTGGGGAGGACTGTTATTCTGTCTACTGCAGTCCCCTCCTGAATTACATTTGAACAGAGGTAAGTAAATGTAAAGACGAGCTTAATGACTATTTTCCCAGCTGGCCTGTGTGGAGGAGTCAATGAGGCTCCAGAAAGAAATCCAACCCTACCAACACCTTGATTTTAGCCTGTAAAATAAAAATCTGTTTTTTTCAGCTACCGATTTTGTGGTAATTCGTTACAGTAGCCATAGAAAACTAATGCAGTGGCATTTTCCAAACATCGTGTATTAGATACATGTGTTACATGGAGTATGAGAAGCCCCAGTTTTCAGGTTACAGCTGAGCAGGAAGTCTGGCTGGGTGGGCTAGGCAAAGTCCCAGGATGCCAGCTCACCAGGAGGTTCCCAGAGTGACAGGCCTCTAGAAACTCTAAAACAGTACCTTGAAAGTTCAATCTGTGTACAGTCACCTGGTTTAGGAATGAACTCCATCCAATTCACAAACCATTTCTTGGATCTTACTCTCAGACTTGGTAACTGTTGGTACTAGTCTGCCACTATGTAGAGGTCAAGTGTAGAAAGGGTTAACAAAAGTAAACCAAAGTCAACTCTCAAAATCTGCTGTGGAAATTCTGTGCTTTTTGGTGAGCACTGTTCTCCAGCAAGGCTGTCCAACCACCCAGAGTTTGTAAATCAATCTTTCTTTTCACAATAAACAGAAACATACAAACCCAAGAGTCTGCACAGCATTCCTGGGATCCAGGCTGCCAGCAATGCTAGAGTTCAATCACCCCGCACAGGTTGCTTTTTCCTGTTTGAGACAGGTGAACATTTAATGGTGTGCACAGTTCAAAGGTTAAGCTCACTGCACAGTAGGGAGGAAGTTTTGTCACAATCAGTAATAAATATTGGTCATGGGACACGAGTCCTAGCATTTTTTTAAAAAGAGTCTCCACTTTTTGAATATTTTTTCATTGCTTTTTTTTTTTTTTTTTTAGAGATGGGCCCTGGCTGGGGATCAAACCCAAAACCTGGGTATGTGCCCTGATGGGGAGTCAAACCCACCACCTTTTGATGCTCCACCCAGCTGAACCATACCAGGTAGGGCAGTCTTAGCATTAATGTGGGAGGTGTCACTGAGATCACAGTCCAAGAGATTGCTAGACATTCTTGAGATGACTTTAGGTCTCATGACTTCTTACAGGAAGAAGGAAGTCCTCTTCCGATTGTGGTGCTGTCTGGGATTACAACAAGGGACCATACACTGTGGCAGTATAGAGTCCATAAGCAGCTATAGTTCTTTGGGGAATCTTCCTGAACTAAAATTCTTCACTGTAGTTCCAAGGAACTGTGTATAAAAGCTGTAGTTTGTTCATTGCTTGGGCAAGGAAAAAGGCCCCGTGGACCCCTTTGTCTATCTCCTTCTATTTCCTAATTCCAAACAGAGTTCTCCAGAAGGTAATAAGATGGAAGGATCACTTAGGATCGCCAGCTCTAAATTATATTTATATTATATTTGTACTTAGAGCAGCTGGAGATCTGTGGCCTCCCATCACTTTTAGTATTACCTCTCAGGCTATTCCACTTAAATGGCCTTTGCCCTGAAGTGTTGAATTTTGCCTGGTTTCCTGACATAATTTTTGCCCTTTGCCCGTAGTTGGAGGGCGTGGTCACTGACTCACCTGCCAGGCTCTCTCTGCCTCTGTCCAGCCCACTGATTAACTTCCATCTGATGTGGTTGCAAAGAGGACCTATATAGAATGCCACGGAATCCCTCTGTGGACCATATCCCAGATCCTGGTGTGGCTCTGGCAATATCCATAAGGTCTTGTCCTGAGCTGCACTGGCCTTCCTTTAGCCTAGGAATTCATACTCCTCCAGGCAGAGGAACGAAACCAACAGCCTTGAGACCTGGCAACTAGAGGCCTGAATTCTGGATCTTGTTTATAGATACCAACTGGCTGCCTCAGAGATGGAGCCCACTTAACAAGTAAAGCCTGACTTTACCATCTAGTCCTGGTTTGAAATGAGAGACTAAAACAAGCCAGGAATCTTATTGATTGGTGACTGGCAAACCTTGCCACATTTATTACAGGTATTGATGGGCAGGATGCAAGACATGGGTGTGCATCCCAGACATGATTGCAGTTTGGCCAGCATGGGTTCTCCCAGCATGCACTATCTCCAGGAAACAGATAGCACTTGGAAGGCTATATTCTTCTCCTTTCTGTGGAGTTATAGAGCTTCTAGAGTTTTCTATCAGCTGTGCAAAGAAATAATTTACATTGTCTAAACCCTGTCAAAGCAGTGAATTGTATCAAAAGTGAGACACATGTCAAAATCCACAAGCAAGCCTCCACATGTTCTTTTCATAATTGAAACCAATAAGAATTAATGTACAAAGGACGGGACTAGTCAGTCTGTGCTTCCACTTCCCCATCCTTTGTCTTTTGGTGTAGCTGGAGGACTGTGAGCTCACTAGTCATATATGTAATTTAACTGTTGTTGGGAGACAATTCTGCATGCCTGGTGAGCAGTCACCGACTGCCCTTTGTTCCTGGCTATCTTTATAAGATAGTGTCTTTCTCAGAGCAAAGTACAGGCATGCTTGCTGTCTGTCATTTAAGATCTGGTTCCCTAAGCTTTGGATTCCTCCTTTGTGAGGTGTCTCACTGTGTATTCAGGTGTCACCTGGCCCTCTTTGCATTGTCTTGAGGAATTGGGGCTCAGGGAACCAGCATAAGACAATGTCAATACTCTTGCTACTGCTATTGCTGTGAATAACGAAGTCCTCTGTTTCTGACCTAGAAGTCTGGTGTGTTCTGCCAGCATCCATAAAACCATGGCAGGCTAACTTGTTAGTCTGCAAGGAACGTAAAATCTCAGAGCATTCACAGTTCTTGACAACCTCACATATCTTTCTCATATAACTTACCTCTTCACCCCACCAACTAATTCCCTCATGTCTGTGATTCTTAAACACATCTTGGTAGTTTGGGTCAAGAGGAAACTACTCATCAGAGGTTGGGATAGACCAAAGGATTAAATCAAAGAGGAAGACTGAAGTTAGGTCAAAACTGAGATATCAGGAAGCTTGGTTTAAACCCAAGACCAGATGAGGATCATTTTAATTCTGGGCTGTTTGTAGCTGTATCGTTGGTTATATGTTCTAGTCGACTGACTGACAGGCAATTCTAAACATGCTTAGGTGAAGAAATTCATTGGTTTTCTCACATGCAAAATGAAATGAATTGGGTTAGATTATTTCTGAGTTTCCTTCTAGCTATAAAATATATGCTTTATGAATTTTCAACACGGAAGTCTAGCACACGTTAGGCACTCTAATTTAAATTAATGATTGCAAAGAGGACTGTGGTATATAGTGCAAAGAACACAGCATTAGAAGTTTAGAAGCCTGAGTTCCAGACCCAATCTACCATTACTTCACCGTATGACATTGGATAAGTCACTTTCCTTACCTTAAGGAGGCAAGTGTGGGTTGTACGCATAGGATGATTCTAGGTAGTTCAAGGATGTGGCATCAAATTACACCATAAAAAAGTAAGTTTCTTTTTAATTCTCTTTCTATTTTTCTGATTATGCTAAAAAGAGGATCTCAGTTTACTGCTAGTGTGTCTTAACAGCTCTTTAACACCTGCTAATCTCCCTTTTTGGCAAGGAAAATTCTCAAACCCAGATACATCACAGGCTGTGCTAGCTAGAGGGCATGTAATAACATTGCCTAGTCCTTGCTTTATTTATTTTTATTTTGACTTCCATTTATGGTAAATAATATAAGTTTTCCATTTATGGGAACAATACAAAGTTTCCTTTAAAAGTAAATTTATTATAAAAGCATTCTAAAATTTATTGTGGGAATGGTTGCACAACTCTGTGACTATACTAAGCAACATTGAATAGTAAGCTTTATATGGGTGAATTGGATGGTATGTGAATTAAGATGTCAATAAAGCTCTTTTTATTTTATTTTCTTTTTTTATCTTTATTGTTGAAAGTATTATAGATGTCCCCTTTCCCCCTTTGTTGAATAAAGCTCTTTTTAAAAGCAAATTAATTAAAGTGAAAACGGGGACTAATTTAAATGAAATATTAAGCAAAGATAGTATAGGTGGTCAGTTGATACAGAAAAAGTTGTACAAAGAACGCAGACCAAAGCTCAGGATAACACTTGGTGGACTTCAGAGAAAAACACATTTGCTGGCAATGTGATTCTGGACAAATTTCTTAATCTTTCTGAGCCTGTTTCCTAGTCCACAAATGGGAATCATAATATCGCCCTTGATTTGTTAAGAGGAAGATAACATAGCACCAAAGCCCTCGGCCCAGGGCCCAGCACATAGATTACTTCTTTTTTTTAAAAAAAAATCCCCACCTGAGGATATTTTTTCCATTGCTTTTTCAGAGAGAGTGGAAGGGAGAAAGAGAGTGAGAAACATTAATGTGAGACACACATCGATTGGCTGCCTCCAGCACTTGCCCCGACCACTGGGGCCAGGGATCAAGCCTGCAACTGAGGTACATGCCCTTGGCCGGAATCAAACCCAGGACCCTTCAGTCTGCAAGCCGACACTCTAACCACTGAGCCAAACCAGCTAGGGCCATAGATGGCTTCTGATAAAGGGGAAGTAACAGTTGATGGCTTGACTGAGCACCCACTCTGGTGCCAGCCCTGGCCTTTTACATGTCAACTCCCACATCCTCACAACAACCCTGGTGTAGATATTGTTATCCTCATGTTAAAGATGAGTGAGCTAAGACTCAGAGAGATTAAGTAACTTGCCTGGGGTCACAGAACTAGTAAATGACTCCAGATGAGGTTCAAACTTCAGTCTGTCTGAGGTCAAAGCTCTGTTCTTTTCTCTTCAAGACACTGCCCCCTCTCTCCAGTCTTGAAGCCAGGCCTGATTAAATAGGACCCGTTTGGCTATAGGTAAGGAAAGGGGGTGCAGAAGGAACTCTGCATCTCCGTCTTGCAGATGAGCAGCCTCAGTGTTGCTGCTAGTCCAGGACAGCCTGCGGGGCCCTGGTTCCTGATGCTGGTTTCCCACTGAGTCCCCGTCTCTCCTTGTCTAGTGGAAAATTCTCTTTCCTCATCCAGCCATCTAGGGGCTAAAGTCCTTTCGCTGGCCTCTTATTCCCATTGCCGAGTCCCCAACAAGCTTCTGCTGGATTTTTCTTCTACCATCCACTTACCTGATCAGCCTTTGGCCTTTTGCCTGACATTGGACCAGTGGTGACCCTTGACCCTCTGAGGCTCACTTAGGTGTCTGGGTCTCCACCAATCTTCTGATTTTAGGATGACCTCCTCTACAACAATAAAATCATATCTATGCTAATTTTCCCTCGAGCCACAGCCAAGCTCTTCTGCAGGTCACCAACATCTCCTGACTGGACAACCCTGATGGCTTCCAGTCTTGCTTGACTCAATTTCTTCTTCGAAGTATAATTAAAAACTGAGCTTTCTGAAGTGCAACCTGATTGTGAAACTCTCCTGATGATCCTTCAGTGTCTGTCCACTGTGCTTTGGATAAAGTCATGACCCCTTGGCCTGGCTTTTAAAGACCTTTGTGAACTGGTGCCTACTGAAACCTTCAGCCTCTTCTCCAATCTTCTCTCCATTCATTACGAGCCAGTTATGTTGACACTAGTTACAGTCTCTGAATGCTTCTAGATGTCCTTGGCAAGCAGTCCGTGTTCATGAAATAGTAATTAATGGCTTCTTGCTTCTGCTCTCTGTACATGTTGTTCCCTCAATCTGGAATGCCTTTTCCTCCCTATTCTCCTTATGGACTCTGTTTATGTGTCACCTCCTCAAAGAAGCCTTCCATGCCCTCTCACATTAGGTTTACTATTATGTGCTACAATAGTATCCTGTGCTTTTCTCTATTGTGATGAGGCAGAGCTATAGCGGAGGAGCTAGAAGCTTTGACCCTAGAGTCAAACTATCTGGATTTAAATTCTAGGCATGCCACTCACACCAGCTGTGTTACCTTGAGCAAGTCACTTAACCTCTCCATGCCTCTATTCTCTCATCTGTAAGATGGAAATAATAGTAATACCCAATAATAGGGTTCCTATGAGGATTACCTGCAACAATGCATAGTCAATAGCTTAGTGTGGAATCTGGCATATAGTGAACACTCAATAAATATTAGCTATTATTATTTCAGCGTGCATCATAATCCACTATAGATATCAGTTCCCTGCTTTATCTTCTTCACTCTAAACATCTTGAGGGCTGCCCTGGCTGGTGTAGCTCGGTGGTTTAGAGCGTCAGCCCATGCAACCAAAGGGTCGCCTGTTTGATTCCCGGTCAAGGGCACGTACCGGGGCTGCAGATTCAATTCCCAAACCTGGTCGGGGTGAGTGCGGGAGGCAACCAACCGATGTGTCTCTCTCACATCAATGTTTCTCTCTCTCCCCCTCCATCCCTCCTACTCTCTCTAAAAATCAATGGAAAAAATATCCACTGGTGAGAATTAACAAAAAAATAAAAATAAACGTCTTGAGGGCAGAGAGTGTTTCTCATTTACCATTGAATCTTTGGCTGCCTAGCATAAAACCAGACACACATGGTACTCAATACATATTGAATGAATGAATGAATGAATGAATGAATGAATGAATGAATGAATGAATGTCTTTCTCCCTGGTTTAGCTAAGTTGACTTTGCCTGAAGTTCTCTTGGCACTCCCAAGGACAGTTTTCCCTGCTCTGGCCTGGGCCGGCCACAGCCCAGATCTTGTCTATGGCATCGTGGTTTCAGATCTAAATAACTAGTGTCAATACAAGACAGAAATACCCCCAGGTGGTGTAGACAAAAAATATCTTTCACATAGTTTGTCCTCTCAACACCTCCACTTCCCTTTGCTCCACTATGTTTCGACTAGGTGTGGGCAGCAGCCAAACAGAGCAGGTCATTCATCTCTTCAACCAGGGTTTGCTGGGCCATGTTGGGTGCTGAGGATCCCAGGGCGGGTAGAGTATGAACCCTGCTTCCAGAAGCTTCCTCAGGGGTGGCTGGGTCCAGATCTGGCTGGCCAGGCAAGGAGACAGGCTGTTCCATTGTTAAGAGTGCACTCAGCGGGCAGTAGGATCTGACCTAGCCTCATGGCTGGGAGCCAGGGTGTGAGTGCAGGGCCAGGGAATCTGTTTATTAGGATGTGGAGCAAGTGAAAGGTTAAGGCAGGAGGTTAGCCACACTAAGAGGAGCCAGAGGAGGGCCCGGGCCAGCCAGTGAAGCCCAGCACCAATGTGGGGGCTACTGTCTGCTTGCTCTATTTGTTTTCTTCTTCTCTCCAAGGAGGAGCCTGAGGCAGAGAGAAAGCCACTTGGGATTTCCCACACCAGAAGGTAGGAACAAATAAAGCAGCAGCAGTGGCCACAGGCCAGTATTCAAAAGCAGCTTCGGGATTCCTGTCAAGACCTGCCTCAGGAAGGCCATGGCTGTGGGGCTGGATGGCCAGGCCTGCACAACAAGGGGGAACACCGAGGAATGGGGCACCAGGCCCAGAGCCTGCCACCAAACCAGCTGTGCGACCTTGCACATGTCATTTGACCTCCTGGGACTCCATTTCTTCATTTAGGCAATGCTCAGGGTTTCCGACATTCGAATATGAAGACTTCTTTCTCACAGCAAAAAATTTCAAAGACTCCACAGGATGGCAATAGTAATTTTAGTATCTGTTGATCCAAAAAAATGCAGAATGGTAAAAACAACAATCACTTTTGTATCTTTCCAAGGAATTTGCAGCCCTGGCTGGGCAGCGCAGTTGGTTAGAGAGTCATCCCCATATGCCAAGGTCGCAGGTTTGATCCCCAGTTCAGGGCACACACAAGAAGCAACCAGTAAATGCATAAATAAATGGAACAACAAATTGATATTCTTCTCTCTCTCTAAAATTGACAAAAAATAAAGGAATTTTCATTTTATGAATTACAGGAACATCTACTGTCATTTATAAAAATTTGGAATGCAACATCCTTTAAGGCCAGGAGTCACAGCCTCCATGGAAAGTCCAGCCCAAATCCAACCAGTAGAGCTTTTGTCTTCCTTAGAACTCACAGAAATTATTCACCTATCCCTATGACTTGAAAAATATAAGGGACACCAGAGCAATGGGCCAGTGTTTTTCAAACTTTTGCTTATTATGAAGTCCATCAATGATGGAACAAAATTTGAAAGTAGGGGTGATGGATAACATCTGTCATATTTTGGCTGCCCAGCCTCAGAATCCCTTCCCAGGTGTGTGGAAGACTCCATCCTATGAGTCTTAGTGGAAATTAGAGCCCATTGCTCAGCTTCCACTATAGAGGCTGAAAAGGCCAGACACTTGCTTCCCAGCTCCCCTCATCTACTGAGCTTAGACATGTGATCTGGGTTCCACCAATCAGGTGCACCTCCTTGGACTCTGAATTAGGGTCCACACAGGGACAACCACAAAGAACCTTTTCTTGTGCCAGTGGCAGCAGCAGCTGTGGTCACCATGTCCAGATTCCAGGGTATCAGCAGCAGCAGCAGCAGGGTCATCATTCAGGCCCCAGCCCTGGTTGTGGCACAAGCTTCCCAGGGTTCTGAGGCCAGGGCAGGACTCTCTAGATAGCTTCTGTGCCATACTTCTGGCCATGCTCTTGGCTGCTGTCCAGCATCCTTTGTTGTCATTCCTGCCCTGAGCCTGGCTCTCTGGCCTTCCTAGAGATTCTGTGGGCTACCCAGCATCCTTTCTGTAAATTCCTCTTATGCTTAACTCATCCAGAGTCGGTTTCCGTTACATTTTTAAATTGGAGCCCTGACCAATTTACAGCTTTATGTCAGTCTCAGCATACAGCTTATTTTTGTATTTTGCTTTGGTCACACAGTTCTGAGAAAATTCTGGTCATACAGATGAATGGTGTCTTAGTCGGTTCAGGCTGCTATAACAAAACACCATAGACTGGGTAGCTTATAAACAACAGAAACTCATTTCTCACAGTTCTGGAGACTGGAAGTCCAAGATCACGGTCTGATGAGGGTCCTCTTAGAAGTCACAGACTTCTCATTACATCTTCACAGGAGGGAAGAAACTAGGGAAATCTGCGGGTCCTCTTTTATAAGGGCACTAATCCCAATCATCAGGGCTCTACCCTTATGGCCCAATCACCTTGGGGATTAGGATTTCAACATAATTTGGGGGGAGATACAAACATTCATACCATAGCAGGTGGTTATAAATAATAATGATAGACACCATTACACAGCACCCACTATATGTCAGGCCCTATTCTAATCATTTTGTGTATTTTACTCACTTAGCAAACCTTTGAGTGAGTCCACCATTAGCATTCTCCCTCCTTTTTTAAAAAATATATCTTTAGTGATTTCAGAGAGAGGAAGGGAGAGGGAGAGAGAGAGTTGAAACATCAATGATGAGAGAGTCATCATTGATCGGCTGCCTCCTGCACGCTCCTGACTGGGGATGGAGTCCGCAATCCGGGCATGTGCCCTGACCGGGAATCGAACCACCATTTCCTAGATCCTAGGTCGATGCTCAACCACTGAGCCACGCCCGGCTGGGCAGCATTCCCCTCTCATAGGGGAAGAAACTGAGGTACAGAGGAGTGGAGTAATTTGGCCAAGGTCAAGGATTTAAATCAAGGAAGCTGTGTACCAGGGTTAGTGCTCTTAACTCCTACCAACAGCCTTTTTTTCACAATTTGTCTTTTGAGATTAGAATAGTCTTCAATTAAACCAATCTAAAAGCTAGAAAGAAAAGTAGTGGAAATTTTTGTTTCAGAGTTGAGTGAGTAATTATCTAAATATCCAACAATCACTCTTTATCCCCCTCATAAACATAAAAGTCAGGCAATAAATAACTAAAACTTACAGCAAGTACTAAACAAACAAGACAATGCTATCACTCCAGATTCTCTGTTACAAGCCTGGCGTTTGTGGAGCCAGACGGACCCCAGCACAGGAAGGCCTCAGCTCTTCGTTGCTCTGCTCTTTATGAGCAGACGTGCCCAGGCTGGCGCAGCGCGGATTCTTGCAGGCGCACCCACTATAGGTGCCAGCCTGGTCTCAGAGACGCCAGATGGTGCATGTGCCAAAGTCCTCACAAAACCGAGTTTACAAAAACCCCCACATTGATGGGGTACGTCACAGGAGTCACAAGAGTACAGGCGCACAGGAGTCAATGGAAAGCTCCCAGTGGCCAAAGCTGGAACAATTTGAAGACTAAAAGAAAGTAGTATTAGATTATAACCCGAGGTATAAAATAAATATCTATAAGCCCACACTTACATAATTTCTTTTAAAAAGAAAACTTTATAGCTCTGGCCTGTGTGGCTTGGTGGTTAGAGCGTCGGCCCACGCACTGAAGGGTCTGGAGTTCGATTGCCGGTCAAGAGCACTTGACTGGGTTGCAGGTTGGATCCCTGGCCCCAGTTGGGGCCCATGTGAGAAGCAACCAATCTATGTGTCTCTCTCACATCTATGCTTCTGTGTGTGTGTGTGTGTGTGTGTGTGTGTGTGTGTGTGTGTATCTCCTCCTCCCTCCCTCCCTTCCACTCTCTCTAAAAATCAATGGAAAAAATATCCTCAGGTGAAGAGTAACGAAGAAAGGAAAGGAAAGGAAAGGAAAGGAAAGGAAAGGAAAGGAAAGGAAAGGAAAGGAAAGGAAAGGAAAGGAAAGGAAAGGAAAGGAAAGGAAAGGAAAGGAAAGGAAAGGAAAGGAAAGGAAAGGAAAGGAAAGGAAAGGAAAGGAAAGGAAAGGAAAGGAAAGGAAAGGAAAGGAAAGGAAAGGAAAGGAAAGGAAAGGAAAGGGAAACTTTACAGTGAGAAAATCTGACAAATGGTCCTTCAGGCAGGTGATCAAGATGAACATCAACAGTCATAAATCATGATGTAGCATAGACTGTTGATATGATGAGATGAAAATGGCACTTTACCTCTGTGATCACCCTCCTTTAAACCCATAACTCCAGTCTACTCAGGAGAAAAATACATAAATCCCTATAGAGGGATTGCAAGCAGAGGAAAATACTCAACCAGTACTCACAAGGTCATCAGGAACAAGGAAAGTCTGGGAAACTGTCACAGCCAAGAGAAGCTCAAGAAGACCTGACACCTTAATGTAATGCGGTTCCCTAGATGGGACCCTGGAACAGAAAAAGAGGCCATTAGGTGAAAACTAAAGACATCTGAATAAACTGTGGACTTTAATTGATAATAATGTCTCAATATGGATCCATCAATTGTGACAAATATACCATACGGGTTGTGGGCTCCATCTCCAGTAAGGGGTGTGCAGGAGGCAGCCAATCAATAACTCTCTCATCATTGATGTTTCTATCTCTCCTTTCCTCTTTCTGAAATCAATAAGAAACACCTTTTCTTAAAAAGGAAATTAATAAAAAAGGATAATAAAATTGACTGCCCTCCCCATGGTGATGCAATTTAAACCACTTGATGGGCTAAACGTGTTTATTAAATGCATTCGTACACTTACAATACTTATTAATAGCAGTTTTTAAAATACTTAAATATTTTTAAATGAAATTCTAATCTTCACGTTGCCTGAATCACCACAGAGTAGCTGAGCACAGTGTGAGCTGCTCTGATGGAGGAGAAATCACAGGGAATTTGTCTCTGTCCCTAAAACTCGCTGGATCTCTAAGGTGAAGAAAAAACATATCTCAAGGCAAAGCACATAAAAACAATGCAATAACTTCCCTTCCCCCCACCTCCAAGACACAGGGTGAGCAACTGTTTGAAGCCAGGGCTGCAGTTGTCTTTGTCCTGCATTTGCCTGTCAAGCCCTGCGCTCCTCAGCAGCGGGAAGGGCAGAAGGCTGGTATGAAGCAGGGCAACAGATGGCTGGGACATGTCCTCTTCAAGCTCAGCTGCCCTGGCCAGCCTGCCAAGCTGTGTACATTTCAAACGTTTGAGGTTCAACCAAAAGAGACGAGTAATGATTTTCAATCACTTGCTGAAACACATGGCTAATCCTCGGGTAGCCAGGGAAGAGCGTTTTAAAAATTCACTTAAACCCAGTGGGGGGAACAAGGAAACCCTGTGTGCTGTCTAGGCTTTGCACCCCGATCAGGCCACCCTGGGGCAGTTGGGCATTTGTCCAGGATCCCAGTGTGCATCCTGCTTCCTATCTTTTGGAAAGGGTGTGATGTTTTGGTATGTGTGTTTATCTGGGGTGAGGGCGAGAAGGAGAAAGGCTGTTTAGCAGGTAGGTTTGGATCTTGAGAAATTATGCACCCTGGCATTTACCTCTTGGTCTGGAATTGGGAGATCTCTAGGTCAATCTGCTTCATAAGTCCAGTCAGTTCCATTTCCCTGTCCTACTTCAGGCCCTTCTTATACCTTGCCTGGATTATGCCAGTAGTCTCCTCCAGTTGCTTCTCAGTCCCGCATCATTAGATCAGGGTAAGGGGATCTCAGGGAGCATATAAATGTGTGTTTGCTCCAGAGGTTTGTTATAGTTTTAAATAGTGAAGTCAGAAATGTTTGGTCTCTAAATATCATTTCCCACTAAAGGGGTTGCTAAGAGAAATGTCTTGTTCCAAGTCTGGGCTGGAAATGTGTAAGATGAACCTGGGACACTTGTTACACTAGAAAGCAAAGGAACAAAGGCTACTGGAGTGGCATCAAAAGGTCTCAGAAGCCAAGTGCCAGAGGCTCCCACTGGCCAAAGATAGGGCAATCTGAGCATCTAAAAGAACATTGATAGCAATGGATCAAAAGGTATACGTGTCAAACTCCCCAAGTTCATAATGATACTTTTAAGGGAAGGAACATTGATCACCTTAGGAGGATGCTAGGGAACCAATTTTTCTGAAAACTCGTAAATAAAAAGAATTAAGCCTGTATCCTGCTTTTCTTATATGAAAATGACCAGGCAAACCAAACAGGTGATGAGGGACAGTTTCTCTTTATAGACATATTCCAGCTAAGAAATGAAGGGGAAGAAAGTAGAATTAGAACATCATAATTTTACAACCTCTAGGGAAATAATCAATCTAGGCCATGATTGCCATCACCAGCCACTAACATCGCAAAAAGAGAGATGGTGAGAGAGCCGGCACCTCCTAATGGATGGACACAGTGCCTCCTATGAAGGAGTTAGGGTTGACTTTGAAATAAATAATAAATAATGTTTAGTATAAATATGTTCAAATATTCTATGAGACATACTTATACTAAAAATTATTCATTGTTTATCTGAAATTCAAATTTAGCTGGGTGTCCTCTCTTCTTATTTACCAAGCCTTGCAATCTTAGAAGTAATCAAAAAATTAAGGGTAGGTGTAGCTTCTATGAAAAATAGTCTGAAGGACGGAAGGTCACATTACTCTGACACCAGGCTTCTTCTCTGGCCTCACGCGTCCTGCCTTACATGCTACAGTCCCGCAGGACCAGACACACTGAATCGAGGCTTCCTAGACGCAATCTTGAGAGACATTTGAGATAAGTTGTTGTTTTTAATAAGCCAGGTTACAAGTCGAGGAATAAGGTGGGGAGGAGAGAAAAAGCTAATGTCCTGCTTCTGGGGTGGGAGGAGGTGACAGGCAGTTTGGGAAAGAAGCAGAGATGCTTTGCAAAGGAGACGACTGCAAGCTTTGTTGGTGATGAGTGGTGTATGCCCCCTCCTTTGCCTGCTCATGGAATGCCTTGGGAGCAGGTGGTTTGGATGCTGGGATAGGTCTCCAACATATAGCAGAGTGGCTCAAGAAGTCCTGATTACATTCAAGCCATATCACACCACATTTGGTTTATACCTCTCTCCCTACCAGGAGCCCTATAAGGGTAGAAACTATGTTTCTAGCTTTAGATTTCCCATCGTCTGTCAAAGTGCCTGTCACTTCATACCTATCTGGTAAATGAATGAATGAATGAATGAATGAATGAATGAATGAATGAATCCCTCTTTGCCCTTTGCAGAGATGGTCTTATTCTGACATAACAAAAGGGGGTTATTAGATATGTGATTGCCTCACGAAACACTGAATTTAACCTCTGCCATTTCCATATACCATAACGAAATAGTTTAGACTTTGAAATGAAGGTCAGCTCACTGAGGCAGAAGCTCGGAGTCATTCTGCAAGGCATTGGAGGCATTTTCCTCTGGAATGGAAATCCTAGCCTGCTTCCTGTTTTCACTTGCAGCTTCGTCTGAGTGTGGGCCATGTACCTGTCTTGTGACGTGTTGTGGCAGCTGTGATGAGGCTCACATCACAATAAGATGACGACCTTGGAAGAAGATCCTTGGGCAAGTCAGGAAGAATAATGAGGGCCATCTAGAATCTAGCTCTGGGAAGCACTAGCTGTTTTGAAAGGTCTGAGCTCTGCACCTTCTATTTATTCAAGAGTAAGATTAAGAGAAAGAAAGAAGGGGAGATAAAGATCCTGCTCCTTGCCCTGGCAAGGGGCGGCTCAGTTATGGAGCAACCTCCCATACACCAAAAGGTTGTGAGTTCATTTCCAGTCAGGGCATATACCTAGGTTTTGGGTTCGATCCCTGATCAGGATGCAAAAAAAAATTTAAAGATCTGCTCCTTTACCTGCTCCTCTAGAACAAAGGAAAGGAGGGAAAGGCTACCAAGTGAGCCCTGTGGGCTTAAGTTAAAAGGATCTCCTTATATGACCACGATGTAACAGGACATTTAAAAAATATCTAAATAACACTGTTCTTCCACGTCATCATCTTATGAGTTATGAAACTATCTCAATGTATTGCCATTAAAATATTTTGGGGTTTTTTCTGAGGTTTTTAGGGGAAAAACAAAGTCCTAGATTTTTTTTTTCCTTTGTTTAATCATACATCTCATTCCCCAGGTAGGGTTCTGAAGGAGTCTGGGTGGTCCAAAGATTCCTCTCCTCCTTCAAAGGGGGAGGTCTGTCACCACGGGGGATGTGTTCTAAGTTAGGCAGACTTTACTCAAGGAGGAGGCTTTGCGAGGTTTAGAGACAGTGTCTGCACCAGTGGAGTAGTGTGAGGCTGCCCCTAGGCTGGAGGCTCAGTGAGGGGAGAGGCCTTGACTATCCACCACTAACACACAGTAGTTGTGCAATAGGGGATGAATGAATGAGTGAATGAATGAATGAATGAATGAATGAATGAATGAATGAATGAGAAAGACTATCAATGGATATGGAAGTGTAAGTTGTGCAATGTCTCTTAACTAGAAAAAAGAAGCCTAATTTTCCCATTCAGTCTCAGGTGGGACCTAAAAATCGCATTTTCAGGTGCTTCTTAAGGAATCTGGGCCCACTTCACGGCAGTAAGAGGTATTAGAGCCAACACTGGACTCCATCAGGACACTCTAGCACCCTCAAGAGCAACATCAGAGTCCCAGGGATTTGCAAAAGCAAAATTTATGAAAACAGATGCTGAAATTATGCCCATCAAATCAAGACTACAAACTGTTTTTGTGTGCGCACTGATAAAACCTCAGCCTTGGGAGGCCGTGTAAGTTTCCTAGGGCTATTGTAATCAAGCACCTCAGATTTGGTGCCTTAAAACAACAGAAATTTATTGTCTCATAGTTCTGGAGGCTAGAAGTCCAAAAATAAGGGTCAGCCGAGCCATGCTCCCTCCAAAACCTGTAGGAGAATCCTTCCTTGCCTCTTCCTGGCTTCTGGTTGTTTGCTGGCAAGCCCTGGTACTCCTTGGCTTATAGCTGCATATCTCCAATCTCTGCCTTCATAGTTTTCTCCCTGTGTGTCTGTCTTCATATGACTGTCTTCTCACCAGTCATATTGGATTAGGGGTCCTTCCTACTCCAGTATGGCCTCATTTTAACTAATCACATCTGCAAAGACCTATTTCTAAATAAGGTCAGATTCTAAGGTACTGGGGTTAAGATTTCAACATAGTTTTTTGAGGGAAACACAATCCAATTCATAACAGAGCCATTTTTGGAACATGTTACAATGAACACAGGATTCACTGATCCAGCTGACCCAGAAAATCAAATTGAAAGTCAGTATGAAGCATCAGGCTCCAATGGACCAAATTTCCCACTGTATACGCCAGGCCTGCTGGTTTATAGAACTCTAGCCCAAGGGTCATGCAAACTGTGAGTAGCTCATTTGTGAGAGACAGTGTTTCCTTAACCTTTCTTCCTGAGCAGAAACTACCATCATAAAGCTGTATCACTAGGGCAAAAAAGTTATTTCTCATCAATCTCTGGCCTTTCTTGGTAAAAGAGAGTTTGAGGTCAGGACTGGCAATGCCACTGATGCTAGATCAAGGCTTCCTTTCTTATTTATATCATGGCACAGAGTAAAAAGGTAACATTTACTAAGCACTGGGGAAAAGGCACAGAGCTCCTCTAGCCACCTCAGGCCCTGCTCAGCTTTCTGAATGCTAAAGAGATCCCATCTCAGGCCACAGGACACCCACCTACCTGTGGACCCTGGGAGGGAAGCCTAGGGCTAGATGACTGTCCAGATAACCTAGAGGTAGGACCCTGACTACCACCCCTCTTCCCACTTCAGTGGATCTTCATTTGGTGACAACTTTTTCTTCATATGTACGTACACCTGACACATCTGTATAAAAGGAAAGAACTGGCTTAAATTCTATCATCTCCATGAAGAATGACCACAGTTCTAATTCCTCAGGGGAGGAAATTGTTCACAAGTAGAATAGACCTAAGGTGTCTAACATTACAAAGCAGTCCAGTGCCTAGTCCAGCATCAGAACTAGAATCTGTGACTACAGTTTTCTTCTCTGGTTCAGAGTCCTTCCTTATGGAAGATGAAAGTCTCAGCACAGGGAAAGATGACTGATTTGTGAGCCAGGGCTGGGCTCTCCCTTGGATCACCTGAAGACATTTAGCTGGCTTCACTAAGCTGCAATTTCCTGAAATGGCAGCATCTCCTCAAAGGCATGATTCTTTTGAAGTGCCTCCTCCTTCAGGCAGCCCTCCTTGACCATGTAGCCTGAATTTGGTAACCCTTCCCTGAGCTCTGGCACCTACTTTCATCATAGCATCTATTGTGTTACAAAGTAACTTACACCTGTCTTTTTTCTTTCTTTCCAATTTTAAAGCACTTACTGTTTATTAACTGACCAGATTACAAAAATAACCATGGTAGATACCTTAGTTCATTCTCCTAATAAGCCTATTGATCTGGTTTTCTCTGTTACCAGCATCTCTACCTTCTACAAAACGGGTAGTCTTTTTCTTCATTCCACCTCCTGGAGGAAGATCATTTGAAGTGCCACAGGAAATTCTTTGCTTCTTTGACACACTTTCCAAAAGTATAGATCTCATCTGGTTAAGTTTTCTAGGATTTAGATTTAATACAAGTGGAAGAATAGTGCCAGAAAGAAAGATAATTTAAATCTGACATATCTTTACATATGAGTCCCTTACTTTATCCTTTTGGAACAAAACCTCCCTGAATGATTAATCAGTAAGGGCCACATTATAAATTTCTACAATGAGATAATCACCTTCCCTAGGGCGAAGCAGCTAAAATCTGTCTGTCCGAAGTCTACTTTCAAGTAAGTCAGTTCACACAATATGCAGAGGGACAGCTTGGTCACTCTTCCAAGAGAGATTTTAAAGCTGAGCTGCGATTATCTTCTGTTATCCAATAGATGGAAATAATATTCATTCATCATCCAGGAAGCCACTGTGTGGGGAAACCTGCAAAAGACCATGAGCGACATAAGCTCTTGGCTGTCATAACTCTACATTATTCCGAGGTGTAGATCCAAAAATGGCTTGGTTTGTGCTGCTGATTTGCTCCTAGAAATGCCAGGCCATCCCTGTCAGAACAACATGACCAGACTTGAAGACCAAACAATGGCATGGAGGTCTTGGTCCATCCCACTCAATGTCAGGATGCTTTTAATGGAAAAACTGAATTAATAACGCATATGTAAATTTCACTTAATATTGAGCCCTTAAAAGATGCCTCAAAAGTGATCTTGTTGATCCACTTGAAAAGAAGCAGCTATAAAATGGTATGTATAATATGATGGCCCTTTTGGTAAAGTGTTTATATATGTTTTTAAGAATATAGAAAATAGATACATTAAAGTGTTTTCTCCAGATAATAAACTACAAGTTTTCTACTTTATACTTTTTTAAAATTGTAATGAATATATTCAACTTCCATAATAAAAAATAAATAAATTGGGTCAATTCCACTTTGGAAAAAAAAAATTAGATTTTACCTTGAACTCAAATGCATGTTCAGAATTTTTAAACTATGCAGCCAAGAGTACATATTCGAATCTGCCACTCTGCAAGAAAACTTAAAAATAATCAGCTTTTAATGGTGGACAAACAAGCAGGCCAAATGTCTGCAGCTCAAGCAGGCCAGGCCCAGCCCTAAATATCAGGTCACAGGGTAGTTTGCCAGGGCTGCGGGCTCATGATGCTTCTGCCCCCTGCTGGAAAGCTTGGGAAAGTACAGGCCCTGGCCCAAGAAATTTCTCCAGCATGACCCTGGAAGATGAGTGCTTATGAACCCAGTGACACTTGGAAAAACTAGCCTTATTGCTCAAAGTTTCTGGAAGGTCTTGCCACAGAGAAACTAGTCATGTAACGAACCTTTAATGCTCCCTACCCCCCTTTAACACATATATTTATTTTTTAAATGTCCCAGACTTCATTCTAAGCATTTACATATGTGTAGAATATACAGACAAAAACATAGATTTCTTTTTGTGCCACCCCACATTTTATAGCATATATTATATTGTATTATACTTTTTTTCTTCAACTTGCTTTTTTCACCTATCAATATATCTTGGTAGGGTCAGGACTAGGCTGAGGCGGGTGAGACCTGCACCACCCTGAGAATGGCCTCCTTATAGTTTTGCGCCCTTTGACAGTACACACAAGTTAACTTCTTCTTTTGACCCTGAATAGTATTCTATGGCATCAATAGGCCACGATGAACCATTTCCCTCTGGATGAACCTTTAGGTCATTTCCAACTTTTAGCTATTACTAAAATGTTGCGCTGAAATCTTATAGATGCCTCTTTGTGCATGTAGTCAAAGTTATAGTTTTTTACTTTATGGTTTGTGTGTTTTTACCTTATTTAAAAAGCCTTCCCTAAACTAAGGTTATAATAGTGTCTTCCTGTGTTTTCCTTCTTTTTCATTTCGGGCTTCAGGTGCAGAGTTGAGTAAATCAAACTACCTGACTCCTCAGTTCATACGCCACACAGTTGTCATTGGTCCATATAAGACACTTTTTAAAGAATTCCCTTTTATCCCCATTTCCCACTCCAATTCCCCCTGCCCACCAGACAGCCAATCTGGTGCATTTGACAGGTATAATAATATTTGTATGCTTTCTTATAAAACATGTAGTATATGTATGGAATATTCATGTAAATGATACTGCATCATAGACCTTATTCTATTTCTTACTGTTTTCACTCAACGCTGTTTTATAAGCTATGCACATGGCTGTGGCACATGCAATTTCTTGCTCTTAACTGCTTTACTCACCCCTTCCCCTAGTAGTGAGCCCCCGAAGCTTTCAACTCCCATTACCACAAATAGCCCTGCAATGAGCAGCCTCCTGTGTGGTCCCTCCTGTGTGAGAAGTTCTCCAGGGTTTATTTCCAGGTTGCTTCCATTTTCTTCTAATATTTTTTGGTTTGTTTTTTCTTCTATTCATATGCCCATTCACATTGGATTAGTCTATCTGAGCACATTTAGCTTGTGCTACAATCTCGACTCTGTTAGTTCTTATAATTTTCTTTTGGTGAAAAATAAATAAATAAATAAATAAATAAATAAATAAATAAATAAATAAATAAATAAATAAATTCCTAATTTCCATTTGACCATATTTCTTCAACTTTGAGCAAGAAGTCAGGAAGGGGTGGGGTTTTTGTTATTTTTTGTTTGGATCTCAGCTCTCATATTTATGCTACATGATAATATAATTTAGTTTGGGTCCTTCCTAAAGCAGAACTGAGACAAGGACTTTGGTGACAGTACTTTATTTGGGAAGCTATCCAAGGACAACAATGAGGAGGAGGGGAGAGTGAAACAGGGAAGAAAGGAAAGCCAATGAAAGATGCATTACTGAGCTGGTTTTCACTGTGGACAACTGGCACAATCTCCCTGGAGACCTTTGAAAAGCCATATAAAAATCACCTAGAACTGTCCCTCTGAAGGATGGGAGGTTGAGACATTTATCAACCTTCATCCTGTATTGATTGAGAGCTGCCCCTGGGAGGCACCCCCCCCACCCCTCCCACACACTTTCCTCCTCTGACTGTCCCTGCAAAGTCGATTGAGCAAGCTCAAGCTCAGAGAAAATCCTGAGACAGAAAAGCTGAGTGTCTTCCTGATGCCTGAGTAGGGAAGCCATCAGCACTGGCTGCCCTGTGGGTAGGCACGTCCTTGTCTGCTAACTGCTATCTAACTCACTTCTTTCCCTGCACCTTGCTAATCATGTATTGATGAGGTCTGACCTCTCTGCCCTGACCCAGAAGTTTGAGACCTACTCAAACCTCTCCCCAGGCAGGACCTATTACTACAGCTACAGCATTCCCTCTGTCAATCCCTCTGCTTATCCGTCTGACCAGCCTTTAGCCACCCACTTCTGGAAATCTGGCACTTTTCTCCTGCTTAGCACATGTGCCCCTTTTATTTCTCTCTCCGGCTTCACTTTTGCTTTCTTTCCCTCTTCTCTCCTGTGTACCCCCCTTAATAGCCAATAGCCTCAGTGAACCCCACTCAGATCATTTGCTTACGGGGCTCTCACAAAAAGTGTCCATGCTCAGCTTAAAAAATTAGAATAAGTAGAATGATATTGAATATTGGTTGAGCACTTACTAAGTGGCAGGCACTGTTGTCTGTATTGATAGAACAACCTCATGAAGTATTATTATCACATCAATTTCACACATGAGGAAACCAGTTGGAGAAGATAACTTATCTGGCTGAGGGAGGCGGGCCTCGAGTGTAGGTGTCTGACCTTAAGGATTTCTTCTTGACCACTCCAGTTAGCCTTTAAGTGCCGCTGACCATTGGAAAAGGGTCCTCATGCCCTGTGCCTGGTTTTTGACTTTTCAAACAGCACAGTCTTTATGGTTCCTTTTTTCTCACAAGATTATTGAAAGTATAAAATAAAATTTAAAAAAAATAATAAAGCCCAGCCAGGCGTGGCTCAGCATTTGAGCATTGACCTATGATCCAGGAGATCACAGTTGGATTCCTGGTCGGGGCACATGCCTGGGTTGTGGGGGGGACATGCAGGAGCCAGCCAGTCAATGACTCTCTCATCATTGATGTTTCTCTTTCTCTCTCTCTCTCTCTCTCTCCCCCCCCTTCCTCTCTCTGAAATCAATATAGATATATTTAAAATAATAAACATAACACTTTGGGTATTTTTTTTAAATCCTCACCTGCAGATATTTTCTCCATTGCTTTTCAGAGAGAGTGGAAGCAACCTGGGAATCGAGCCTACAACCGAGGTATATGCCCTTGGCTGGAATTGAACCCAGGACCCTTCAGTCCGCAGGTGGACACTCTAACAGCTGAGCCAAGCCAACTAGGGCAACACCTTATGTATTTTTTCATGTTTGTTTTGTTGTGTTTGCTTTGTTTTGGGTTTTTGTTTTTATTTTTACTTTTCTTGGCCCATACGTTACTGCTATGTGATATCTTTCTCAGGGCCCACCCTAATAGATTTCTCCCTAACCCTCCAGATAGCTGAGGTTCTACTATTAGAAATTAATTCACTTGATGTTAGTTTAGTTATATGGAAGAGGATATGTAGTAATACTTCTCAGTCATTCCTACCTCAGCATGAGTGAATTTAATGACCTTTCCTGAGAACTAGTTTTGAAAGAGGAGACTGGGAAGAATGAATGTGCTAAGCCTGGATTAAAGAGAAGCCACACTAGGTCATCACCCTAGAAAAGCTCTTGCACATGTGCACCAGGACTTATGGGCAAGAATGTTCTTGGCAGCATTGTTCATAATAGGCTCAAACTGGAAATAACCCTATCCATCTAGAATAGAATAGGAAAATGCATTGTAGCATATGTATTCATGCAGTGGAACACAATATGGCAATAAAAATGAGTGACCTACAACTACAGTCATATGCTTGAATCTCACAAACATAATGCTGAGGGAAAAAGTGTTGACAGCAGAAGAATGTATTCAGTGAGAATCCATACTGAGCAAGTTCAAAGATAGGTGGTAAAATTATAAAGAATAAGAAGGAAATTAATACCATGAATGTCAGGATAATAGTAGTTAATAGTAATGGGCATGGAGGGGATTGTGATTACTCAGGGGATACGCAGGGGACTTCTTGATTGCTGATAATTACTACTTTATCTGGGTGTTGGTTCCAAAGAGGGTTGATTTGCAATTATTTGCTAAGCTGTCCAAACATGTTTTATGCATTTTTATGCCTGTATGTTTTATCTCACTCTTCTGCAAAACTGAAAGGAGGGAAGAAAGGAACAGAGGGATAGACCAACCGCTCAAACCAGATTGCATTCCTTTGTTGATTTTTTTACTGAATTTATTAGGATGATATTGGTTAATAAAATTATATAGGCTTTGGAGATCTCATTTTTTTGTATAGCTAATCCAGACCGGGCTCTAGGAGACCCAAAGAGAAATGGTCAGGTTTGAGACAGGTGGCAAAAGGCTCTGTGCATAGCACCTGTGGATATTCAACTGCCAGTTTTCCGAAGTAATTGAACCAAATTGTTCTCTCACCAGCAGTGTAGAAGAGTTTCCATTGCTTTACATCTTCACTATTACTTGATATTGTCAGATTTTTAAATCTTTGCTTCTTTTGCAAGATGTGTAAAGGTATCTCGTTATTGTTTTAAGTTGCATTATTCAAGTAATTAATGAAGTTGAGCATCTTTTTTTGTTGTTATTGCTAATCCCCTTTTCCATTGATTTTTTTAGAGTGGAAGGAAAGGAGGGAGGGAGGAGAGGGAGAGAGATACATCGATGTGAGAGAGACACATCGATTGGCTGGCTACCCTATGGGGCCAGAAATCGAACCTGCAACCCAGATACATGCCCTTCACCAGGAATCAAACCCGTAACCCTTTGGTGCACGGGCCAACACTCAAACCACTGAGCAACACCAGCCAGGGCAAAGTTGAGCATCTTTTTAATGTATTTTTTTGTCTTTTGTGAAATGCCTTTTCAAGTCTTCTGCCCATTTTTTTCTAATGGGTTTTTGTAGTATTGATTTATTGCAATATGTATTTATTTTGGATATTAGAGCTTTGTTAGTTGAAAATATATTTTCCCATTCCATGATGTGTTGCCTGTGTTTTTCTAGATGGATGGCACTAATGTAGCAAGGGCTTTCTGCCTCTGAATTCCTTGGCTTACCTTTGTGTGCCTCAGGGAATTTGCTCAATCTTCCAGGGCTGCCTTTCTCATGCATCTTGGAGCTGCCGGCCCCACAACCCCAGCAGCCTTGCTGTCCCCTCCAGAGGCAAGCTGCCCAGGAAGTAAGTGAGCTACTGTGAGAATGACAATGTGAGCTCTGTGCAGATAGAGCCTGTTTTGGGTTTTCTTCTCTCCTACTCTCCTCCATTAGCAGAGAAAATAGAGTTTTGGCTCTGTCTCACTGCATAACTTTTACTTTATATATTGGTGTAGAAAAGAGTAAAATGGGAAAGGATTTAGAGGTCAGCCAGTTTCTGAAGCCCTTTGTACTAGCCTGAATTTCAGTGTCTGGACAATGGGAAGTGCTTCTTGAGAACTGGGAACTTGTCTGTGCCAGGGCAGAAAGAGAAGTTCACATCTCCCCAAGGGGCAATGGGCCACACTACTTGCATCAGCATTTGAAGCCAACATTAAGAAAGTTATTGCCTGGCCGGGAGTGGCTTGGTGGTTGAGCATTGACCTAGGATCCAGGAGATGGAGGTTCGATTCCTGGTCAGGGCACATGCCTGGGCTGTAGGCTCGATCCCCAGTTGGGCGTGTGCAGGAGGCAGCCGATCCATGACTCTCTCATCATTGATGTTTCAACTTTCTTTCTCCCCCTCCCTTCCTCTCTCTGAAATCAATAAAAGTATATTAAATTAAAAAAAAAAAAAGGAGGTTACTAATGGGCTTGGAGGTCATTAGCAACCCTCCCTGTAATACCTATCTAAAAACTAGGGACTGGCTTCCAGGGGAAGTGAGAGGTAATTGAGTACTATTATTCTACCCTAATTTTCTTTGCAAGGAGGTCTGGCTCTGGTGAGAAGGGTGCGGTGGATCCCAAGTTTAGGATCAATTTAAATAATTAAATTTCACATGCAACAGGGACAACATTTTGAAATATAATTAGTCTCTCCTCCCCCCCACCTTACCCCCTTCTCTAATCCCTATTTCTTGAGCACAACTCTTGGTTTGTGTGACATGGAAACTGCATGTGCAGACTGAGAAGTGGGGGTTAGTGGGAGGCAGCGCACTGCAAGCTGGAGCCTTTGGAGAACTAAAGATTTAAGCAACTGCATTAAAGGTGGAACTTTGAGGCTGAAGAGCTTGCTGTGTCAGGTAATGCAACTCTTTCCTCAAATGACCTCGTGAGAGATATGCAGGAAAGGCTTTGTTACTTTCAAGAAGGCTGTCTGGAGTCAAACAAGTTTCTTTTGACCAGCATGCAGGCCCTGAGGCAGGAAACGGAGGCTCAGCTGTATCTGGGTCATACTCATGTGCTTCTCTTTATCTGCACCAGTGGAATGCTATACACAAACAACCCTTATTCTCCTGCTGTGACGGCACAGGATGTAAAATTACTAAAAACCTGGGACTCTTGGGACCCCCTGGACTTCCCACAGGCACAATCAGAAACGGCCCCAGCTCTGAGACCTGCAGCTGCTCTGGCGGTGCCCACACTGAACCAGCGATTAGACACTGTATCTCCCCTGTAGTTGTTTCTGAAACCTTAGAGTGGATCTTCACATTGAACCTGATCAGATTCAGTCCATTGTTCCATTCAGTGAAGACCAGTTTAGGTTGGGTTTTCTCAGAAGCCAAGCATAAAATAAGGATTTGCATGCAAGTCATTTACTTGGGAATCATCCCGGGAAGCAAGGAAGCACAGCAGGAGCGAGGGAACTGGTCCCCGCTGCTGCCCCAGCAATGAGGTGAGCCAGGAGGTCAGCAAGGAAGGGTGCGAGCACAGCGACACCTACAGCCCTAAATCAACCTCCAGAGCACCCAGGCTGCCACCTGCCTCACCTCTGCCTTCCAAATCTCCCGTGACAATGCAGAGTACAATCTAACGTGTGCAATACAGGGAGGGAATGCTGCAAAACATAGCTCCAGCTCCACAATGCTCCCTATGAATGTACAGAGAGTACCCGATTCTCAGTCCACAGTCTGTCGAGCAGAACAGCACTTTGTTCGTTTTCTGTATCAATTGAGTTTCTGCCTCTGAGCCCCATTTGACAGACAGACGGAATGTTTAACGTCTGTCATTCCTGGGGTTTCCCACTTTGGGATGAGGTGAAGATTCCATCATCTTACCCAGTTCCAGGTGGGAGGTGCCCTGCTGTCCCTGCGTCATCCGTGACCATTCAACATTAACACTCCTGTCCTTTCCCAGGAGTCCCTTCAGATCTGGTGGCATCTTTGTTTCCATGTCCCACTTGGGACATGGGCTTATTTGCAAGGCTGAGGGGCCCCAGTGCCCTTCCTCTCTGGGGTTTTGCCGCCTCCTTGCAGCCCTGCCAGGAAACCAAGACTGAAGGGAGTCTGTTTCCTTCAACTTTCTTAAGGACATTCCACTGTAAAACTCTTGGACATGTTCCTTCACTCTTTCTTCTACTTCAGCCACAAACCTACGTTGTCCTAAGGGCTTGGTAATCAACAAACAAAAGACTACCATCTGCCCTTTCATATACCTTTTTTTTTAAAATCCTCACCTCATGATATGTTTTGATTGATTTTAGAGAGAGAAGAAGGGAGAGAAAGAGAGAGACAGAAACATTGATCAGTTGCCTCCCGGATGTGTCCCAACTGGGATCAAACCTGTAACCCTGGTATGTGCCCTGACCGGAAATCAAACCTGTGACTCTTGGTGCATGGGACAACACTCCAACCAACTAAGCCACCCAGCCAGGGCTCATATACTTTTTCTGAGGCAATAAAGCATAATGGGAAAGAGAATATACAGGGAGGGGGAAAAACCATAAATTAATCTTTTAAAATACTATCCATGCACATGGAGCTGTGAAGGCTCTTCCTCTGTGTCTGGGGGAAGACACTAAGTGGTCCTAGCAGCTGCAGCTGGAAGTCAGCATCCCACTCAGCTGTGACCATCCTCTGCCTTGCCCTCTGCCCAGGATGTTTATCACCTTCTCCTGGTTGTGCTAAAGCAATGAGCTGGGGAGAGAGTGGCATCAGTGTGAGGCCTCCAATCAAGAGACCCCTGGATACCCTGAAGGACTGAGAGACACATGCTGTTGAGGAAATTGTGCATTGTGTTGCCTGTAGCACTATTGCTGGTTTCTGTGGGTCTGGCAAGCCTTCCTGCCTTAGTGACCACCCCCCTCAGGGATCACTTTGGTTTATATTCGCCCAGCAAAGAAAATACAGCTTCAACTCAGGGCTTGGCAGAGTTAAGATCCACTGAAGAAAAACACGCGCAGATTATAAGTGATAGAGGAATAGAAAAAAGAGATGAATTAAAGGGGAAAAAACATCCCAATGGATCTCATAAGCATGGCCACCTAGATACCTGACCCACACAAGCTGACCCCTGGGAAACACCAAAATAGCTGGATTTAAGACAAGTCTAGGCAGAACTTTGGGTGTAAACTAAAACTGTAGAATTAAAGCTGGGCCTGAGAGGCCTCCAGGAAAAAAGCAACAAGCTTCCAGATGTCCCAGTGATGCTGACGTGCAATGAACTGGGCCTTTTTCTATTCTTTACAGTCAGAGGTGATGCACTTTTTGCACATACGTACATGGTATGTGGAGACTGTGTGTGCATGGGCATCTAAGGCGGGGACCTCAGCAACTGTAGCACTGCATGAACCGCAGAGAACAGGGAACAGTGTTGGATGACTACGTCACCTATTGAAATGTCTGTCACCTAGCCCTGGCCCATGTGGCTCAGATGTTTAGAGAGTCGGCTGGTGCACTGAAGCGTCTTGGGTTCAATTCCTGGTTCAACATGTACCTGGGTTGCAGGTTCAATCCCCAGCCCCTGCCGGGGCCAGTGCGGGAGGCAATCAATCAATGTGTCTCTCTTACATCAATGTTTCCCTCTCTCCCTCTCTCTCTCCCCTCCCCTTTCTCCCTCCCTTCCACTTTCTTTAAAAATCAATGGCAAAAACATCCTCGGGTAAGGATTAACAACAACAAAAAAGAAATGTTTGTCACTTAAAGAGTTACTTAATAAGTTTCTTCTGGCTGAGAATGAAATATAAAATTCTTAATAACTTACTCAAAACAGTATGACTTCTAACACATGAAAATGCTTGCGTCTTTATCATCTATGTTCATCCATCCACTTTTACTATGCATCTGTTACTGAGCTGTTTCTCGGGATGATATTCGGCAGTCTGCTGCTTAGCAATCCTTTCCAACTAGTTTCTGAAAATAGTGTCGTAAGTGAATGTTCTCCCTGAGAGTCATTTCACACTGTTGCCAAGGATTTGGTTGCACATCGTGTTTTAGACTAGTTGCACTTGACACCCCTTTCAGTGTATTTTCATTCCTGATTTAATTATACATACCCCTTCCCCTGCTCTTCCCTAGTACCTCCTCCACCTCCCACATGCCCAGCACATCGACTTAGTGATGTGTGCTGTCAGAAGATATTATTGTAATGCTGGTTCATAGGAGTTTGTGTTCAGATTGATGAAATGGTGAAATCAACTAAAGGAGGTATATTTATAACAATGTTTATTAATGATATCAGACAAAAATGGGCGATGGCTACAATTGTGAGTGGATAACTGATTAAAAACCCAAGTGTGCTGTTCACGTGAATATGAGTGAGCATCTCCTGTGATGGTCTTTCCTCCTTGTGGATAATTATAGGCATCATTCTGAAGAGAAACACACCTGAGTGGTAACTTAAATACAATCTATTTTTACTTCCATATCATCTCTATATCTCTACAACTTTGTATGAAACGATCTCTTGCCATAATAAACACTGGGACAGGATGTTGATTGCATCACCACTGAGTCTGGTTGTGTTGAGAATGCATCCTGAGGTGTGGGTTGGCAGCTCTTAAACCACCAGTGCTTGCTCACCATTTCTTCAGTGGCCGACAAGGCGAGGAGTAGGTGTGGCCGGGTGTTAGGAAGTCCTCTCTGGAGCATCAGAGGGTTCAAGGGAGAAGCCTCACAGGACTGGTAGAGCACCTGGGGGAGAAATGAGCACTTAAAAGAAGTGTTTGAGGCTATATGATGCTGGGTCTCAACTTCTGGCTTTTCACAGATTGAACATGGAAATAGAAAAGGAAAACGGGAAAATGCAAACAATAGCATTTCGGGTTGTGCCTACGGCACATGCCTTTTCTCCAAAGGTCTCTCCTCTAAGCAATAATTCAGAGGAACTTCTGTTTTAAGATTCTTGTGAAATGACAAGATCAGAAGTGAGGGTGTTATTACTGCAGTAACGTATGCTTTGTTTTTCCACTGCTGAAGGAGAAAACTTTCTGGGGAGTGAAAGTCAACGCTCAATTTAACAATAGCGCTGCATACTAATTCATGTTGAAATGTAAAATCAATCTAGTTAAGAAAACATCCAGATTAAATGAAATGGGCCATAATAATGGTATGGGCTCATCTTATGAGGAGTACAGATTCTTTTCTACATGTTAATTAAGGTTCTCAGTACCTCCGGTGGTAAATATCAAGGTAGTCACTTCATAGATAAGAAAATTAAGACTCTCTGTAACAGGTCCAGAGATAAATGAGAAGCCACAGAGAGGATGCAGATGCTGAATTACCAGTTTCAGCTCCTATTCTCAACTGCTTATCTAATGCTCAGACTCTGACCACAGAGCTTACAGGTTTGACTGAGATAAAGCAGAAACTTGAACTGAAAAAAAGAGTCCCTGCTCTTTCCTTTACATCGTAAATACATATTGCACAATTTATGTATGTCAAAGACTGTGTTAGCCACTGGGGCTCTAAAACCAAATAAGGTATCATCTATAGGGTCAAGATGTTCAAGTCTAACAAGGAGAGAAACGCAAATAATTGTTAAATGGGACAACAATGTACTTATACAGAATAGAGAGGCAACAAATGCATTTGTTTCTGGTAGTAACAAAATAAATGTCAAAAAACTGTAGTGTCGTTTTGCCCAGTTATTGCAATCATCATTTACCATGCCACTGAAATGCTTTCACCAAAATCACCAATGAGTTCCCTGTGGTTAAATAATTTGAAGGACAGGAAAAATAATTTTTCTTCTACTCTTCTGAGTTCTTAGCTGAGGCTCTGTAACAAAAGACAGATTAACCAGAGGAAAACAAACAGAAGTTTATGAACAAGTATACCTTCTGTATACATGGGAGATATCCAGGAAAACTGGGTAACTCCTGGAGGTGGCTTTGAATTCAGGATTAAATACCGCCTTCATAGGGAAAGGAGAGGGGGAATGTAGGCCTCTTAGAGGAGAGCAAATTATTTTTAGGAAAGAGGGATGGGCCCTTAAAAGAACAGATGGGAGGTGCTTTGGCCGGGTGGCTCAGTTGGTTGGAATATAGTCCTGTACACCAAAAGGTTGCTGGTTTGATTCCCAGTCAGGACACATACCTAGGTTGTGGGTTTGATCCCCAATGGGGGCCTGCATGGGAGGCAACCAATTGATGTTTCTCTCTCACATTGATGTTTCTCTCTCTCCCCTCCCCTTCTCTAAAGTCAGTAAAACATATCTTTGGGTAAGGATTTTTTTAAAAAGATTAAAAAAAAAAAAAGAATAGATGGAAGGTATGATAGTTTGCAACAAAATTTGTCTCCTCTCCTGTGATGAGTCAATCTTTCCTGGTTGATGAAACTCCTGGGGAAGGAATTTATGACAAGTGAGTTCCTTTTGGAGTATCTGTTTTTAGGTACACAAGGAAGTTCAGAGAAATCCTTTCCCTGTATTTACTGTTTTTCAAGTGCTTACAGCACAAAATAATCAACATACCCAGCATATTTGGGAGTTACATGTCCTGAACTCCTACAGTCATTTTGGGGTGGCATTTTCTGCTATCCTTTAGATCCCAATTCGGTTCTCACTTCCTTGGCCTTTCTGCAGACTGGACACTGGTTGGACACTGTTGATTTTGCTCTTGTTTTTGAGGCACTCTCTCTTCCCTTGACCTTCCTAACATTCTGCTATCTTGTTTTCCTTCCACCTCTCAGGTTATTTTCTCTCTGCTCCTTGTAGACTCTTTTTGCTCTATCCATTCTCTTCAGGGCTCTACCTTGGGCTTTCTCCCCATATTTCTCTCTGTTCTTCTTTCTAAGCAACCTCATCTTGTTCCACAAATCCTGACTCTTCAATCTGTATGTCTAATTCAGCTGTCAGTCTTGGACTCCAGATAGACTCATATACCTCTGCCTGCATCTTTTATCAAGTCCTCCTTTTTTTTTTTTTTAAATCCTCACCAGAGGTTATTTTTTCCATTGCTTTTCAGAGAGAGTGGAAGGGGGGGGCATTGATGGGAGAGAGACACATTGATTGGTTGCCTTCCACAGGTGCCCACATGGGGGCACAGGAATCGAGCCTACAACTCCTGGGATCGAACCCAGTACCCTTCAGGCCAAGGGCCAACACTCTAGCCACTGAACCAAACCCTTTTGATTTTAACTCTTAAACATCCTGTAGTCTGTATTTTCTCTCCATTCCCACTACCATTACTTTCATTTAGGTGACCATTATTTTTTGCTTAGCCTCTCTGCCTCTAGTCCCACCCACTTAAAATTCATTCTCCTAATTCCAGCCAGGGTGACCTCTTTGACATCAAATATGATAAGGTCCAAATCTTTGAAATGAAACAACAAATTTTTAATAGTTCCTCCATTGTTCTTAGGATAAAACTGAAATTTCTTACCATAGCTAACAAGGCTCCACGTGACGTGGTGGTCCCTTTTCCCTTCTTTCATCTCACCCCTTTCCGCTCTCCATACTAAACTGCAGTCACCTGAGCATGCTTTGCTTCCTATTCCCTCCAGACTTTAATTATATAATGTTCCCACAGTCTACATCTCATTCGATTCCTCCATCTCCTCTCTTGGCCTAATTTGGCCCAAGGTCTTTCTGATTTCAGCTTAGATATCACTTCCTCCAGGAGGTCTTTTTAGACACCAAGTCACGGGTAGGTTTTCCTCCTTTGTGCTCCCATAACATCCTGTGCTTCCCCTACTGACATTCTGGCAATGAACTATTATAACTGCCCGATTACTCATCTTGGCCTCTTCTAGACTGAGCTTGGTGAAGGGAGGGTGTGTGCTGGTCTTGTTCACCACTGTATACCACAGTGCCTGCATATAATGGCAATAAATAACTATTTGCTCAATAGGTCAATGAATGAAGCATTTATTGCCAATCTCATTCCTTTTGGTACTTACATCCTGCATATATTGTTACTTCTCTGTCTTCCCAACTGGACTGTAAACTTCCCTGGCTCAGGAATTCTCACTTACATATGATATACCACTAGCACTTACTATGGTGTTAAGCACACGAAGGCATCCACTGCTTGTTTATTAATTTGACAAGTATATATAGTGTGTTTACAATGTTAAAGGTAAATGTGGTGTTTGGGAGGAGGGAGGTTGGAGAGGACGAAGCTGAAAAATGGGTCTGATTTAAACACCTTAAGTACTTCAATTTTTTATATCATGTAGCGGGTGTAGAGATGGCCTTAATTATAGAAAAAACCTTATATATTATTCTCTTAGTTATCTTTCCAGTTGCTAAGGGAGCAAAGAACCAAGGTTTAAAAATAGATTTTAAAGAAGAGTACTTAAGATGGAGGAGTAAGAGAAAAAGAGCACAAGAGGAATAATAGGACTTTATAGTCCCAAGGGGCCAGGTCTATAGCCAGGGAGGAGCTGCCTCCTGTATTGTGCAATATATGTGGTTTGGCAGAAATGAGATGAAGCTGCACTCTTCCCTTCTGTTAAAGACTAATTATTGTTTTTAAAAATATATCATTATTTATTTCCTTGGGAGGGAGAGAGAGAAATAGAAACATCAATGATAAGAGTCATTGATGGGCTGCCTCCTGCATGTCCCCTCCTGGGGGTCAAGCCCTCAACCCGGGCTTCTGCTCTGACTGGGAATCGAACCTTGATCTCCTGGATCCTAGGAGCTATGCTGGCCAGGAAAGCTAATTATTTTTAAAAGTAAAATTATGATTTATACAAATACAAACTTAGCATGTGTCCAAGATTTTATTTTAACTCATTAATGAATGAGGGAACTAGTAAGATATTACAACTGATTCAAAAGATAATCTGAAGAAGTAGACACATATATAGACAATCAGCAGTGCTGAAATTCATTTGATTAATAGACGAAACGCTGGTTTCTTGGGTGAGAGAGAGATCAATTGTACTCCAAGAACAATTTGCATTTGTATTTCTATGGACAAGAATCATTTGCACTGCTATCAGTTTTTTGCAGCTCACAGAGTTGTAAAATAGCTCAAAGACAGTGAAAGGTAGAGATAATCTGCTAGACTGGGCACCCAGTAACCTTTAGTGCCCAGTTTGAAGTCTTTCACAATTTTTCTTGACACTAATGGATCCCTCAACTTGTCTTCCAACATAAGGATTCACTATATGAAGGCTTAGTGTTTCTTTGAAAAAGCTTAAGAAAAATAAAGGGTTTTTGAAGATTATATTAACCATACAAAGTCTCTGAGCTCCTCAGATAAGACCATGGAGTGGAATAAAAATCTCAGTTGTGTTTTTTTTTCTTTATTCTGTAAAGATGTCAGATGTCCTCTTTTTTTCCTCCGTTGACCCTTTTTCCCTCAAACCTCCCCCCCAACCCCACCCCAGGCCTTCACCACACTATTGCCTGTGTCCATGGCTTATGCATATATGCATAAAAGTTCTTTGGTTAATCTCTTCCCACCCATCTATCCCCAAAATCTTAGTTCTTGATAGATGCTTGTGTGCACCAAAAGTCAATGGGATCCTTTTCTTTGAAATGTAACTTTTGTCCTCTATAAAATAATATATCTGGTATTTAATGTTTTTCTTAATCATGAAATATTTTATAAATACAAAAAGATTATAGAATAACATAAGAAACACCCAGCCCTGGCCAGGAAGCTCAGTTGATTAGAGCACCATCCCGATACACCAAGGTGGCTGGTTTGATCCCCAGTCAGAGCACATGCAAGAATCAGCCAATGAGTGCATCACTAAGTGGAACAACAAACCAATGTTTCTCTCTCTGCCTTCTTCTCTCTCTAAGTTCAATAGGAAGGAAGGAAGGAAGGAAGGAAGGAAGGAAGGAAGGAAGGAAGGGAGGAAGGAAGGAAGGGAGGGAGGGAGGGAGGGAGGGGGGGAGGGGGGAGGGGGGAGGGGGGGAGGGAGGGAGGGGGGAGGGGGGAGGGGGGAGGGGGGAGGGGAGGGGGAGGGGAGGGGGGAGGGGAGGGGGGAGGGGAGGGGGGAGGGGAGGGAGCATCCAGATACTGACCACTCAGTTTAAGATATGCAATTGGATTTGTCTCTCCTCCCTGATCTCATTTCATTCCCTCCAGAAGTAACCATTCTCAATATGGGTTGGGAGTTCATCATTCCCTTACGTATTTTTATGCTTTTACAATGTAAGTTGTATGCATAAACAACATACAATATTGTTTTGCATGCTTTTAAATTTGGCATAAATGGAATCATACTGTTGTTTCCTTCTGTAACTTGCCTTTTCTGTTCAACATTCTGTTTTTGATTTTTTAGATCTAGTATTATTTTTGTTAGAAACGATGGCTTAGAAACAAGTACTTGGTAGGTAACAATAATGGGAACTAGTCATAACTTTGACCCATTACTCATTTTTTAAAAACTCCTGGTCATATGTCCATAGAAACAGTCCATGAACAGGACAGAGGTGATCAACTGATGCAATATGTTAAAGAATTTGAAAAAAATGTTCTAGGAAAGGTAGCTTTATTCACCACTACTTAAATAAATGGTACCTTAATTTACTACTATTTTAAAAACTAACCAAGTTATTTTGTCTTGAGTAGGTCATATAGCTTTTCTCTTTTTCTTCCTCTGAACCAGCGATTTTCAACCTTTGTGCCACGGCACACTGGTGTGCTGCAAGAATTTTTAAAACATGCAATACCTATTTATTTAGTCAGGGCACTGACCTCTTTTCCTTTAGATTGTCAAAGAAAAAAATGACAACAGCCAACACAATAGCTGTCCAGTGTGAATGAATCAAAATTATACTTTTTTTTTTTTTTTTGGTCAGGTTGGCAAAATATATATATTTTTGGTGTTCCACAGAATTATAGTAATTTGTTTATGTGTACCATGAGATTAAAAAAAGGTTGAAAATCGCTGCTCTGTACAATGAAGGAGTTGAGTTAGATCACGGTTCCCTAGATATTTTATTTATTTTATTTTAAATTTTATTTTAGTCCATGCCTCTTTTGGTGCACACAAAAATCTCAAGTCCTTCTCTAAGATTATTTGGAATTTAAAAATGTACTAAACAGACTTCCAGTTATGGGCAAGTGAGGAGACTGGCAAATATACTCCCCTAAAAACCAACTATAAAGCTGGACAAAATTAACATAAACTATCATTTTGTGCTCTGGAAATTGACCAAGGCATACAACAACTTGAGAAGCATTTCTGCTTGAAGAACTGCTGAACTTTGGGTAAGAACAGTGGGAATCTGCAGTGCTCTGGCCTGGGGCTACTCCTATTCCCCCAACCACCCCAGCTCAATATGGGGAGGTTCTGCTAGGGCAGGGCAGGCCATGAGGACTGGCAGCTTTTCTGCTGTGGCTGAACAGAGATACTTTATCTGGAGCAATGGGCAATGCCCACATGGGCCCAGAGGAATTGTCAGTGGAGGTGATATTCTCCATGCAGGTGAGCAGGAGGAGGCCAACAGCTGGCTTCTACTAGTCTGTGGCTGCAGCTGTGGTTGGGGCAGGCATACTCCTGGCTGAAGCAGCAAAATGGACCAAGCTATTCACACATGCTGACCCTGGGGTTGCACATATGTGCATAGTAGACTAAAAAAAGGCCATATACAAAATAAAACTTGAGGCATACTTGAAGACAGCCTGAATTTTGCATGTGTTGCCTTCCACATACACAGGTCTATCAACAGGAAGAAAGACTTACTGGTTTAAGGTGTTTGGGCATACTTGATATTTATTGCAAAGCAAGATGGTTCTTTCTTGGCCTAAAAGCCCTTGTACTCTTGGTTGAAATCAGTTTAAGAGAAAATTCAAACAGATTTCTTTTCTTCTTTAACAAAGAAGGTGTTAGGGTGCACACAGAGAGCACAGGACTTGAACATACAGTTGATCCTTGAACAATGAGGGTTTGAACTGCACTGGCTCACTTACAGGCATATTTTTTTCAATTGACCTACACAGTTCAAACACACATTGTTCAACTGTAAGCAAAACCCCTCCATTCTGTGTGTTATTGGTATAGATTGATGAATTTCTATTTTTATGATGTTTATAAATCATTATCATAATTATTTTGGTGCTCAAGTTGTCCCAGAGTTAGCCAGTAGGATCCCTTTCAAGCTGGCTTCTGTGTCCCTGTGATATGTCTCTTTTTTTTTTCTTTTTTTTTAACTTCCTTAATTTCTAGCAAAAAAGATGTTCCAGGCTCACCTGGAATCAATGATTTCTCCAAGGAGCCCTAATTCTCTCTTAGCAAGCATTATCAGCTATCCATTACTGCAAACCAACTACCCCAAAATTTAGCAGCTTAAAACAACAAATGATTATCTCACACAGTTTCTTCTGAGGTTCAGGAATTTGGGAGAGGTTTAACTGGGTAGTTCTGAATAAGTTTCTCTCCTCTCCTGAGGTCACAATTAAAATACCAATTTCCTGATTTTTTTGGAATGGGAACTCATTTTGGGAAGAAAAATCACACTTGATACAAGAAGTTCTCAGGCCCTAGAAGACAGTCAAAACTAATTTAATATTGCAGTTTTTGTTCTACTTTGAAAGATTGTTTAAGATCAAGTTCTGAAACAAAAAACAACAAAAGATCAAGTTCTAGACTACCTTTATTTTATGCTATTACTTTTATTGTGTTTGAGCATTTTCTTTTTCATCAGGTGATTCAAGTTATTGCACCAAAAGGTTATTGAAGGTCTACTTGTACAAGACCGATAAAAGACATAAGCTCTGGCCTATAGGAATTTGCAAAGTAGTATAATCCTACCCCTTTCCTGAAACTTTCTCAAAGAAGTAAAATTCTCAGAGGGGAAGCTACTAGGAGCTCCAACTTGTGTAATGAATCTTATCCCTTTGCTCACCATTCTAGTCATCTTTCAGCTACTGAATACCACGAGTTGTGCCGCGCTATTAGCTCTAACATGAATACAACGTAAAAAGCAATTTTTTTTTTACCTGCCTAATCAGCATAGTCTGTCATAGGGTCCCTGGGGTTCCAAAGCTGTCCTAGGAATAAGCCTTGCTGAACCCACTTCAGCACAAAACGAAGCAATGAATAATTAGTGAAATTGAGAAATCGGCCCACACAGGGTAAATCCATCTTTGAGGAATTTGGGATTCTTCCAGAAAGAAAAGACAGCCCTGCTTGAGGGAAACGGAAAAGGTCCGCGGGCTAGCAGTCTCGCAGAGCCGGTTTTATTCCCAGCACTGCCCCCAACCAGCTGAAAGGTGGGCGGCCCAAGCACATCAGCTCTCGGAGTCTTTCCCAATCCATAAAGGGAGGGGCAGGCTTGACTGCCCCTCTCGCTGCAATCTTCCAGTCTGAGGCGCATGGAGAAGTCCATAAAACGAGTAAAATTTCTTCAAGGACTGCTAGAAGTGAACTCATTGGTCAAGGTTAAACGACTTGTTCTTTGAGGACAAACAGTAGGGGCGGCCATAGCACACCAGTCCTGGTACTTTATTAAGGCACTTCGCCGAGACGCGTGACTACCGTGCAGAGCTCGGCACCATTCCCGCCTCTGGCTGTCCTTGGGAAGACCTCGGGCGACGAGCACAGACGTCTAGGCGCCTGCGTACTGCGGCCCGAGGGACGAAGTCGCGCAGCGAACCCCTCGCAGCCGCGCAAACCACGCGATATTTCCTCCGGAGCTCGGTGGCGGTAAGGAGCGACGGCTGGCTGGTGCGGCCGCTGGGGCGAGGGAGCCCCCGGTTGGGTCGGGCCGTCGGGGTGAGGGAAGATTTAGGAGCCAGCGTGACCGCTAGGCTTCCTCCTGGAGCTACTGGCGTTGTACGTAGGACGTTCGAATAAAGAATGCTGGAGAAGCAGAAACAGGTCTTTTTTTTTTTTTTTTTTTTAGCATTGTGCGTAAGCAACCTCAGGATTGGACATATTTGTGTCTAAAGTGCCTGTGAGACGTTCGTTCATTTAACATGTTTTCTGAGCACCTACCCTATGCCAGGCATAGTGGGTGGACATAAATCGTTGAACGACGGATACAGATCCCTATCCTCTCGGCGCTTACAATCTGGGAAGTCAGCTTGAAATTCTGGGTTGTAGGTGCAGGTTCTTAGTAATTTCCGTGAGCGGTCGGTAGTTGGAGCCGTGAGGAAAGGTGAGGCCGCTGAGGAAGGGAAGAGCCTTGCAGGAGGCCCCGCGTGTTAGACCTGGGCAGAGGCGGAGGAAACCGGAGACTCAGGAGAGGAGCCCGCTGCCCGGGGAGAGCAGGAAACCTGGGCAGAGGCGGAGGAAACCGGGAGACTCAGGACAGGAGCCCGCTGCCCGGGGAGAGCAGGAAACCCGGAGAGCCCCGCGGCTCGTGATTCATTCGTGGCCGAATAACTGAGCGAGATCAGGGTAGAGAAATGCTTTATTCACAGGTGTCAGGAAGCTCATGGTATGTCAGTGGTATGCGCTGTGTTTGAGCGTGGGTGCCAGTGTTGTCGTTACCAGTTGTGCGACCACGGGCGAGCTGTTCAACCCCGTTCCTCGTCTATAAAATGTGGACGCGGACGGCACCCTCGTCGTAGGGTTATCGGGTGAAGGGGCTCGTCGCAGTGATGACTGTGAAGCCGGTTGGCCCGGTTCCTGGCACTTAGGAACATTCAGGAAAGAGGCTGAGAGAACAAGACCCACCTGATTAGAAACAGGACTTGACTCTGCTCTTTCTACATCAGTGTCCTTTCTCTTAGACTAGGTTGCAAGGTACACGCTCAGATAATATACTCTTTGTGACCCGTACCAAAGTGAATTCTTCAGTTGATCACTGATCTGGTATTTTTTATTGTTACTTAGCACTAATTAGGAACCCACTTAATATCATACCAGGTGAATATGGCTTGCTTAATGTCAGTTGTTAAAGACTATCCCCATACCCCCCAACACACACACTTGGGATGAATTTAACACCAACACCACCCTTGCTTTCATATCTAGAACTTGGCGTGCCATATTTTTTATTTTAATTTGTAACTAAATCAGTTTTTTTATCTCTTAAATTTGTTGTTTGTTGTGCTGCTGAGGGATATCGTGTGATTTATCCTACATTAGTTAATTGTATTTGACACTTGAAAACTTTTTAATTTGATACAGAGGGAGAAAACTTTAATGGTGTACTTTTCATGCTGATAAGCAGTATTTGGAAAAATCTACAGTTTGACTATTTTAAGGAATAAAGAAGACATTGAAAGTAATTGATGAGAGGGCATATATGAAACTTCATTTGGAAAGACTCCATCGAATGAAAATGTAGCCATCATGGTGCTTTAATAACCACTTAAGTGCCGTTATCTTTGGACCCAGCATCAATCTGGGAATTTTTGCTTTTGAATCTTTACATAATTTACACACAAAGTGATTCAGTAGAAAATTTCCTTTTAAAAATATATTTAGCTTTACAAGACATTATGGACTTCTTGATGTAATGAAGCAGGATGCACACAGCACCATTTTTAAAGATTCTTACGTAAAAATTGAACCTGCATCTAATCACATCTCTAGATCTAACCACCAGTCAAGGGTAAGGGGAGGAGATAGAAGATTGAGGTAAATGACATCATGAGGAAGCAATCCAAGGACATTCCATAGACACAGTGAGGCAGGATAGTAAAAGGCTAGGGAAATTCCTTCACAAGTGGAATAAGGGAAACAGACAAAATAATTAAACAGGGCCAAACAATTTGAGCAATTTACAGCCAGCTAATGAATCACAAGTTTTTATCTTCCCTAACCAAGCACACTTAGGAACAAATGGCTTACCCATCCTAGACTGTCCTGGGGTATACCGGCCTCAGTCCTGGTCCCTCTTCAGTGATGTTCTTTAAAGATAGTACTAACCAAAAAATAACCCTGACCCTTCTGTACACACATTTTGATGAATCAACGTATTGAAGGACACATCTGGAAAGCTAATGAATATTCTGTTAAGACCCTCCCCTAGAATTTCCATCAGCCAAAGAAAAGATAAAAAAGCATCCAGACAAAGGACTCACGGCATGCTCTCTGCTAGAGCATGCCCACACCTTGTATCTCCGCTCTCTTCTAAACTCTAAGGGTCCCACAAGACTTGCAACCAAGGGAGCAGTGGGCAGAGGCATCTCATCCTGGACTTACCCCCTGCACCTGTTTCCAAGACCCCCTTTTTCTCTGACTTTCCAGTGAGCTAATAGCAGCCCTGCCTTGGCTCACTTCTGTCACTGTAACTGTTACTTCTCAGCGAGTTCATGTAGCCCAGCGTGGCCCACTTCTTTCCTATAACATTCTTAGAGCCAAAGCAGCCCCACCTAGGCTCTATTGCTTCTTCTACCTTAAGCCCTTCCTTTGTTTCACTGCCCCTAGCTTTAATAAACATACTCTCAAAATCACCTGGACTTGTATTGTGAAATCTTTCCTGCACAGTCAAGAACCCACACACTACAGCTTGAGGCAGACTTGCCCTGGGCCCAATCCCCATCCGGTAACAAAAGGAATGAAGAAAACGTTTCTTCAACAGTCAGCGTCATGGCACTGGCTGAGTAGCTCAGCTGATTAGAGCGGTGTCCCAATACACCAAGGTTGTGGGCTTAGTCCCCGGTCAGGGCCCATACAAGAATCAATCTACGAGTGCATAAATAAGTGGAACAACAAATAGATGTTTCTCTCTCTCATTCTCTCCCTTCCTCTTTCTAAAATCAATAAATAAAATTAAAAACAATGTCATGAAATAAAAAAGGAGGGGAGCCTCAAAATGTATGTGGACCTTGAATTTTGGTTCTAATGAACTAAGTGTAAAAAAATCTTTGAGACAATCAGGGAATTTGAATATGCACTGGGTATTAGGTAATGTTAAGGAATTACCAGTACTATTAACTCTGATAGGTTAATGGCATAGCATTTATGTTTAAAACAGTCTATTATCAGAGATGCATAATTGAGAGATTTTTAGGTGAAATTTGATAATGTCTGGGATTTATTTTAAGGGAAAGCTGGGGAAGGCAATCTTAGCTGGGCAACATTGTGTTTATAATGTTGAATGGATATTGAGGGAAACTAGCCATTAATGTCACAACCAGTGAGATTATAAATATAGGGTGTCCAAAAAAATGTTTACACACACTTTGAATAATTATAAAGGCAGTGTTTATTAAAATACATTTTCTTTTCAAAATTGAGCTATCAGCTGTTAAAAGTGTGTATACATGTTTTGGGGATACCCTGTATATACATTTATAAAACATAAGGAAGCAAGTAGGATGCATACCCATGTTCTTCATTCTGTTTTGCAGAATGTCACTAACATCAGATGTTTAGGTCTTAATTAGGAGCAGAATTTCCTCCTCTAGTAAAGGATACCTACTGGAGAGTTGGGCATCACTGTATGGCTATAGATGTAAAAACCTTGTTTGGGGAAGATTGTAGGGAAATAGTGGAAAGAGTGAGGACATGTTAGATCTGGGATGAGATTTGCATTTTAGTCCTAACTCCTCTGCTTACCTGCTGTGTGACCTTGGATACAAACTGTCTCTCAACTTCCTCTGTAAAATGAGGATAGTAACATATTTACCTATATAACTCTGTTATAAGGAATAAGTAATGGAATCTTAGGTCTATATAGGATACTTAGGTAACACATAGGAAACAGAAAAATATGAAGAAACTCAAGGATCCTGCAAATTTAAAGCTAGGAGTGGAGTCATGTATAAATGAAATTACCCAGTGATACAAGGCAAGGGATTATTAAGTGCCAAGTGTAATAGATTTACTGATGGTTGTCAGATGTATAAGTGTGCTACTGTATAAAATCTTTACATTTAAAAGTTATACTAGCAGTTAAATATGTTGTAAAAAAGATATGATCAATATAATTGTTTTTCTTTGGGTTTCTTGGTGTTATTATTAATATGATAAATAATATAATACAGGCTATAAAATAAAATATCTGCTGAGAGAAGACAGAAGTAAATATATTAAGTTTTAAAATGCTAATATTTGCTTAGTATCTTAACAATCAAATAACAAACATATAGGATGGAAATTTTTATGTGATGGCTAAGAGATTGATTCAGTAATGTCAGAGAGCTTGGTTGAATCTCAGCTCTACCACCTTAGGAGATGCTTGAACCCTTTAATGCTCAGTTTTCTTATCTATTAAATGGGTATAATAATAATACTTAAGATTGTTAGATAAAATAAATATATATTAAATATTAAATGAATATATATTTCATAGCACTCAAAACAGTGTAGCATTGTAACACTCACTAAGGATTTGTTTTCATTTTTACTGATGAATAAAGCAAGCAGGGCTATTTCCCTCAAGTTGGATAATGCCAGCACTGGCACTTAATTTTGCTTCTTTCATTAGCCCAAATTGTAATCCCAGAATAAACTGGTCCTTTATTTATTTAGCCATTCTATATTACAGAATTTCTTATAAGGTGAGAATTTAAAAATGCTTATGATGTATACTTTTATGGTCAGCTAAACTATTAAGAAATTTCCATATTGATAAATGAGTAAGATAATTTTTGAAAATTTGGTTACATCTCAATTAAGCAGCTAGTGTTTATATTTTGCTACTAGATTAACTGGCCAGCTCTGGAGGAATATATCATGCTGCTTTCTTTTAACCAGTCCACTGTAGGAAGCTTAATCATGATGATATGAAGATGAATGTGCTTTAATTATGAGGCCAAAAACATTCTGCCCCACTCAGTCTTCAACAGACTTGTTCCTATTAAGCAAAAATTCTAATTAGACGTAGTCTTTCTTCATATATTTGCTTTAGGAGGCAAACTCTGACGGGACTATATCCTTTTTGGATCTTAAATATGATTTTTCTTTTCTCCCTTTTCAGAAACACAAATGTGCTGTTTAAAAATTGTTTCATATTTTCAGACTTTCTTGTGATTTAAATTTTTTTCTATCAATAGGAATTACTTTTTGCAGAAAGCTTGTGAGATCCTTGGTAAAACAAGGCGATGATTGTACAAAGAGTGATACTGAATTCCCGACCTGGTATGTATTTATCTGTGATGAATGAACAGCTGTGGTCTTTGATAATTATTAATGCAAATAGAGGAACAAAAGTATCCATATGACTTCAATGTGGTAAACTGAGGCAAGAAGATATTAACAGTAGTACAGATATTAGAAGAAATTCTTTAAACAATATAATACTCAGTTTCTCAAGTGATAACTTATCAAGGCCATTTGTTGAAAAAATAAGGTATTTTAGAATTATTATATTGTTTAAAAGGTTATATTACAAATATGTGGCTTTTGTTTTTTCTTTATAGTATATATCATTGATTCTTAAAATTTGCTTTTCTGTTTTATGTGAACAGCACTGACCTTTGTCTGTGCTGACCTCTAACCTGAGTCATAGAAACAGGTATGGAAGTAACCTGAGAGGTTTGGGCGCATGCTGCCTTGGTTTTGCTGCCTGTCTAGTATGTGGGCTGGGGAGTCACTTAACCTTTTCTGACCTCAGTTTTAGTTAAAGTGAGCAGTGAGATTAAAATCTTTGCATTCTATTCCCACTGTAGAAATAAATAAGATGATTCAATGAATATGAAGTTTGCTTATGTGCAACATAACTAAGAGTACACCTTTAGTGATGACATTTCCTGCTTATAGATCTTTCATATTTCAAATTTTTAAGAATTTTTGAAAAATTGCATTTATTTAAGTTTCTGTTTTCTTCTTAAAACGAGGACGGAAAGTTTATCTATTTTCTTTGGCTGATGTGTTTCTACTACCTTGTATTTTTAATTTTCAAAATATTAAAAAAAGCTGGCTATGATTTTTCACTTTTTGAAATTCTCCTAAATTTTAAAACAGATTAGGTGATTTACCTGTAGTCATCTTAAAAAAGAAATTTTAAAGTTGACATCAATATTCCAAAGGGTCTCCTTGGAGAAAATGAAGAGCTATTTGAAGACTTTATGTTAAGTTACAGAGAAATTTTTACAAAACAATATAGATTTATTCATACCTAAGTTAAAAGAGAGTGCTCTGAATCCTAGAGTGACCTTTTAAAGAATAATAAACAATTATATAGGAAAGTGAGTTTTATCTTTTTACCTAATATTTTAGGAAAAAATGGTAATCCAGTGGCAGAAAATTTCCGAGTAGAAGAAGTACATTTACCAGGTAATATCAATGAAGGACAAGTACAAGCCAGAACTCTTTATCTTTCTGTGGATCCTTACATGGTAAGAATCAGGATTTTGTGACTTGGTGAAAATTAATTTTGTTTTTATATTTTTTATGTTGCATTTGAATTTTATTGTGCAATCCTGATTAATATCTATTTGAGCAATTATATTTTGATACCTGTGAATTACAGATTGCCTTTGTTTTTATTCACTAGTGTTATTAAGGAATGTTATAGGAGGAAGGTTTTTATAATAGTAGTACATATAGCTAGTTTCTTCCAAATGTCCAGATCAACAGTAGTAAGATTGAAGATAATAAATTAGGATTGGAACTTCTGATTGATCCAGTTTACAAGGTCTTATTTATCACTCTATCTCCAGGGACTAGTGTGGTGCTTATTAAGTATTAATTAAAGGAAAGAAGGAAGGAAGGAAATCACTTCTTTCCCCATGTGGCCCTGCATGGTACAGTGTGCCACTCCACTTGGGAATTGTAAGTAATCACTTGCTTTCACTAGACATTGTTCTTTTTTTTAAAAAAATAAAAATAAAAGAACAAGAAACTTTAAAAGGAAAGAAAAGGAATCTAATGAACATTAAATCATTGAAACTTTATGTCATTCGAAACTCACAACTAATTTTAATCACCACGTGTAAACAGTGTTTTACATGGTTATATTTAATGTGTATATACTATTTTGATTTCATATTTAAATGACTTTATATACATATCCTCATATGAAAAACTAATGGAAATATTGTTATGTTGATGGTTCTACTTTTTCTCTTAGCCTTTTTTGAGTCAGTTCCTTGGTCTGGCCAGTATCCAATGGCTGCTGTACTTGCTTTCCAAGAATACATAGGAGGGGCACACAAGCAGAAGTGTAGCATATTCCTGTAGAAGCTTCTGCTTCAATTTCCTATTTGGTCTTCTCTATGTGAACTAGACCATCCTTAATCAAGCAGCCTTCCATCTTTTCCATCCCCTGGACCACACTGTAGGCCTCCACATCTTGGCTTCATGAGAGAGGCAAGAGTGAGCCACAGAGAAGTGGAGAGCCTTGACTACTTCCCAGGAAGTCTTTAGCACTAGTCCCATGGGAGGGTGTGGTACCAATGTGGCATTTTGTCTTTGTAGAATAAAGAGAGCATCCACCTAAGGTTAGGGGTATGGTGTAGTGCTTGGTCTGAAGTTTTCCCTATCACTGTGCTATTGTGGAAAATTGAGAGTTGGGGAAAGCTTAAAAATGCTTTGAGAATAGGTAGAATTAGAAATGTGAAGAGGAGTTCAGAAGGGATGGTGGTAAACAACTGTATAAAAATACTTTCATTTCTCTTTGTGTTGTTTCCATTGGGGAAGTGGAATTTTGAAGCAAAAAGAAATGAGTACCATTATGGTCTATGTGTTACTTGTTTTCTACAAAAAGTAGACAGTTTTATAGTATTATCATCAACATGTAAGTAAGCCTGATTTGCCACAGTCCATTGAAACCACTGGCACAGTAGTATGTATTAATTTTGCTAGCATAATGTATGTAATGTTAACTAAATTTCTTTAATTGTTTAAAAATTTTAACAGCTTTATTGACGTATAATGTACATATTATACAATTCACACATTTAAATGTACAAGGCATGGTTTTTAGTTTATTCACAAAGTTGTGGAACTATCACCACAATCTAATTTTAGAACATACTTAAATTCCTTTTTTTTTTGTAATAGCTTCTTTATTATTATTTTTTTTTATCCTCACACGAGGATACTTTTTCCATTGCTTTTCAGAGAGAGTGCAAGGGGGAGAGAGAGAGAGAGAAACATCGATGTGACATCTATTGGTTGCCTCCTGTAAGCATCCTCTGGGCTGGGGATCAGGCCTTGCAACCAAGATACGTGCCCTTGACCGGAATTGAACGGAGACCCGTTAGTCCACAGGCTGATGCTCTAACCACTGAGCCAAACTGGTGAGGGCTTAAATTCCGTGTTTGTTTTTTTAAAAATATATCTTTATTGACTTCAGAGAGAGGAAGAGAGAGGGAGAGAGAGATAGAGACATCAATGATGAGAGTCCTTGATTGGCTGCCTCCTGCACGTCCCCAGCTGGGGATCGAGCCCGCAACCTAGGCACGTAGCCCGCAACCTGGGCACGTGTCCTGACTGGGAATCGAACTGTGATCTCCTGGATCCTAGGATATCAACTGCTAGATGCTCAACTGCTGAGCCACGCCCAGCCGGGCTTAAATTCCTGTTTGTTTGTTTTTTAAATATATCTTTATTGATTTCAGAGAGAGGAAGGGAGAGGGAGAGAGAGAGAAAGAAACATCAATGATGAGAGAGTCATTGATCGGCTGCAGCCCGCAACACGGGCATGTGCCCTGACCGGGAATCGAACCCTGATTGCCTGGATCCTAGGTCAACGCTTAACCGCTGAGCCACGCCCAGCCCGGCAAATTCCTGTTTTTTAATTGCACTTCTTTACTTGTTAGAAAAGGGGATACAATTTTTTCATAATAAAAGAATAACTGAAAGGTAGATAGAAATTAAGATAAATTTTACTTGTTTAACTAACACTTTACCTAACATTACTTATTATATACCTTTCTTTTAGTCACTGGGTAAATTAGTAAACTGGCTCAGTATTATTAGACAGAATTATGCTAATCAATGTTCTATTTTTTTAGCGTTGTAAAATGAATGAAGACACTGGATCTGATTATTTAGCCCCTTGGCAGCTGTCTCAAGTGGTTGATGGTGGAGGTATTGGGATTATAGAAGAAAGCAAACACACAAATTTTACTAAAGGCGATTTTGTGACTTCTTTCTATTGGCCCTGGCAAACTAAGGTTATTCTGGATGGAAATAGCCTACAAAAGGTGATTTATAGTATAAAGTATCTGATTTTTCTCCCCTGTAATTCTTATTTTGTGCCTTTGGTTTTCAGTTCTGTTTGTGATCAGGGGCAAAAAAATGAAAGCATACATTTTCTTTTCGATAGCTGCAAAAATGTGGAAAGCCTTTGTTCCTTTTTTACTATTGGCTGTAACTATATATGACAGTTCTCAGATTTCTAGTGAATATTGTTGTTTTCCATATTTAATTTATTTCTCAAATTTTATATATATAAAATAAAACCTGAGCTATAATCATCAAAAAATATTTTATACTAAGAACCAGAGACTCCTTATAGTTGTATGCTTTAAAGTTTCCTGAAAAATTGACAGTTAAGAAATTCCTTGTGCTTGAAATTCCATCTTGCGTCAGAAATCCTGAGTTTGGTTTCTGTTAGGTTGAACCATGTGAAATTACCAATATTTGTTTATTTTGACCTGCAAAATCTGGCAGCTTCATGTACTAATTCAACCTAATATATATGTCATCAAGCAATTTACTTTATGTCCCTGAACTTCAGTTTCCTCATGTGCAAAATGAAAATAATAGCTATCTTAGAAGTGAATATGAAAATTAAATGCTATGACAAATGAGACTAAGGTTTTGTAAAAATATTTATAAAATTTTAGTATTTTTTATTACAAATTAAAAATATATATATATCTTTATTGTTTTCAGAGACAGGAAGGAAGAGGGAGAGAGACAGAAACATCAATGATGAGAGAGCCATTGATCGGCTGCCACCTTTATGCCCGCTACTGGGGATCAAGCTTGGAACCTGGCATGTGCCCTGACTGGGAATCAAACCTCAATCTCCTGGATCATAGGTCAATGCTCAATTGCTGAGCCACACCGGCTGAGCTATTATTACAAATTTTTATAATCAGTTAAAAGTGGCTGTTAATATACAAATGATATGAGATATTATGCAATCATTTGTCAACTTAATGGTACTAGTAAAATATATTTAACTAGAAATTTCTTAGCACGAAGTGAAAAAAATATTCATCATTTTCTAGTTTTCCCTATGATTGTGCTGTTGTGGGAAACTGAGCAGTTGGGGAGAGCTTAAAAGTGCTTTGGGAATAGGTATTAGAAATGAGGAAGGTGGGTTCAGAAGGGTGGAGAAATGATATATGCTGAACACAAACTTAACTCACACAGTTTTTATACTGGCTTTAATAATAACTATTACCTACATGAAATATTTCTGCATACTGTAGACCTTTTTGTGTATTGTAGATTTAATATCTCCATTACTTTTATCCACACACCAAATTTAACTGGTAGCCATTTAAAACTTAGTACAGCCTGGCCGGCATGGCTCAACGGTTGAGCATCCACCTGTGATCTAGGAGATCAAGGTTTGATTCCTGGGTCAGGGCACATGCCCGGGTTTCGGGCTCACTCCCCAGTCAGGGGCGTGTAGGAGGTAGCCGACCAATGACTCATCATTGATGTTTCTGTCTGTCTCTCTCCCTTTCCGTTCCTCTGTCTGAAATCAATTAAGATATATTTTAAAAATAATAATAAAGGGAAACTTCTTTTTAAAAAAATTAAAATAAAACTATTTAGTGCAAACTGCTGTTTTATTTCTTGTGGCAGTTTAACTACAAATCAAACTAAGGTAGTAAATCTTGATTACTTTCAGTGGTTTATTAAATTTTTACCAAAGTTTTTCAATTCCTTAAAGAGTTATTATTAAAACCTTTATGGCCCTGGCTGGTGTGGCTCAGTTGGTTGGGCATCGTCCCATGCACCAAAAGGTTGCTAGTTTGGTTCCTGGTCTGGGCACATACCCTGTTTTTGGGCTTGATCCCCAGTAGGGAGCGTGCAGGAGGCAGCCAGTTGATGCTTCACTCTCACATGGATGTTTCTCTCTCTCCCTCTCCCTTGTATCTCTCTAAAGATCAATTAAAGAATCTAAAAGAAAAACCCCAAAACACTTTATGGTAGGGAGTCTTTCTATATAATTTTTTCAGTTCTCCCCAATTGTACAGATAAAAAGCAGACACAGAAAAAGCAGACACAGAAAATGTAAGAGAAGTATAATTCTTGATAGGACCTGGTAAACATATAAATATAAAATGCTAAAAAGTGAAGAGAGACTTCATTAAACTAGAATAAATTGTAATTAAACTAGAATAAATTGTAATTAAACTAGAATAAATTGTATCGCACCTTCCTTACATTTTTATGATAGTTTTAAGAGTCAGTAATGAGTACTGTTCGAGTTTGAGCTGATTTTTGGGTAGATAAATGTTTACTTTGAAATTGCTCAGAGATTTTAAAACCTCCCAACTTTGCCTAGTGTTTTCCTGTTAAGTCTTTCCTCTCTATTTTCTCACAGTTCTGGAGGCTAGAAGTCTGAGACCAAGGTGCTGAAAAATTTGGTTTCTTGTGAAGCCTCTCTTCCTGGTTTGCGAACGGCTGCCTTCTTGCTGTGTCTTCACATGGCATCTGGCCTTTCCTCTTTACTTGAACAGAGAAAGAGATCTCTGGTATCTCATCCTCTTTTTATAAAAACACAAGCCCTATTGGATTAGGGTCTCACCCTTGTGATCTCCTTTAACCTTAATTATCTACTTAAAGGCTCTACTCCAAATAAAGGGGTAGGCAGAAGTAGGTTTACTATGGTTTGTATGGAAAATAATACAATAATTAATAATAATAATACAAGAATAAACTGTGTTTCATGTGCTTACAACTGTAAAGCTACTTTTGCCACCGTGTATAGTCACATTAAGGGTCAGTTATTCAGCATATGAATTTTAGGAGTGTTGATGTAAGAAATGTCCAAACCCATAGAGAATTTTATAAGAATTTATTTGAGCCAAGCTGATGACAATTGCTGGGAAGCAAGATCTCAGATGTTCTGGAGAATAACAGTTTTACATTTTCTATTATGCATTTTGAAATTAAGAAGGGAACATAAGGAAGATTACAAGAAGGAGACAGGAAAGCAAGGCAGCGCTTTGGATTACAGGATGATTAACAAGATTATGTGCTCTCTTATTTCAAAAGAATGTTAACAAGATAACAGGAACAACGGACAGAGCTTGCTTAAGGCAAAAATAAACCTTTTACTAAAGAAGTTATATGCCTGGGGCATGACTGCCCACCGTGACTTGCCCAGTTATGAATTTATGATCAGATCACTCTGTGAGGTTACTTTCCGTAGAACCCCTTTTTAGTCCACAGGAAGGTACAATTCAGTCAAAAACAGATTGTCTCTACCTTTTTAACTTAAAACAGAAATTCCTAGTACTGTATTATTTTTAAAAGTTATATATTTCATTCCAGGTAGACCCGAAACTTGTGGATGGACACCTTTCATACTTTCTTGGAGCTATTGGTATGCCTGGTTTAACTTCCTTGATTGGAATACAGGAAAAAGGTCATGTAACTGCTGGATCTAATCAGACAATGGTTGTTAGTGGGGCTGCTGGTGCTTGTGGATCCTTGGCTGGGCAGGTAATAATTTCTGAGAATTATTTGATTTTCTAAAAAGGTAGTCATAATTGAATCTCTGGATACATGTATGTAATTTAAAATGCAAAACTGAACAAATTTACAATATGATTATTTTACACATTTCTGGTAGAAATGTTATTACCTGCTTAGACTCTCTTTATAACAATATGAAAAATGTTGTAGATTTTCATATCTTATTCTCTGTAAAACAAAAATAGACATGGGAAATGCTAGAACAAAATAAGGAAGAAAATCAGAATACCTGTGTGGAATTCATGAATTAAAAAATAAATTCATATTGTAAAAAAAATCTTCAAATAAAGCATTTATCAGTTCTAGAAAAACAGTAAATATTATGAAAGAATTTTATATAGTGCGTCGTTTTTATGAATTAGTAAAAACGATGTACTATATAGTATGAAACCACTGAGGTAAAACATTTCATCTTAGTAATTTTAGTTATTCACAGGCCTGAAAAATATTTAAAAACTTTTTTTTGGTTAATCCTTACTGGAGGGTATTTTTTCCATTGACATTTATTTATTTCTTTAGTTAGTTAGTTTTGTTTTTTAATCCTCACCCAAGAATATTTTTTCCATTGCTTTTCAGAGAGAGTGGAAGGGAGAGAGAGAAAGAAAAAAAAAACACATTGATGTGAAAGAGACACATCAATTGGTTGCTTCCTGAACTTGACCTGACCAGGGCTCTGGATTGAACCTGCAACCCAGGTACGTGCCCTTCGGTGCTCCGGCTGACACTCTGACCACTGAGCAACAAAGGCCAGGGCTTAAAACTTTTTTTTTTTTTTTAATGTATTTTTATTGATTTTTAGAGAGAGGAATGGAGAGAGATAGAGAGATAGAAATATTGCTGAGAGAGAGAAACATCATCCATCCGCTGCCTCCTGCATGCCCCCTACGGGGGATCAAGCCCGAAACCCAGGCATGTGCCCTGACTAGGAATCGAACTGGTTCCTGGGTCTATGCTCAACTGCTGAGCCACGCCAGCTGGGCTTAAAACTTTTTTTAAGTTTAATTTATTGGAGTGACATTGGTTAATAACATATAAATTTCAGGTGTACAACTTTATTACATGACATCTGTGTACTCTACTGTGTGCTTACCACCTAGTCTAGTCTCCTTCTGTCACCATAATTTGACCGCCTTTACCCTCTTTGTCTTCCCCTTACCTCCCTTTTCTTCTAGTAACCAGCATTCTGTTGTCTGTATCTATGAGTTTATTGTTTGTTCATTTGTTGCTTTTTTGTTTTAAATCCCACATATGAGTGAAAAACATTTGGTTCTTCACTTTTCTGTCTGACTTATTTCACTTAGCATAATAATCTCAAGATCCATCCACTGAAAATATTAAATTGCAAGTTAATGGTATTTGGGGTCTGACTATTCCTATTATGAAATCAGTTTTAAATTCTGAGATTTTAACATTCAAACTAAGTCTAATTTTATTGAATCTTAATGTTTTTAAGAACGACATTATATCTGTTCTCAGTTCTTTTGATTTCAAATTACTTTTAGCTGAAGGCCCTGTAATCTAACCTAAATTGTAATAGACACTCTCATATACTTATAATATCTTGTATGCTTTCAGATTTTAAAATTTAAATGTGACAATAGAAAGTTGTTTAATTTTCAAAAATTTCACCCCTAGATTGGTCACCTGATGGGCTGTTCCAGAGTGGTGGGAATTTGTGGAACACATGAAAAGTGCCTCCTTTTGACTTCAGAACTGGGCTTTGATGCTGCAATTAATTATAAAAAAGAGAATGTAGCAGAACAACTCCGTGAATTATGCCCAGCTGGTGTGGATATTTACTTTGACAATGTTGGCGGTGACATAAGTAATACAGTGATATGTCAGGTAGTTTACTGATTTGTTCCTTATAAATTTGAACGCTATATTTTATTTGATGTGATATATCTTTACTTCATACTAAGAGAGAAAAAAACTTTATAAGATTGTAGGGTTTATTGTGAAAAATAAACTAATGGTGATCAGTACTGTAATTAAGTGATACAGAAGAGCGTGCTGATATATTTACTTCCATTTGCTTGCAGATTTGCACTATGAGCATCAATTTTAGTTCTTTGCTAGCAGTATTACATTTTTCACCTGCAATTTATTTTTGTGAAAAGTTACAGTTGTGTTGTTCAAATGGTGAAGTTCTGACTCCTAACTCACCATCAACCAACTCATAATCATGGCACCTGACTTTGGGTAGGGAATGGATTTTCATAGATTGCAAGTATTTACGTATTTTTATTGACAACGTAATAAAATATCAACATCGGCTATTAACACTGCATTGTCCTTTACTGTACATAAAGTTATTTGCAATTGAGGTTAAATTATTTAAATACCATACAAAGAAATACTCTGCTGCTACTAAAAAGTAGCAAAAACAATTACAATAACGACAACTAATGTAATTCTTTTGCCAATTACCAAATTCTCATTTACCTGTATGATCCATGGGAGTGGACTTATTTTCTAGCCAATTAAAACTCTTAAACACATATAAGGGGTAAATCTCTAAAATGAAATAAATTAATTGGCACTAAAGGATTAAATACAGTGGTCAGGGGGCTTTCTTTGAGACAGCCATAAAATCATATGTAGGAAAAGCATCTGTCTTAGAGTATAATCATTCATTTTATCTGAACAGATGAATCAGAACAGCCACATCATCCTGTGTGGTCAAATTTCTCAGTACAACAAAGATGTGCCTTACCCTCCTCCACTGTCTCCTGCTGCAGAGGCAATCCAGAAAGAAAGAAACATCACAAGGTGTGTTCTACTGCTTCCCGCTATGACCAGATTCAAGGGGTTTAAAGGTCATAGATGTATGTGAAATGTATTGTTCTCCACATATAATTTTCCTTATTAAATAAAATTTGAAAATATACATCTTAAGCTGGTTCAGTTTTTAGGTTTTGGTTAACTAGGTCTTTGGTAGAAAACTTTTAAAAAATAGCATCTGTTCTATCAATCTTTTACAAGTCTTTTTGCGTGTGCAAGTGATAGAAAAACCACATTGGCTTATGTGCAAAGGAAATTTATTGGCTCATGTATCTGAGAAGTCCAATATTAGTACAGTACTGGCTGAGATTTGGCTGGATAAGGGTTTGCATAGTGACATCATAACTCAGTTTTTCTCCACCTCTGAGCTGTGCGTTCTTCTAGGTTGGCTGTGCTCCCTCACAGGCTCTCCTCTTACAGCAGAAAGAGGATGACTATTGTCTCTAGTCTGACATTTGACCAAGTTAGCGATCCAAGCAAAAAAGAGAACAGCTCTCTCCTTGCAGTTTTTATCAAGTCCCAAAGCTGTTACGGCTCACACTGGCCTGGCTCTGGTCACATAAGGGGGGGAAAGGATGTTACCTACAAAGTAAAATCACAGTGCTGTTACCAAACAGGGTTGTAAAGGCAGGGCAGACAAAACAGTAGAAGTCCACTACACTTATACCTGTACCTATACCCGAAACTATAGCTGGCCAGACTGTGACTAAGTCCTAACGTTTGAAAGATTAACAGTAGAGTTTTTGAATGACTTCATTTTGGACTCGTTCCCTCACTAGTCTCTGATAATTGCCCTTTTCTTTTCCTTACAGAGAAAGATTTCTGGTGTTAAATTACAAGGACAAATTTGAGTCTGGTATTCTACAGCTGAGTCAGTGGTTTAAGGAAGGAAAGCTAAAGGTAGAACTTGTTTCTGTTCTTCATCAATAGCATTCTTCCTGCTATTTGATATGCTTTTGTGTTATTTGAATTTATTATAGCAAACGTACTAGTTTCAGAATAAAAATTCCTACAGAAGGGAAGTGTACTGAATATTATTAAATTAACTTACCTCCCAGATGATATAACCTTCTGGTTGAGAAACCCTCTCTTATTCCTCCCTTTATCTGAAATTTTATTAACCTTTTACTTTTCTTAGATTGTATTGTAAGATCAATGGGGGGTTTTTCCTCCCAAATTTTATTTTCTTTTTTCTTTTTAAAAAATTCATTGGGGTGACATTGGTTAATAGGATCATATAGGTTTCAGGTATGGATTTCTATGTTACAATCCTCCCAAACTTTAATATTCATTAATTTAACAAATATTTATGGAATGTTACTATGTATTAGAAGCTGTGCTTTCTAGAAAATCTTATAAGCACCTCCTAGTACCCCTACCTCTCCACTACCGTACTTCTTTCCCACCTTCCTAGGATATTCTCTTAGTTGCTTGAAAATCAGGAGTTATTAATCTGGGGTCCAGAGACCCTGACCTCGCATGTTCTTAAAACCTGCAGATGATAGGCAAAGTTGTATGTGTGTGCTTATATACTTTTTTTGGAAAAGAGGGTGTAGAGCTTGTGCTGTTACCAATTAAAGATTAGACAATGGAAAAATAGGATTTTATTTTTTAAAAAACCTTTTTAGGCTACCTATGTGAATAAAAAATATCTTTTTAAGACAGAAAGTGCTAAATAATATTGCTGCCTTTTGCAGACATAGAAACTATTAAGTAGAAACATTGAAGTCTATAGAAGAATACTAAATATAGCTATTTTGATTTACAGATCAAAGAAACTATGATAAATGGAATAGAAAACATGGGAGGTAAGATGAATGTCAATTTATTTATTATATATATGTGCTCAGCACCAGTAATCCCTTTTTTCTTTTAATTCTACTTCTCTGGTGTTTTTTTCTGTTTCTTTTTGGTTAATCCTTACCCAAGGATATTTTTTCCATTAATTTTTAGAGAGAGAGGGAGGGAGGGAAGAAGAGAGAGAGAGAGAGAGAAACATTGATGTGAGAGAGATACATCTATTGGTTGCCAGGGATTGAACCTGCAACCCAGGTACGTGCCCTTGATCTGGAATCGAACCCGAGACCCTTTGGTGTGAGGGCAGACGCTCTAGCCACTTACCAACACTGCCAGGCCTTTTTTTTTTTTTTTCTTTTTAGATTATTTTATTTCTTTCCTGTAAAACTGTCCTTTAGTTTTCCTTAAATATCTTAATCAAACTCCATCGAAGTTCAACTTAGTGGTATTTAAGAGGTATTGCTTTTACATTTCAAATCATAAAGTGTTTCTTTGTTTTCGTAAACAGCTTATCAAAGAAATAAGAATCATGCAAGTCATTTAGCCTCTTGGTAACCCTTTCTGATTCAATGGTTCTAAGACATCATAAGATTATATTAAGCAAAATTTATATTTAGGTTTTTGGAGTTTTTTTGCCTGCTATACACAGATTCCAACATTCTCTTTTGTTTTAAATAAAAAGGATTAATCAAATTGGTATTTTTCTTTCTCAGAAAAAAATTTAATACATTTGGTTACTAAGTTTACAAAATTGAAATATAAATTTCACATGTTTTTCTGGCTTAACAGATGAGTATTTCACTTAGTAAAACTTTATGATTAGATTTCTGATATTTTAACTGTTATTTAAAATTTCGTTTTGCTGACATTTTATTTTTATACTTATTTATCTCTAGTCTTCAGACTATAAACCATAAATGTTGATATAGACACCAATTAAACATTTCTAGTTTGGATAAAAACAATTTTTTAAGATGCTAATTGAGTTAATTTGTCCTGAAACTTTGCCATTGTTTATGTGAAGTTTCTTTTCATGACAGTTTTCTTCTACACTTAATATTAAAATCACTGAAGTAATTTTTCAAATTAATTGTATGTGTCTGACCTACTGATAAACATGTATGATAGTGACAGTTATGATAGTGACATTCAGATAATCTAGGTGTTTTTTTTCTTTCCAGCTGCATTCCAGTCCATGATGACAGGAGGTAACATTGGAAAGCAGATAGTTTGCATTTCAGAAGAAACCTCTTTGCAATCTCTATAAAGATCTTCATCAAGGAAATACAAATTTTTTCCATTTTGTACAGATTTTCAAGATACATTAAAAAAAACTTAGAGTACAGATAGCTTGTGATTTAAATTAATTATAGGTGATTATTTTCTTAGTTGCAAAATAATTCTTTCCTATATCTTCAATATTATATATGTACTCTATATCCAACATATTATTTACAATAATAGACTGAAGTCAACATGATCTATTTTTCTTTCTTTTGCTAAAACTATTATATATGATATTTTTACCAGATATTCTGAAACCATTGGAGATTTGATACAACTGTTAATGGATCATACAAAATAGCTTTTTAAAATTAATAACTTTTATTGAAAATTGGTGAGAAGGCACTTAGTAAATATTTGTAGAACTGGAAATGTTTTACATAATTTTTGAACTGAAACTTGGCATAAGAAGAGAATTGGGATGGCCTTTCCACATTGTAGATGGAAAAGGGACTTAATGGCGGTGTGTTCGTGTGGGTTTTGGGGGAATTCAGAGCTTTGTGGAAGTTTTTGGGATAGGAGATCAAGGCTTTTTGTTGGGAGTAGTATGAGAAGTAGAGGTTGATTAGGTTGCTGGAGAGACATTTACTACAGAAGATGATCTATTTGTGTTATGCCAAATAATTTACTGTATAGCCTAAAAACAAATATTCATTGATAAAAGCATGTTTATTTTAGGTTAGCAGGCACTTACTGTCAAATAGTTGTCAAGATTTCGAGGGCAAATAGATATTAAACATCACTTGGAGTTTTAGGTGATTAAAAAGACTGAGACAACAAAGACTGCTTCAGCAAATGTCAGAACTGAATGGGCAAATTAACAAATGGTTGTAAATATGAAAGTTCAAGACCTATAAATGTAATTCTAAATAAGAGCGTCTGGGGTTGTGGGGGAAGGTGGAGGAGGGTATAGGGGGACTAAGTGGTGATGGACGGAGACTTGACTTAGGGTTGTAAATACACAATACAGTGTACAGGTGATGTGTTGTGGAATTACGCATCTGAAACCTGTATAATTTTGTTAACCAATGTCACCCCAATAAATTCAATAAAAAGGAAAAAAATAAAGCAGTGATTTTCAAAAAAATTTTAAAAAGAGGGTTTATTAATTGTAATCAACTCTTTAAAACTGTACAATTGAGTGTAGTTTTTTCTTCTGAGTGTCCTGCTGGTTTATGGTCACCTGTTTACATGCTGCAATATACCTTTGTTGGCAGTATTTATAGAAAGTAGTTTCAAATTGAGTTAGTAGTCAGTCATTCCAGTTGGCTTCTGTGGCCTTCTCTTCTTTGTTTCATATACTTTTCCTGGACCATCTCATCTCTGTATGTTGGTAACTCCCACATCTACACCTCTTCTTCTGACTTTTCTTACTTGAGCTCGGGACTTTTACCCCCAAGTAAAGATCCCCTTAGCAACTGCGATAAATTCGCTTTATCTAAAGAGGAATTATCTTTCCCTGAACCGTGTTTCTCCTTTGTTCTTTAAACCACCGCCGTTTATTTGTGTACTCAAACTACTGCTCTCACCCACTTACGTGCTTGCCATCAAGGCCTGACTTTAATCTGGAAAATGCCTTTCTTGGAGAACTCTTTTAATTCCCACTGCCGCTATCTTCGTTGAGTTCATATTTCGCCAAGCAACAGCATCAAAAAACCAGTAATTTCAAAAGGTCAAGATACCCGAGAGCTCTTTACATCCAAATATGTGGAACCCAGACGCTAGGGAATTCATATTCCAAAAAAAAGTTCTACCCTTGAGTCTCAGTTCTTACCCTGCCCTGCGTACCATGCAAAACTAGATTCTGGAAGCTTCGAGGTCCTCTTCACTGAGAACAGAGAAATGTCTTAGTGACCTTTCTCCTCGCTTGCCTCCACTGTAGCCAGTACTGATCTCAGCAGACAGGAAAAACGACCGCACCCGTAGCTGCGGGGCAGCAGTGACGTCACGGCTAAGCGAACCGACCCCGTTCTTCTGGCTACGCTGACCAAGGAGCCCCGAAGGCCGAGAGGGAATGAGCGGGCAGTGGGAGACCGCGGCTCCTTCCGTCCGGGCACTGAGCCCTGCGCCGCAAGTCGCCAGGGGCAGCGGCCCCTCGCCGGGAAGCCCGCACCCGGCGGCCCCCACCTGCCCGGTGGCGAGAAAGTGGGTGTGTGCGCGGGGGGGCGGGGGGCGGCCAAACTTCCTGTCCCGCGCTCAACCTGCTTCCGGCAGGAGCCGGAAGACGCTGTGTGTGGACGGAATTCGGAACCGACTGACGGACGGCTGTTGGGGACGGAAGGTGAGCTCCGGGGCGGGTCGGACCCACTTGCTGGGCTAGGCGGTCCCCGAAAGGGAGGGAGCCAGTACCGGCTCCTCGGGGGCTCGGGCCGAGGTCGCCCCCGGAGAGGACAAGGAAACCGCCCCCCTTGGGCACCCCTGCGGGATCTGGCGGGCCCGGGAGCGGCCGGTCTGAAGCCCCACGGCTTGGACCCTTCCCCTCGCGGGGTTTTGGGCCGATGTTTCGGCTCCTTTGCTTGGTTTTGGGGCCGGAGCGTGGGAACTAGACCGTCCTGAGAAAGCCGGAGTCCGCGGATGCCCTGGGCGGGGGCTCCCGGACTGCATTCGCAGCCAGGGCCTGCCCGCGGACCTTGGGGCCTGACACTGAGGCCGTTGTACTGGGAAAATACGATGCCAAGGGGACTCTGCCCTGGATATTCCATCCCAGAGCTACGGTCTTCGTTCATATATCCCCTTACTTTCCGGGTCTAGAAGAAGGAAGGCTGCCGACTCGGAGGGGCTGGACTGCGGGTTTCTGCTTCGCCTGTCATTTCCAGGCGGGGGCGGGGGCGAGGGTGGGGTGGGGGTGGGGGTGGGAGTGGGGGTGGGCTGTGTTTACAGCAGATTGAATTTATCCTCTGAGGTGTCTTCAGATAAAAGAATCCAATTAGCTTATTAAAGTTTGTTTCACTTGCTCATGAGGCTCTGAAATGCATTAAGGCACTATTTGGAAGTTAAACATTATTAACTTGGACTAAGAATTTGCATTTCTTCCTCACTTTGGCAAAAGGTCAGTGAAGCATATTTGCAAAAAGAATAAAAGAAACATTTTAAAATACAGTCAGGGACATTTTGATGTTGAGGAAGAAATTCCACTTTGTCTTCGTGTGGACATAGTAAAGGCAACTAAACCAGCAGTCAAAAGATTTAGGTTCTAGTTTTTGAAGGTTTGCGTCGAAGTAGATGCCTAATTTTTGGCAAATTACTTAATCTCTAGTTTTTGCCCCCCTTTTTTTACTTTACAGATTTATTTTTTTTCAGCAAATATTTCCTGAGTGTTTACTTTGTACACAGCAGTGTCCTAGGTTAATGGAAGAAGGGTGAATAAACTCAGTAAACCTAACCGAGGAGAAAAATTTCCATGTAGACAACTAACATCCAAAGGAGGGTGAAATAATGTCTAAAGAGGGGTTAAACTTAAGGACAGATTTGTTTCGACTGGAGGGAAAGGATCAGAGAGTCTTCATGGAGGAGATGCAATTTGAGTTGGATTTTAAAGGCTGGAAAGGATTTCACAAGATCAGAATTAGACTGGGGATGCTGATTACCAGTTGAAGAACTGTCCCAAGCAAAGACCTTGAGCACTGAAAAAGGTTACTATGTTCATTTAATAGTGAGTTTAGTGTGGGCTGGAATAAATAGTTTGTTAAGGAATATAGTGGATGCTGGAACTGGAACGGTGTTCGAGGACATGTAGAGTATTTGAATGCCACGCTTAGGTGTTTGACTACTGAGGCACTGAACTTTGAGTAAGGGGAGTGATATAAGCATTTCTGTGTTTTGGAAAGGTAACTCGAGTGGCTGCATAAAAGATGGATTAGAAAGGGAAATTTAAGGGCTGGGTAGTCAATTAGAAGCCTATTTTAATAGTGTAGTTGAAAGATAATAAGAGACCTAAACAGGACATTACAGTAGGAATAAGTTTGGGGGAATCAGAACCACTGGGATTATTTAAATAGGAAAGATGAGAGAGATTGTTAAAGACCTAGAATTTGCAGTTGAGTGGGAGGAAGATTGGGCAATAATTGAAATGGATAATACAGGAAGAACAGGTTTGGTGGGGGAGATGATAATCTGGATTTTGTACATTGTTGGGTTTGAGTTGCTATTGGATATCTACGTGGAGATAGTAGCAAGCAGTTAGAAATGAAAGTTTGAAGTTCAGAAGAGAGGTCAGGAATAAAGACAAAAATTTAGGTATCATTTGCAATGTCATTCATTTATTATACAGGTATTTAGTGCCTACTAGGTGCTTACATGGAACCTTGTATGGAAGCCCTTTAAGCTCATAGTAAAGAACAACTTGGAGCTTCACAGTATCAGAAATGACTCTAAGAGACCTAAATTCCTTATGACTTATATAAAGTACTGTGCCAGGCACTGTGCTGGAAGATATAGTAGTGAACAAGACTAGTTCTTTCCCTTGTTTATGGAGCCTTCAATTTAGGGGGTAGCCAGACAAAATAAATACTGTATAAAAACAAATGAAAGAATTAGAAATTGTGATTAAGTGAAGACAGTAGAGGTAGAAAATAAAGGTTGGAGTGTGGAGAACCTTCTTTGAGTAAGATATCAGGGAAAGCTTTCTAAGTGAGTTAAAAGTTTAACTGAACTCTGAAGGATTAAAACAACAACAAAAAAGAGCTAACCAATGGAAAAGAGGGGTAAAAGCATTCTGAGATAGAACAAATGTCATGTGCAAATTCCTAATATAAGAAAGAGCTTAATGTGCTCTAGGAACTAAGGGAGATTTCCTTCCTCTGGGGCTTGGTGAACAAGTAAAGGAGGTTGACTCCAGAGTGTGGAGAGGCAGGAATGGCTCACGTAGGTTCTTATAGGCCAGAATAAGGAGTTTAGGTTTTGTCTATACATATGGAAAAGCCTACAGAAGTTTCAAGCAGGGAGGTATATATAATAGGATTCATATTTTAAGATGATATTTACTGTTGTGAAGAGAATAGAAAGGAGGGTGACAAGAGCAGAAGCAGCGAGACCAGTTAGGACGCAGTAGCAGTACTTTAGGGCAAGAGTTGATGGTGGCCTGGAGTATGGTGGTGGCAGTTGAGAAAGAAGTAGGTGGATTTGCTATATTTCCCCTTTTGGAGATAGAGTCAATAGGGCTTGCAGCTGGATTGAATGTTGGGAGCAGAGGAAAGAAAGCAATAAAAATTACTCCTAGCCTGGCTGGGCATGGCTCAGCAGTTGAGCATCTGGGTGATCAGGTTCGATTCCTGGTCAGGGCACATGCCCCGGTTGCAGTCCCGGTCCCAGGTCGGTCGGGGGCATGCAGGAGGCAACCAATCAGTGACTCATCATTGATGTTTCTGTCTCTCTCTTTCCCTCTCCTTTCCTCTCTCTGAAATCAATAAAGATATATTTAAAAAAAAAATTACTCCTAAATGAAGTAAAGAGTGGTTTTTGAGTAGAGGGTTGTGGTAAGAAGTTCTGGCAGGGAATGATGGGAAACAGGCTTGAGAGAGAATTTCTTCTGGACATGTTAAAATTGAGATATCAAGTTTAAAATGTTAGGTAGAGATGTCAAGTAAGCATTTGGATATATAAGCCTGCAGCTCAGAGGAGATATCTGGACTACAGATAAACATTTTGGAGACCATATCATTTAAAGCCATGGATCTGGATGAATTCACAGAAGGGAGAGAGTATAGGAAGAAAAGAGGGTCCGAAGACTATCCTGAGGACCATTAATATTTAGGGGCTGAGTGGAGAAGGAATATAGGAGTTCTCAAAGGAGACTCGAGAAATGGCTGCTAAAGTAGTAGTGAAATAAGGAACATGTATCTTGGAAACAAAGAGAGTAGTGTTTGAGGAAGGGAGGCAGTGCTTCTGAGAGACAATGTCAGTTATGCCTCTTTGGTGGCAAGTGACCAATTTACTTCAGAAGAGGAATTTATAACAAGGATGTGGGCAGCTCACAGGACCAAAGGAAATGCTGAAGGCCCTGGCTTTATAAAGGGTAGGAATATGAGCAGCCCCAGGGGAAGCTGCTAACTGCACTACTAGAATGAATGGACTGCTGCAGCAATTTTCAGTCCTTAGTTTTTTAGGATTCACATTCTGAGGAAAAGTGTCAGATTTATTCAACATGGGTCAAGTGTCCAGTAGTTGGCCAGGGTAGAAAAGAACGCTTCAATCTACAGTCCTGCCAAGAATGTAATCAATGGGAGGGGTAGATCCCCAAACAAAATGTGTGTTGTGTTACCCAAGCAGGGGAAATGAATGTAGGACAGGCAAAAACAGTGGTTGTCTATTGCAAAGATCAAATAAGATGAGGACAGCAAAGTGTCCATTGGATTTGGCAACATGAACATCATGGGTAATCTTTACAAGAAAGGTTTTGGCGAATTGATAGAGTTGGGTAATGATTAGAGATGAGAAAATGGAGATAACTCTCTTGATGAATTTGGCTTGTAGAGAATTAGGAATGTAGAGAAATGGAGAGGAGACTGAAATAAAATTCAGGGCTGTAGGAATGGAGCACCCAGAAGATCCTAGGAAGAGAAAGGAGAAGGCCCAGGGTGAATCCTACAGTTTCTAAACTTACTTTGACTCCGCAATTCTGTATTCCAAATTTCTTTCATTAGAATTTAATCAACTCCCATAATATGCTAGGTATGATATAGAAACTTCCCTTGTTTTTCTATTCCCGGCACTACCGTTTTATACCAAAATTGAAACTGCTCTTTTAAAATAAATTTTAATTTTTGGTCTTTGTAATTTACTACTATTAGTAGAATTTTTGTTTTCCTTTTTTAACCATTACTGATTTGTCTGGGTCTACATCTGTGGTCAGCCACAGGTGGAGATGAGGGGAGCTGAGAAGCAGATTGGCTCATGGTCAGAGAGACTAGTCCTTTTGGTTGAAATCATGTGCTTTATTTTAACCTTTGTGCAAATGTGTTATAGCATAGTGGAAGCTAGGAAAATTCCAGGACAAGTGGAATAGGGAAACTGAGACAGATAGTTAAACAGCATGTGTGGCCACCTAATAAATCCTATCTTCCCTAAACCAAGGACACTTGAGAGTAAATGGTCTCCTCGTCCTCCTCAGTATCAGCAGGGACAGTGGATTTCTAAAAAGTATAATGTATGCTCGACCAAGATTGTTTTTGTGTGTTTTTTTTTTTTAAGCAGTCTAATATGCTTTGATGGTCACAGGGAACCATGTACACAGTAAAATTTGGTTGTTACCAAGGGGAGAGGGAGATAGGATCTGAACAGCACTACTTTGACCAATCCCTGGGTTTCTGAGATCAGTTTGTTTTGTTGTGAACTCTATCTAAAGCCAAGATTCCTTATTTATGATTTGTGGAAAATACGATTCGGTGGGCTGGGCCTTGATTGCTGATAGTTAAATGTCATTGTCTCTTCTATTATTTATGGAGCTAAATTAGTACATTTAAATTTTCTATTTAAAAAGAAACAAAGATACAATTTGCCTGTCCACCAGCTACAGATACAAATTAAAAACGAACAAATATTATTGTCTACATTGAAGAACTTTGGGTGATACAGGTGACTGCTCTGTATATTGCATTTCTAATCTCTTATCTTAGTTAATGGCATAAAAAAACCTGGGAAGAAATTTCCTCTGAGACTCATAATTTTCTTGAAAATAGCTTCCCTTTGAGTAAGAGCAGTGCCTTTCACTCCAGTGTCATGTAAATTGCATTTAAAGGAAAAACATTGCACTGGGGATCCCCTCCCCATACTGGCAAATTATTTTTATTATAAATATTCTAAATATGTTCAAACATAAAGCTAGGTAATCCTTACACCTCTTACACCGAGCCTTTATAGCTCTTAATCAACTATAACATCAAAACAAATTTACAAATCAATAATAGCAGTGCCACTGTCGGTGGATTTCTAAAACTATACGCTAAATAAAGATTATTTTCTTTAAGCAGTCTAATATGTTTTGATGGCCATAGGGAACCATATACATCATAAAATTTAGGTTATCGGTATTATTATCAATTGTTGCCATGGATTAATATCTTTATGAGTAAATATACAAATATAAACAACACCATAAAACAAGAAAATTCAAATTAACATTCATATTATGTGGTAGAGATACTGTTTTATTACAATGAAATACATATTTAAAGTTGAGCTTAGCAGTGGAAAGATTTAGCCTTGGATTCAGTAATATATTTCATCTGTTTCTAAATTTTAACTTTTGTAATACTAATGCAGAGGATATTATACAAGGTAGTATTTATAATGTCAAAGCATTGTTACGCAGTTTATGATAATCAGATCTTATATTTAAGCAAAGGTGCCTAAGAAGTCCTTGAATGCCAGTTTTAATGAGGTATTGTTTGATAACTATATAGAGTTAAAATTGCCTTGTTCAGTTGAAGATTTGCTTCACAGGTAAAAAGATAACGTAGAATGGAAGAAAGGTTGTGCAGATCATATGGCTGATAAGGGACATATCTAGAATATATAAAGAACCTTACAATGCAGTAATAAAAAGACAAATAATTTAAAAGTAGGCCACCAGCCTGATTAGGAATTCCTCCAAAAGAGATTTATAAGTGTCCAATAAGCACAGGAAAAGATAGCTCAGTGGTTGAGTGTCAACCTATGAACCAGGAGGTCACGGTTAGATTCCATTCAGGGCACATGCTAAGGTTTTTGGGCTCTATCCCCAGTAGGGGTCATGCAGGAAGCAGCTGATCAATGATTCTCTCTCATTGTTGGTGTTTCTATCTGTCTCTCCCTCTCCCTTCCTGTCTCTGAAATCAATAAAAACATATTTTACAAAAACAAACAAACCAAAAACCCACAGTAAGTTACCACTTCACACCCATTAGGATGGCTGTGATAAAAAAGGCAGATACTAACAAGAGTTGGTGAGGGTGTGGGGAAATTGGATCCCTCTCATAAGCTACTGTATGTGACACACCACTTTGGAAAACAGCCTGGTATTCCTTAAGAGGTTAAACATAGAGTTACCATATGACCTAGCGATTTCACTCCTAAATGTGTACAGAAAAGGATGAGAACATATGTCCACACAAAAGCTTGTACATGAGTGTTCATAGCAGCATATGCATAATCGCCAAACTGTGGAAACAACCCAGTGAGCATCAACTGATAATTTCATAAATAAAATGTATATCCATAAGTAGAATATTATTTGGCAACAAAAAGAAATGAAGTGTTAATGCATGCTACAACAAGGATAAACCTTGAAAACGAAATGCTAAGTGAAAGCAGCCAGGCATAAAAGATCACATATAAGAAATGTCCAGAGTAGGTAAATCCACACAGGTAGAAAGTAGGTTAGTAGTTGCCTAGGTCTGGTTAGTGGAGGGTTTGGGAGAAAGTGGGTACAGGCTTTCTTTTGGGGGATGACGAAAATGTAGAATTAATTGTGGTTATGGTTGCAAACTGTGACTATACTAAAAACAATTTATTTGTACTCTTTAAATAAGTGAATTGTATGGTATGTGAGTTATATCTCAGTGAAGCTGTTGTTTAAAAAAAGATTTGCATTGCAGCTTTTGAAATCTGTTAAATGGGTAACTGGAATTGGGAATAGAATTGAATTGAATTTACTGTCACACTTAGCTAGTGCTGTGTTAAAGATGAGATCCACACAGTACATTGCTCTGGTACTGAGTGCTCCAATACAGATTCTTTTGAGGTCAGCCTGCCTATTCTGCTGCATCAGACTATTCTTTCTTTTGTTTATATAGCACACATACAAACCACAAATTTGGATACGAAAATTTTATGGCAGAACTCAGTTATAATACCGATACCCATTTGTTTCAGAAAGTATTTGTGCTAATTTTTAAGATTATCATTGAAATGAAAACACTAAAATAAAAGGATGTCATAGATACCCATGGATTGAGAAATGGTGATCTAGAGGTGGCCCTTAAATTATCAGAGAGATGACAGCTCCCTTCTCCAACTTGTTATTACAGCTTTGCAAACATGTTTAAGATCTGCTGTATCTGATTTTTCCCTTTTTCAGGGCTCATGTTCATATCCATCATTTTTCATTAGGTAAGGAAACAAACCTGTCCCTGAAGCCAGCACCATTAGTTTTTTAAAAAAAATCTAACAAATATAAAGAGAGTAAACAGTTGTCTAGGTTCTTAGAGATTTTACAATCCTGGAATCTCAAAATTAGAGGAAACTTAAGGATAACCTAAACATGTGGTAATTTCTTGGTGTCTTGAGATGAGCTGGAATTGAGGAAAAGGAATTCTTAAACCCTGGTGATTCAAGATCAAATTTAGAGAGATGTAATCACTCAGTATTCATGCCAACTATTCATGCCAACCTGCTCTGAGGTTAGGAGTTTGGCTCTGCAGCTTAATAACTTGGGCAAGTGATGTACTGAGCCTTGGTTCCTTTCAGTGTAAAAAGAGGGATGGATAAGCCACATTGAGTTATTTTATTATAGTGCTTGAATAAGAAAAATGTGTGTGGAAGGAAAAGTTGGAGATTTATACTGCTTTATGTGGGAAACTTAAAATTTTATTTACATCTTATAAGTGGTTTTTAATGATGAAAAATACAGATTTCTGGCAGCTAACAGGGGGGAGAGGAAGGAACGTTCATGGCAATAACATTTATTTAGGTACTTCTAAATGCTCTTTTTGTAGAGCATATCTTTTCACTTTGCCTTGGTATTAATTGAAAACTCCCATCCTGAGTATACATTTTACACTGTATGACCACTTTGTATATAGTAGTGCTCCCAGTTTTAGCAAAAATTATACAATATAAAGTGAACTCTCTCTGCCAAAATCCTGAAAGAAAAGAAAAAAAGCTATAAGAAAGTAAGAATTTATAGCTGCATCAGGGTCCCCAGAGTACTATTTTTGGGAACCACTATTCAAATTTTGACTGACTGTATAACTATTTTTAGAAAAACTGGGCATTTGAGAAAAGAAAAAAGTCACACCATCCTACCACCCGATGTAACTACTATCACAGCTGTTCGAATTTCCTTTTACTTTTTCTTATGCTTATCTTAACTAGTTTTAATATTGGCAAGTGTGTAATTTTGTAGTTTGTTTTTGTAATTTTGTAACTTAACCAACATTTTCTAATTGTTGGGTGTAATTTAATCAACACTCTCCGATTGTTGGGTATAAATGTGTATTTATATGTTGCTTGCAATTGTTTATTATCGTAGATGATAAGATGAAATTCTTTGGACATATAGCTTTTCCCATATGTAAGACTTTTTCTTAGAATAGATTAGTAGAAGTAGAAATTCTATATCAAAATATAACTTTTTACGGGTTTTGATACCTGTTGGGCTTAATCTATTTTAAAACAGATGTTTTAGGCGGAATTATTTATTTGCTTGCTTGTTGTGGATAATACCGGGGCGGCAAAAGTAGGTTTACAGCTGTTTGTATGGAAAAAGACATGCAGGTTATATTTATTACAATAACTTTTAACTCAAAAGAATGTTACAACTATAAGCCTATTTTTGCCCATTCCTGTATGATGAAGTCTTTGTTCATTTAGCTACATTTTTCCTCTGCTCTTAATTCTCTCTCTCTTTTTCCCATTTTAGGCTAAATTGATTACCCACCCAGTACAGCATCTTAGAGGAAAAACATAGCATTTCCTAGAGGAATATGAGCATAAACAGGAAGGTGTCATTGACTCTGAATTAAAATTTTAACCTGTCCCCTGAACAGCTACAGGATTTGGAAGCTGAATCAATGTTATCAGATGAGTTAGAATCCAAACCAGAGGTGAGCCCAGTCAACTTGTTTCCTTTTCTTTCTAGTGGGCTGTGTTCCAGAGTTTGTCCTTATTTAGTTCAGGAGTCAGCAAACTTTTTCTGTAATGGGCCAGATAGTAAAATTTTAGTCTTTGTGGGCCATATTTTCTTGGTTGTAACTACTGGTTTATTATTTTTCTGTTACTAAGTACTTTCTCAAAGATTTAAGAATTCTGTTTTTACCTCTTATGACTTTTAATATTTGTTATTTAAATAAGTGCAAAATCATACATTTAGATAATTATGACAATGTTATTTCATATATATAGCATATATGTATAATGTGTGTATACATATATAAATATTTACTACCACAAACATTTATTTATAAATCCTAACCCAAGGATACTTTTTCCATTGCTTTTCAGAGAGAGTGGAAGGGAGAGAGAGAGAGAAAGAGAAAGAAATATCGATGTGAGAGAGACACATCTACTGGCTGCCTCCCATATGAGCCCCAACCAGGGCCGGGGATTGAGCCTGCAACTGAGGTACATGCCCTTGGCCAGAATCAAACCCGGGACCCTTCAGTCTGTGGGCCAATGCTCTAACCACTGAGCAAAACTGGCTAGGGCAATAAAAATAACTTTAAATTTTATTTGTTGTTAATCTAGTTTTTCAGTGAATATGGCTGAGACTAGTGAGCAAATCAATACTTAATTACATCATCACCTTTTGGGAAATTCAGAGGTTTATATCCATTCCTAACAACCTGTATTTCTCTATGTTGTTTCCCCTCCCCCACCCCATAGCTCCTGGTACAGTTTGTTCAGAATACATCCATCCCATTGGGACAGGGTCTAGTAGAATCGGAAGCTAAAGACATTACTTGCTTGTCCCTCCTTCCAGTGACTGAGGCCTCAGAATGCAGTCGGCTAATGTTACCAGGTAAAAATTAAGAACACCACAGATAAGATAAATAATAGTCCTAAGAGTATAGCCTACTCTATGGTACTGGTGGAATGGGGGTGGAATGGGCTAACTGATTTTATAACAGACTGGTGGAAACTGTAAAAATTAGGAATCTTGGAGAAAAAGGAACCATGGAAGTTATAAGTGCATTGATAGTTTACGCCATAGGAATGGATATGATCACCTATAGAACGTGAGAGTGAGAAGAAAACATGGCTAAGGTAGAATGCCTTGGAACTCCCTATTCAAGGTACAGGGTAAGGCAGAAGAGCCTGTGAAGGAGGGAAGAAGGAAAGGCTAAAGTCGTATGAGGAATACTGACGGAGTATAGGCATGGAACCCAAGGGAATAATCAATGTGTCAAATGTTCCTAAGAGACCCAGTGAGATGGCATCAACAGGGCCATTGTTGACCTTAGCAGGACCTGTCCCATGGAAAGGGGGTAGAAAGCCAGGCTGCAGTGGGTTGAGATACTAGTGTAAGATAAGTATGGTTGAAGAAGTATCCATACTTTGTAAAGACTCTCTGCTATGGAAAGGAAAAAGAGAAGGATGGAAGATAGATGGAAGAATTCTTTTCTCAGAATTGAAATATTTAAGGGTGGTTTATGCTAAAAGAAAAGAGCCAGTTAGAGAAAACGGAAAATGTAGAAAATTGGTGAGGAGGCTTCAGGAAAGGTAGAATGAAGTAGAATGCTAAACACAGGTAGTGAGATTAGCATTGGATGGATAGAAAGAGGGCAGTCCAATCACTTGACTATTACTGAGGAGAACATTATTTTTAGATGGAATGAATTCTTTGTTTTCTGGTCCTTGCTTTAAAATTTGGAACATTAATGTTAACTTGGGGAGGATCAATATTAATCTGTTGGTGACAAATTATTTGTTTTAAAGTCTTCTGGTTACTGTCTTCTAGTGGTGCTTTTTCTTTGGTTTTTTAAGTGACTTTAAAATCTTTTTCAATGTTTAAAGATTCAAAAAGGGCAGATATAATGAACCAACCAATGTTGACTTAAGGTTTTTTTAACTAGCTTCTAGTTTTCTACACTTTCTACCTCTCAAGTTCCCATTTCTCTACTAGTATATGGAGTCTTTCCAGATACTTATGGATTTGCAATATGTGAACATTTCCATGTGCAATAAAATTTGATCTTTATTAGGCTTTTCCCTCAACTTTTTTCTCCCAATTTTAACTTATTGAATAAATATTTAACAGTAATAAAGGAAATGCAAACAGAAGCAAAAGCATCTGTCTTCTTTTCCACATTATCTTCTTTTAAGTTTTAATTTTGATTTAAAATATTTTCAAGAACCAATTATAAATAATAAATGAAAACTCATGTATGTACTCACCTCTCAGCTCATGAAATACACTATTACAGTAGCAAATTTATATGCACAAACCTCCCTAATCTCATTCCCCTCCCTCTTAAGTATGTGTGTATCATTCCATGCATGGCCTGTATGTTTTCTTTTTACTTGAGACATACGATAGATACAGAAAAGTACAAAACCATAAGGACATACATTTTGAAGAATTATTGTAAAGGCGATACCCATCACTTAATCAAGAAGTAGAACATTGCCAGCTCCGAAGCCCTCCATGGGAGCCCTCCCTGATAAAGACAACCTCTGTTGTTCCATAGGTCACCACTGTCCTTAACTTTTGAGACAGTTATTTGTTTCCAAGTTTCCAGTAACCACCCAAGTCTAAGTAATGCAGTTTAATTTTAGCTATTTTTGGACTTTAAATTAATAGAATTATATGAAAGTACGTTGTTTTACTTTTCTTCTTTTACTCTGTGAAACTCATCCTTGTGTGTGTAGCTATGGTTTGTTTGGTTTCATTGCTCTATAGCATTCTGTTATATGTATGTGTACCACTGTTGATGAATATTCAGTTATTTTCCAATGTTGTTCTATGACAGACTGTCTCTCTATGAACTCTTTTTTTTTTAATCCTCACCTGAGAATATATTTTTTTCCATTGCTTTTCAGAGAGTAGACAGGGGAGAGAGAGAGAAACATTGATGTGAGAGAGACACATTGATCGGTTGCCCCCTGCATTCTCTCCAACCAGGGCTGGGGATCGAGCCTGCAACTTAGGTATGTTCCCTTGACCGGAATCAAACCCGGGACCCTTCAGTCTGTGGGCTGACGCTCTAACCACTGAGCCAAACCGGCGAGGGCAAAAAGTACCCCATTTCTAGCCTCAAAAGGACAAAGGGTCTGTAAGCCCAAATGTGGATGATTGGTTATTAGTTACTGCCAAGTGTCAGAGGAGTATGTCCCTCACTTTTTGGCTGACTCCCTTTAGAACTTAAAGCCATCTCTCTGTTCTTTTCTGAGGCAAATTTTGTATTTGTACAATGAAAATACTGTCTGTTCCTAAAAGGGTGTTAGATACTAAGGATATTCCAAGGGTATTAGGTGCTCTGTATCAAAATGGTGAGCTCTTTGGAGACAGGTGCTTCATAGAGCTGTGGTATTTTCTCTTTACTAGATGACACACCAAATCATACTAACTCCTCCAAGGAGGTCCCTCCTTCAGCTGTGTTGAGAAGCCTTCAGGTGAATGTGGGCCCAGACGGAGAAGAGACAAGGGCTCAGACTGTACAGAAGTCCCCGGAGTTTTTGGCCACTCCAGAGTCTCCTAGCTTGTTGCAAGATCTACAGCCCAGTGATAGCACTTCTTTTATTCTTCTTAACCTAACAAGAGCAGGTATTTTTATCCTTTTCTGAACTCTGCTCATGCTTCAAAAAAATTGGGGTGGGGCATATTTAACTCAGTCATACTTAAACTGGAACGAAGCTTTATTATTTCATTATTTTGGAGAATTTATATAGTCTAATGATCAATTCAGTGTGGATAGAGAGAGGGTGGACTCTAGGATGACTCAGAAGTTTCTTGCTTGGGAAATTAGGTGGTGCTGGCCACCAAGATAGTGAGCACAGAAAGAACAGGGCTGGAGGGAGGATGATTAGTTCCCATTTGTGCCTGTTGATGTTGAGATATGAGAGGGACATTCAGGAGGAGGTGTTCTTTAGAGCTGGAAACAGAAATCCAGAGTTCTAAAGAGGTCTGACATGAAATTTAAGTAGTTTTGGTGCTTATCAGCATTCAGGAAATGTATGAAACAATGAGCAGGATTCTTTGATTCAGGAGTAGTCTAGAACATAAACAGAAAAGTAGGCAAATCTGGGACCCTGGAGGGGAAAAAATCCAAACATTTAGGAGGGTAACAGAAGAATAGGAAGTAGTTGCTAGAGAGGGATAAAGAAAACAATGATAACGGTGGTTACCAGAGGGAAAGGGGGCTGAGGAAGAGGTAGTATAGGGTAAAGGGGGTCAACTATATGGTGATGGAAGGAGATCTGACTTTGGTTGGTGAGCATACAATGCAATATACATGTGATGTATTACAGAACTGTACACTTGAAATCTATATAATTTTATTAACCAATGTCACCCTAATAAGTTTAATAGGAAAACAATGTGAGTGGTGGAGTGGTGTGGGGGAAGCCAAGGCAGGAAAATGTTTTAAAGAAGAAAAGGTACTAAATCATGCCAAATTCTTCAGAATGGGCAGGACTGGGAAGTGTATGTCTGGTGACCTTAGCGAGAGAAATTGTTTTTGCAGTAGTAGAGGTGGAGGCCAGGGTTAAAGAGATGGGGATTAGATGGCAGGTAAGAAAGCGGATATGCAAGTTAGAAGTTACACTAGTTCAAGAAAGTTGACTTTGAAGGAACAGGTGAAAGTGACAGCTAGAGAAGTACTTGGGACTTGCTATTTTTAAAAAAAATAAGGATGGGAGAGACTTGAGCTTGGCTGTAAGGGAGGCTATAAGCTGGCCAGGGCCAGTAGAGAGGAGATAGATGAAGGAGACATGAGGGGATAATTGAAGGGTAGGATGGGGATAACAGACGTGAGGGTTAGCTTGGTTGCCAGGAGGTACCAGAAGGAGGTAAAAGAAAGACAAGCCTCTAGGCTGGGTGTGGAAAGGTCATAACCTAATATTGTGTGAGAATTGAAGCTTGAAGTGAGAGGTGAAGATCTGGAACAGCTGATTCAGGACACACAGGTCTTCTTAGCCAGGGCCAATAAAAGGTTTATTTGATGGCTAACTTGCATATATCCTGTTACTTCTTCCAGGTCTGAGCTCTTCAGCTGAGCACTTAGTATTTGTACAAGATGAGGCAGAGGATTCAGGGAATGATTTCCTTTCCGGTGAGAGCACGGACAGTAGCATTCCCTGGTTCCTCCGGGTTCAGGAGTTGGCCCATGACAGTTTGATCGCTGCTACTCGTGCACAACTGGCAAAGAATGCAAAAACCAGCAGCAATGGTGAGGCCCCTATGGTGTTTTCCAGTATTCTCTGCAGAGATTTTGGTAATGCAATGGTCATATTTTGAGTTATGTTTTGTGGAAACTAAATCGCTGCTCATGACAATTTAGCAATTAGCTGTGAGGGCTGTAGGATTGTTTCCTTCAAGTTCAGCATGTCTGTAGTAATTCCTCTGCCACTTTTCTCTATACAGTAATTTTCAAACTGTGGTCCTTGCATCATCAGCATCAACTAGGAACTTAGAAATGCAGACAATCAGGCCCTATCCTACTGAATCAGAAACCTGCAATCTTTTAGGAAGCCCTTTTGGTGGTTCTGATGGATGTTAAAGCTTGAGGGCCATACTCTATTCAACCACTCCTAAACTGCTGCAAAACCTTTGCTTATGTAGCATGCCATAATACTTTTTTTTTAATAAGAGAAAGTTTGTTTATAAAGTTACAGAGGCAAAAGAAGGGCCCTTGGAGTTTAGGATAGAGAGAGGTAAAGGTAACACACCTGAGGGAAAGAAGAGGGGAAGAGGAAAGACATGGCTGTGTTCCTGGGAGGGGGAGTGCCTGCCACAATACATTTTGTTTTAGATTTGTCTCTGTATTTTGTCATTAACCTGTGACAATTAAGGTAATACAACTAATTATTAAGGTAAGGTACAACATTCATATCATAGCCAAGCTTAAGTACTGAAATCTTACATTAGTACATAGTTGTTTGGAACTCATGCAGATAATGTAGAATATGCTTATGGTTATTTTTTGATTACCATGCAAATGAAAATTTAAAACTTTCATACAGAGCTCAGAGATCCCTGAGAAAATTTCGGACTATTCCTGTTTTAGAAACATTAACCTAAATCTTTCTTGCACAGAGAACTCCAAACTACTGTTAGTTTTCAAAATAAGTTCTGCTTAAAATGACTTATTTTACCATGTAGGGGAAGCTCTGAACTTCATATTCTTCCTGAGATGGCTTTTGCTAATCTCTGGATCCTGAAACCTTCAGCATCTCTACATTGCATTGAGGAAGTAGTGCTGTATTTGCCAATGAGAAGTAGTATAGGGAGAGAACTTGGGATTTAGACTCTGGGGGCCTGAGATCCATACCTGGTGCCATCATTTACTAGTTCCATGCCTAGGGAATATAGCCTCCCTTAGCTTCAATTTTCTCATGTTCAGAATATAGAGGTCAGGTTACTTACCTGATTGGGTTGTTACAGAGATGAAATAATATTCTCCCTGGGAAATGCTTTATAATCAGCAGAGCATTGTATGGATGTTTTTATTACTGTCAAAATATGTTACTTTGCTACCTAACAACTACCTGATATGCTTGAGTATAAGGTGAGTCCAAATATATAATTTTCCATTTTCTCAATGAAATGTTTCCCTAAATGCCTTTTTTGGGGTCTAACTGTGATATATAAGCCTTTAGGCATGTAGATAAAATTAAACATTGTAATTTGCTTTTTGAAGGTTTTATTTTGGTTACACACACACATTTTAAATTATATGAAATACATTAATTTAATGTTGCTTTTTACCCACTTACATGTAATGAAGTGATTTTATTCAGTATTTTAATAAATTTAAACAAATACCTTTGTCATTGCTGAAGCCACTTTGTGAGTGTTGTAGCATGGTTTATCAAAGCACATCTTCTCACCCATCTAAGTTGACTGAGATATAAAAGTATTTTTTTTTAAGTATTTTAATTTTGCATTTGATGCTTATATTAGGGGTAGGCAAAGTTCCCTGAGCCAAATACCCATCTGTTTTTGTAAATGAAGTTTTATTAGAACACTGGCATGCCAATTAGTTCTACAGATTGCCTATGGCAACTACCATGGCAAAGTTCAGTATTTGTGACAGAGACTATATAGCCCTCATAGTTAAAAATATTTACTATCTGGCCCTTTACAGAAAAAGTTTACTGATCCTTGCTGTATATGATATCTTCACTGGAAATTGTATCCCAAATGCAAAGACCAGCTCACATAACTGTAGGATCTTTAAAGTGTTTACAGTTGTTAGCCAGCTTCTGCAATATGAGGTGTTGAATTTCTTTGTCTCCCTCTTTTTTTAAATGTTTGAACCAGTCATCAGGCCACCTCTAAGTATCCAAAACTATCATTGGTTGAAGTCATTTTAAGCTAATCTCCCTTCTGCAAACGGTACTTTTTTCCTCAAAAACGAAGTAATTGAGGGAACACTTTGTTAAGTGAGCGATTTTATAAGTACTCAAATACAAGGCAACTCACTCTTTTCTGAGGGATTTTCTTCTGCCTTATATTCTCATTGTATTTACAAAATTAAATGCACAGAGCCCCAACTATCACAGGTTTAAATCTCTGGATTAGCGAGGAGTTTCTACAGACCTTTCATTAGAAAGTAGTTAGCTGGAGCTTTGAAGTTGGGAAATTTCCTTAATGGTATGTGCTATTTAAATTATTATATTTTTTAACCCTCACCTGAGAATATTTTTTCTCTTGATTTTTAGAGAGTGAGAGTGAGGAAGGAGGGGAAAGAGAGAGAGGGAGACAGACATCGATGTAGACAGACACATCCATTTACTTCCTCCCGCACGTGCCCCAGCTGGGGCCAGGATTGAACCTACAACCCAGGCATGTGCCCTTGACTGCGAATCCAACCCAAGATCCTTTGGTGCACAGGCCAACCCTCTAACCACTTAGAAACACGACCAGGGCTAAATTTTACCTATGTATAGTTATTACTTTTTCAGTTAAACAAACAAACAAAAAACCTGTGCGACAATATTTCAAAAGAAAAAGTTAATATTAACTAGCAGAAGGCATCTTAGATTTTACTTTGACCTTAGAGTTTTATGACTAGCATTTGATGAAGTACAGCAAGGAGAATGTAGGGCAGGAAGAGATTAAGATTAATAGATGGGACAGACACTGCCTTTGATCCACTGTTAGGTTCCAGGGAGTTTGATAGGTACAACATATATATCCAACTCTTGGCTTTTGAGGGAAATTTTGAAATCTAAATCTTATTCCTAAGGTAGTTGTAAGTGGAAAGATAAAGTCTGTATGCCTATGAGAGAATTAAGTGAATGTTTTTCTCTGTTGATGTCAATTGTGCCTGAAAGAAAATGAAGAAAAAGGTGCACCCCCTGCTACTTTGGAATTTATATAGTTTTTAATTAACTGATTTATTTAAATTTAAGGGAGGTACTTGCACTGACTGTGTGCTTCTCTCTCCCCCCTCCTTTTATTCTTTTGAACAACAAACTCCAGGAGATATTATCATTCAGTTTTTACAGTGTGGTTAGAAATTTTTTAATCTGCTGAGTTTTTGCATTCTTAAATATTTTTTAACTGAAGAGGAGTGGTACAGGAAATTGGAAGGTTTGTTCTTACTCTCTAGAATGATAGGAACAACCAAATTGACTTCAGAAGACAGAAACCTAAGAATGGCCATCTACAAAAGAAATTAACTACTGTAAGTCCAGAACTAAGCCAGAATGGCTGTTCCTCCTTAAAATACATTTTTTTTAACCTAGAACTTTAAGTCATCTTCTGTAGCACTCTACTCTGGGTGTCGATATACCTGCTTCCCCACCAATCTGTGTAATGCCCAATAGGTTTAACTCTGCTTTTTGATATGAAACCATTTTGGATGTTTCTTATATTTGCCAAAGAGGCTACTCTTGTGAAACGTATAAAGAATGATGGCCTTGGTAGCTCTCTGGAGTAAGGGGATGGGGATGGGGAGCACTGTAACTTTGTTAAACAGATACAAAGAGAGTTTGAGAAGATGAAGATATGTATTTGATAATTGATCACACTAGGAATAAAATACAGGAGCTTTATTATTAGAACCAAAATATCTGAGCAGGGTTCTTTCCTGGATTACAAATATGTCTCTTATATAGGAGAAAACGTCCACCTTGTTTCTGGAGATGGGCAACCCAAAGATTCTGGGCCCCTTCCTCAAGTGGAAAAGAAGCTCAAGTGTACAGTTGAAGGCTGTGACCGGACGTTTGTGTGGCCAGCTCACTTTAAGTACCACCTCAAAACTCATCGGTGAGCAAATCTGAGATTCCATACTTGGAGCCAAAGGACACTGATGCTTCCAAAGGAACTTGCAAGCCCATTTGACAAATGAAAGGAAAGCAGGGGCTGCCACTCCCTTGTGGTTAAGATGTCTTTTGTGCTTTAACAGAAAGACCTGCATTGTCTTATTTACCTCTTTCTTGACAGATATTTAATAAGACATTTGGCACTTAGATGAACTGCAGCAAGAATTTTCAAATCTCATTGTAAACATAATTTCCTGGAGAACTTAAAATGCTTAAGCTTGGGCCCCACCCTAAATCTAATGAGATCCATATTTTGAGAAGAAGGGCCTGGGCATCCGTAGTTTTAACAAACTTCAGGCAACTTCAGTATATCCAGGTTTGGGGTTTACTATCTGCCTTGAGAGTCAATAGGAGCTTTGATTTGTCCTCTCTCACAATAAGCATTTTCAAGTATTGTTCATGCATTTTTGTTTGTTTGTTTGTTTGTTTGTTTTCAGAAATGACCGCTCCTTCATTTGCCCCGCAGAAGGTTGTGGGAAAAGTTTCTATGTGCTACAGAGGCTGAAGGTGCACATGAGGACCCACAACGGAGAGAAGCCCTTTATGTGCCCTGAGTCTAGCTGTGGTAAGCAGTTCACCACAGCTGGGAATCTGAAGAACCACCTGCGGATCCACACAGGTCTGTGTAACCCCAACAGTCCCATGGGCAATCTGCTTGGCTCAGTGCTTACTTGCATAACCTTAGGAAAGGCTCTGAGGTGGAAATAGCAAAAGTCTAGGGTGATTGCTAGAACTCTGAAGATGGAATTTCTTTTTTTCAGCTTCCTCATGGCACTCTTCAATTCATTCAGTAACATTTATTGAGTTTTCACTTGTGTGTGAGGAACAGTGTTAATTTCTGCCTCTAGGAACCTAAAGTACTGGAAGGGATATAAAACCTCTGACAGTGATGATATGATGAGATATGGACAGAATAAGTCTTTCCAAATATCTTTGAACATTACACAGCTGTAATTTGGGGCAGTAATATTGAGTCACAGAAACCTTACAGAGCATGTTCTAGGCACTGAATGGGGTAAGATGGCTGGAAATACAAAAATTAAGGTATAATCCCTAACTTTGAGGAGTTTGCTTTCTTGTTGGAGACTCAGCATGAGAAACAGAGTAGAAAAGTAACTTGTTCTGGGTCAAATAGCATGTTAATATCAAAGCAGCAAAATAAAGGTACCCTGACTCTTAGTCTAAGGAGACATGAGGGGATAACTGAAGGATAGGGTGATATTCCAAACCACTTGGCCCAGCATGTGCTAAGTCTGTTGCCAGAGCTTAATCACTGAACTCACCACTGCCTTAGGATGTGTACCTTCTCTACTTTCTTATAACTTCCTTTGTCTCTTCCTTGTTCATTCTCGCATCGCTAAAATGACCACAGGTACAATTGAAGGGCATTTAAAAGCAAAATCCCAGCCGAAGCCATATTTGTTCCAGGCATGATTCCTCTAGATTGACATTACCACTGGCTGTATTTTAGGGCAGAATAGCTTTGTTCTCAGCTCTGCCTTGAAAGAGTAAACTATACTTACTCCAAGAAAGCAGTTTGAATAAAAATATAAGAAAAACATCTAGCTGAATAGATTAGAGGTAGAGCTCGCCATGCCTTATTGTCAAGTGCAGGGACCTTTTCATCTGTGTGCTGCTCGCCTTCTTTGTAGCATTTTGTAAAACTGAACATCTTAAAAGGGGACAGCTGTAATACTTTCAGCAGTAAAGATAACTTTTAAAAAATGCTTTTTCAGAGGATAACCTGATTCTCTCTTTAACCTAATTGTTCTCCAATTTCAGAATTTCAAGCTGCTTCCATTTCACACATTGTGCTCTCTCATTGCAGTCTCATACCTTAATCACTTCTCCCAGGATGCCTCATAGATCTGGGTCTCAGTAATTTATATAATAGCCCTGGCTGGTGTGTCGTCCCATACACTGAAAAGTTCGATTCCTGGTTCAGGGCATATGCCCAACTTGGGCGTTCAGTTCCCGGTTGGGGATTTGGTTATTTGTGAGAATAGCTCACAAAACTCAGGGAAACATGTTTATCAGTTTATTATATGTAAAGGATTTTCTAAAGGATATAGATGAATAGCCAGACAGAGAAAACAATAGGTCAAGGTCTAGAAGGGTCCCAAGCACAGGAGGTTCTGTTCCTGTGGAGCTGGGGTATGTCACCCTTTTGGAATGTAGATGTGCTCACCAGCCCAGAAGCTCTTTGAATGGTGTACTTTTCAGATTTTATGGAGGCTTCGTCACATAGGCTGAAAATCCCAAGCTTCTAATCGTGGTTTTTCTGGTGACCAGCTTCATCCAGGAGCCCACAAAGAGCCATTACCAAGTGACATTACCCAGGAAATTCCAAGGGATTTAGGAACTCTATGTTAGAAACCAAGATCAAAACCAAAATATTGGAACAAAAGATGCTCCTAGTGCTCTTATCACTTAAGAAATTTATAAGGGTTTTAGGAGCTGCTTAACAGCAACTGGGATTAAAGGCTAAATGTTAGAATAAAAAATTCTCCTAGCACCCTTATTTATAAAGGATTCTAGGAGCTTTGTGTGAAGAACTAGAGGCAGAGACCAATTTATATATTTCTTATTATTTCACACTTGCTGTTTTCTGAACTTGCCCTGGGCACTCTTTAGTTTCAAGGCTCTGCTTATACTGTTCCTTGTGCTTGAAATTTCCTCCCATCCTTGTCATCTTTTAAGACCAGCTTAAATTCAGCTTCTTTAAAATATCACAGAGTTCTTCCCCTTTCTAAATGCTTATAGCCCCTTTTTGTATAAGAATTTATAAAAAAGTTCTAAGTACATTTCTCTCTCTCACACTAGTCTGTGACCCTTAGAGGATAAAGACTGCATCTGATTTTTTCATTTTCTGTTTTAAAACAATTATAGACTTACAGGAAGTTGCAAAAATAGTACAAGGAGTTCTGTGTGCGCTTCCCCAGCTTCCCCAGAGAGTTACATCTTATGTGGTCATGCTACAGTATTGGAACCAGGATGTTAACAGTACTGTCAGTCTACAGGCCTCACTCAGTTTTTACCATGCATGTTTGATTTTTAAAATAACCAAGTAATATTGTGGAAAAAATTACAGAAAAGCAAAAAGAAAATAAATCATCCATAATACCACTAATAGGATATCTACTTTTAACATATTGTTACAGATTTTTCTGTACCTCTGACTAAACATGTTTTTATATGTTTGCTTTATAAAATAAGAATATATAATACCTGCTTTATAACCTTTAAAAACCTGTATTTTTAAATGGATCTAGAAACTGATTCTTAAAGAGAAGTGGTATATAAGGTAGAATGCTGGCAGCACATATTATGCAGTGTTAATCTTGACATCCTTAGAGGGGATGAGGTCACTAAAGAAGGTAGGTCAGTGCAGTTGGGGGTCAGCTCTTGAGCCAGGAGGGAGAACTCTTGATGCTCAGAGGCAGCCACTCTTAGAGAAAAGGGCAGGACTGTCTTTTGGTGGGCTGTATACTAATAGATCATCGAGAGGTGACTTTGCTAGATAACCCAGTTGAAATTATATAGCGTGAATTTAAGAAATCAGAGTAAGTTACTGGAAATAGAGAACGGTTGATGGGAAAGGAAAGTGATAGATAGTTCATCAGAAGACTGAGTTTCTATCTCATTTTCTGTTTCTAGGAGAGAAGCCTTTCCTTTGTGAAGCCCAAGGATGTGGCCGTTCCTTTGCTGAGTATTCTAGCCTCCGAAAACATTTGGTGGTTCACTCAGGTACTCAGATCATTCAACCACCAGTGTGAATGTTGAAGACTATGAGAGCGGTGGCAGGAAATTGGAAAAGAGGATATTATTAACCCAGGGTTGGAATCCTTGAGGACGGTACATATCCTAGAGTCCATGGAAGCTGCATCTGAAAAGGGAAGTAAATATTTTGCATGGCTGCAATGATATTATACCAAAGATGATGTTTTGTGAAGGCAGCAGTACAGTGGGTCCAGAAAGGACTGTGGGCTGGGAACAGTGAGCACGCTAAGCCTTCCTGGTATACTTTTACAGCCTTCTTCTGTGTGCTGAAAGGTGAGGGGCTGGAGAAGGTGGTGAGTGGGAGAAGGGATGGCGTCATATGTTTAATTTCACATTCTCTGGGCTTCTCCATCTAGGTCTTGAGTCCATTTTCTTGTTAGAAATGTACCTTGTCTTTTTGGCTCCTCTGCCTTAACCTGGTCCCTATTTCAGGAGAGAAGCCTCATCAGTGTCAAGTCTGTGGGAAGACCTTCTCTCAAAGTGGGAGCAGAAATGTGCACATGAGAAAGCATCACTTGCAGATGGGAACATCTGGGAGTCAAGAGCAGGAGCAAACTGGTGAGGAGAGAGGATATGGTGGAAGGCTGTTTCTTCCAACCAAATAACTGGCTGGCCTGGTTATCTGGAAATTTCCTGATTCTGTTTTGGGTAGAGACCTGGTCTCATTTAATGGGCTAGTGGTTTCCAAACTTAGCTGTACAGTAAAAATCCTCTGCAAGCTTTTAAAACATAAATATTGTCTACTCTTCCCTCCAAACAAAACGAAATGACCTGATAAATGAGATTATTTAGAAGATCCCAGAATCTGTAGTTTTAAAAGTTCCCTTAGTAAGTTTGATGGTAGCTAGTGCTGATCCATGAACCAGCATTTGAATATCACTGTGCTAAAGAATGTGTGACAAGAGTTGAAGCATTTTTACTTATCAGTCATGACTCCCTTTTTACCTTAAGTTTAATAATGCTTTTTATTATTATTATTCCTTTTCCATCTCTTAACCAATTCTTTTTTTAACCAATTCTTTTTCTTTTTTAAATGTTTTTATTTATTTCAGAGATAAGAAGGGAGAGGTAGAGAGAGATAGAAACATCAATGATGAGAGTCATTGATGGGCGGCCTTCTGCATGCTCCTTACTGGGGATCAAGCCTGCAACCCTGCTGGGCATGTGCCCTGACTGGAACTCAAACAGTGACTTCCTGGTTCATGGGTAGATGCTCAGCCACTGAGCCACATCTGTGGGCTCCTTAACCAATTCTTTCACTCCAAATACTCCTTCCTAAGGACATCTATTCCATTTCATATGCTAATTGTCCAGGTGCTGATCACAAGCAAGGATGTTTATCCAGGAGGCTGAACCCTTCCTTTGTAGGCTTATCTTGCTTCCAAAAGTAGGTGAAGTAGGAGGTGGTATCCAAGATGCAGGTTCATTTCTAGTTCTGAAAGAAAAGGTCAGCTTCCTGTGAAAGAAAATGGGGACCAGGCACAGCCTTGACTGCCGTATGTGTCTCTTACATCCTGTTCTCTGTGCAGCTGAGCCACTGATGGGCAGTAGTTTGCTCGAAGAGGCTTCAGTACCCAGTAAAAACTTGGTGTCTGTGAATTCCCAGCCCAGCCTTGGTGGAGAGTCCTTGAACCTACCAAATACCAATTCTATCCTAGGAGTTGATGATGGTAAGAATTTCAACTCTCCTTTATTTGGGGAAAATGGGCTGTAACTAGAGACTGAGGAATAGGGGTTATCTCCAAAGTGGAGGTTTTAATTTCATTTCTTGTGAGTAACTGTGGTATGATTGAGTAGCATTTGTGTTCTTTGTCTCTGGAGTGGATAAGTGAATTTGTAAAAAATAAAACTTAAAAATTAATTGAAAATGTACAATAGAATAAAGAGATAAAATTTTAAGAAGAAAATTATCCATAACCCTAGCATCCTAGCCCAACTATTTCTATCTTTCCTATTGCAGTTATGGAAGAACTTAACTTTTAAAACATTTAAACAGAACATAACCAGGTTTTACAGAGGAGATATAAAGCATTTCTCCATACCTTCAAAAGCCATATCTTCAGGAGAAAAGAAAGGGCTCTCTAGGAAACAGTTGCTCCTCTCTGGTATAGAAATTTCACCCAAGTTACACAGGCCAGGCCCTCTTCTCTGAAAAACTTAACAGGTGAGGTCAGCATGCATTTATTCAGTGCCTACTCTGTGCCTGGCACCATGGGAAAGAAGAAAGTAGAAGACAGGGACCTCAAAATCTAGTTGAGAAGCCAAAACTTACATATGGGAAACAACATTGAGCGAACAGAAGATAGTATATAAGCAAATGTTAAATTATATGGTATAGTCTGGAAGAGCAGTATAAGCTGAAAAAAGCCCCTAAGAGAAACTGAAATTTATTTGAGGGCTAAGTGGTTTATGTACAAACTATTTCCAAAAGATCTTCATGGTGATCCCACTAATGAACAATTAATAAGTGTGAGTTATGTGTTTTAGTTACTCATGTCCTAGTCAGTCAGTTTGGGGCATAAGTGACCATATTTGTGTAACTTCTTTATGGAGCCGACAAGACCTTATTGTGTGCCCCACACCTTAAGCCTCCTCTGTTTCATGAATGATACTAGTGGTTAACTGAAGCATGAGGCACAGAAATTGCATGGAGGTACTTTGTCAGCCTTAAGAAAGAAAGCCTTAAGCGGGGAGGGGACACTGAGCAGGAACTTTGAAGCTATGTTTAAGTTCTTGACCTGCACATATTGTGCTATTTGTATCATTGGTGACTGCTTTAAGGCTTGGCTCTGGTTTCCTGACTTGCCTCCCAAAGCAGCTTTTGCCCGTTTCCTATACAGTTGTAGTCCAGTTAACAGTGATAACACCATATTACTCTAAATTGGTATATTGAAAAATGGTCAGCTCCTGTATCAAGATTTTTTGCCTTTTCTTCCCATCCCCCTTTTATAATACTTTCCAAATTCACTGATAATGATTATCAGATAAGAATTAATTTGGAAGAAATACAAGAACATGGGATTTAGTTTTTCAGGGAACAGTTTTAAAGTTCTTAATAAGAGGCTTGATAATACAGATAGGTATACCTGTGGATTCAACTTTTCATTGAAACATTTTTCTGCTGTTTCACAGAGGTGCTTGCTGAAGGATCCCCACGCCCCCTGTCTTCAGTGCCTGATGTGACACATCACTTGGTGACCATGCAGTCAGGGAGGCAGTCATATGAGGTTTCTGTCTTAACTGCCGTAAATCCACAGGAGGTAAAAACTGTCTCTTGCCCTTATTTTGTTCCCATGGAGACTAATGTGGAGAGTGATTGGGAACCTAGTTTAGAGGATTTGAAAAATTCTCCAATTTCAATTTCCTGGAAAATTTGAATAGAATATCTTTCTTTAAGCTCAGTATGAGCCCAGCTTTGAAAGGAACCTGAGTAGTAGGGTCTCCTGAATTGGGAGCTTGGTCAGTTACAGGTGAGACTCTCAACTTTAATTTTCTATATTCACATGCCTTAATGAATATCTGCTCCTACTTTTTCTGCCTCACTATGAGATGAATTTGCTTTCATTTTTATAAAGAAAATAGCCTGGGACAAAGTGGTCCTTGAGCAAAACAGGTAGTGACATCATTTTAAAAAATGATTGTTCATTTTGATAGGGTCATATGTCTAGGAGATAGCAGGCTGAACCAACGGGGCATATAGAAATGTGTTCACTGGCTTATTGAATGAGAACCAGCATCTAAATTAAAGAGGTTTTTAAGAGCAAAGATGTGTAATTAGAGACCAAGGCTAAAATCATCCACACCGTCACATTCCCAGTTACTATGTACAAATGCAAAAGCTGGACAGTGAAGAAGACTGATAGGAAAAAAATTGATTCATTTGAAATATGTTGTTGGAGAAGAGCTCTTATGGATTCCCTGGACTGCCAGAAAGACGAATAAGTGGGTCCTAGAGCAAATCAAGCCTGAAACATTGCTGCGGGCAAAATGACAAAACTGAAGCTGTCCTCCTTTGGGCACATGCGAAGGTAGGGTTCTTTGGAAAAGACAATAATGCTGGGAAAATAAAAAGGCAGCGGGAAAAGAGGAAGACCAAACATGAGCTGGATTGACTCCATGAAAGAAGCCATAGGCACGAGTCTACAGGAGCTGAGCAGGGCTCTTGAGGACAGGACATCGTGGACATCACTCATTCATAGGGTCACTAGGAATTGGAGCCGATTCAGTGGCATCTCACACACACGTCCATTGGTTTTTCCTAAGTTACCTTCCCTAGTTACTGCTTTGAAACATGTCTCACCTGTGGAGCCTGCCTTTATTTTATCCTTGTTCATCTGTTTAAAAATCTGTATCATGGAAGTGTTCAAAGCGTATAGTGAGAGAATAGTATGTCCTTTTATGGTTGGTTGGTTTGAATTAGGATTCATACAAGGCCCATACATTGCACTGGTTAATAATTTTTAATTCTCTCTACAACAGTCTTCCCCCTCCCACCCTTTTTTCAGTATGATTATCTATTTAAGGAATTGGGTTACTCTGCCTATAGAATTTTCCATGTTCTGGTTTGGACCGATTGATTCCTTCTGTTAATATATTTTTGTATTCATAGATTTCCTAAAAACTGGTAATTACATTTAGAGGCTTTATGATATTCACATTTTCCCCCCACTTGGCAAGAATATTTTATAGGTGGTACTCTTGCTTCCTATGACATCTCATCAGGAGACACAGGATATTATTTGTTCTCTTACTGATCTTAAGATTGAGCAGTGAGTTAAGTAAAATTTTTGCAACCATTTTCAGTTATGGCCTAGATATCTTTTTGAGTAGGCTTGCAAAATGGTGATGTCCTAATTCTCTTTCTCCCTTCACTTTTATTAACTATAATTCTCCAATAAAAGACGTACTTTTTCTCATTAACTATTGGGTTGCTCTGAAAGTTCAGTCATCATCTGTTTTACCTACTATAAATTATCCTGACAATTAACTACACCACTTAACCTTTTCTTTTTTATATTTGAAACTTTGGAGCTTTTCTCTACTATACTGCTAAATACTTTTTTTTTAATTGAAGCACTCCAAGCAGCCCCAAATAAATGCTAGATGTATAACAATTTAATTCAGTCAACAGGTATTAAGTACCTAATACGTGTGAGGCACTCTGCTGGGTACTAGTTATACAACAGTAAATAAAATAAAATCTCTGCCCCAAAGAGCTTATAGTCAAGAGTTGGGACCTTTATCTTTTATAACTCCATAACTTTGTAAATGGTGTCCCTGGAGTGGTACTGTACAGAGGTTAGAATGGGATGGGTGATAGGTCAATAATAAACTGGCAATTTTTACATGCTGTAGTAAATGCTAGTTTTGGGGGAAGTCAGGGAATAAGTTTTAGAGTTTAAGTTGAGACCTGAGGGATGATGCAGTCATCTTGATGGATAAACAAGAGGGCAGAAGGTAAGAGGGAACAGGGAACGACTTTGGAACTACAGAGGGTTGAGTATGATGGGATGTGGAATGGAGAGATGGACTTGGAATGGAAAAATGAGAACAGGAAAGATAAACTGGTCCCTTTCTTGAAGAGCCTTCCAGGACATGATTTTATCCTGGGGCAGTGGGTAGCCACTGCATAGTTTTAAGTGGGGTATGATATCATCAGATTTGTGTGCGCAGAAAGGCCAGTAATAGTGGATTTGTTTTCTTGAACTTAGGCGTATAGGTCATAAAATTGACTTCAGAGTGTCATTGTCTAGGTGATGCCAACTCACAGCCTTAGGCAGACTCAGTGACACAGGCCACCTGAAAAACAAAACTCGGCCTTCTCCCCAGGAGAACACTAAGGGCCTATAGGGCCCTAACTAACTAGTTTCATAATGGAGGCCCCAGACACTTAATAGAAAAATATTAACAACACAAAGTAGAAAGTGCTGACCTTAGATATAGCTAAAAATCCTGTACTATCGCTTTTTCCTCATGGGTCCTTGTATATTTGTAAACACACCCTCTGTGTTTCCTTCACTCTTAGCATTATCATCTCCCTCTTAAAACATGCATTTCCACTGCTCACCCCTCCTTTTCCTTTCTCCAGGTCATCTTAGCAGCCCTCTGATGCCTCGTTTTCAAGCTGCAGGCCCCTCAGGGCTCCAGCCTCATCCTCTTCACCCAGGGTCTAGGCACTAACTGACCACTCTTCCAGCGAGTGAGGAATGTTGATTCCTGGGGGATTCTCAGGTGCTAGAGAAGGAGAAGACAATTTGCAACCCTTAGAACAGCACGTGCCCGTTCCAAATTCTGTTTTACTCTTTTACAGTTACTAAACCAAGGAGATTTAACTGAAAGACGGACATGAGCATGGGTGCTGAATCATGGAAGAGCAGCTCTGATCCCAGAGTGCATATAGTGGGAACAGCTTGCTTATGGCTCACGGTCTGCTGGAACCAAAATGAATCTGTGAATGACAAGACCCCACTTTTTCCTCTGTTCATCTTCCTGGCATAGAAGATGAATGCAGGAGAGCTTCTTTTCAGATTCTCATCTGATCCAGAAATGGAAGCAAGCAGGGAATGTGGGCTAGGTCATTGTACCTAACTCTCTTCCCACTGTAGAATTTTGGGATGGACTTCTCCCAAAAATGAATTTGATTATGTGTTGGCTGAACTTTCTCAGTGTAACTATTGAGAGGAGGTTTTCCTATGAAGAGCTTCCATCCCAGACTCAGCTGTCTTTTCACATGGATGAACTAAGTCCTGCCACCAACCATAAAACTTCACCAAGAAGTTGAGCTTTCAAGATGCCTTGTTGCTTTGGAGAAGGGAGTGATGTCAGTCCTGTTGTGACATTCTCCCTTTAGCAACCTGAGTAAGAGACTCTCCGCCACTGGGCTGCAAAAAAATAAATTACTTGAATCCCTACTTGGCCCAGGCTGGGGTACTACTTGGTCACTTTGCTTTCTTTGTTTATGGAACATACAGTAGCATGTTTAAAAGGTGTCTTTTTTTTTTTTTTAAGTTAAATCACATGATTCAGAGCTTCAGTTGTTTTCCCTTTAAATAAACAAAATAGCCCAGTTCTTTGGCTTCTTGTTTTAGACAGAATTTGTTTTCTTAGAGAGGAGATTAATAGTTCAGTCTTCCCCTTTAAGATAAGGTACTGATTTACCCTTAAGATTCCGTGCAGGTAAAACTGAGTTCAGGAGTCTTGGGGAACCATGACATGAACACCTTCATCTCCAATTAGCAAACCCAGATCATAGTTATCAGAGTATCACTCTGTCATCACCGGAAAGGACCATGTCTGAGTCTGGAAAGCTGGCAATGAATTTTCCCAGAAAGGTAAAAAACAAAATGAGAAGGGTGCTTCTGTTAGAGTAGGCACTCTTGTTATTTTCCTGGCTCTACAGCTACTGAGAGAGAATATCTAATTATAATTAGTGAGAAGAAAAGTATTTCAGAGATCACTTACTAGTAGAAAATCATGACTATCAGAGGAGTTTCAGATTTATTTAAAATGAACCTCATCCTGACACACACACAAATGCTCACAGGTAACAATCCACATAAATAACAGGAAAGAGCTGCTATTTTAAATAATTATAGTCATCAAGTTGTTAATGATGTGTAATCATCCTTGCTATGTAGATTTTGTGTCAATTACTCGTATTCTTAAAATGCCAGTTTTCACTTCCTGTAGCCTTTATACTAAAGCAGTGGTTCTCAACTGGGGACATTTAGCAATATCTAGAGACATTTTTGGTTGTCACAACTGGAGGAGTATTACTGGCATCTAGTGAGTAGAGGCCAGGGATGCTGCTAAACATCTTACAGTACACAGGACAGCACCTTCTCCCTGCACGGAACAGACTCATCTGACCCAAAATGTCAATAGTGCTGAGGCTGAGAAACCCTGTACTAGAAGTTGCAAACTTGTCACCCCCAGGTGTTTTATTTTGCCCATACAATATTTCCGAGTAATTTTTAAATTAGTTCCCATCAGCAGATTTTTTGGCTTCTGTTGAAAATGCAGTTGATCTGGCAATTCTGGGCCTGTATTCCAGCAGACTCCCCCATTGTATTACAGCCCGCCATTCAGTCCATTTATTTTCTGACTAGCCCCTGTAGACACTGGGCTTGTGCCCTCTTTTCTGTATCTAATTTTTTTTTTTTTTTTTTGGTTTTTTAATCCTCACCCGAGGATATTTTTTCCATTGCTTTTCAGAGAGAGAGAAACTGATGTGAGAGAGAGACATCAACTGGATGCCTCCCTGGGCCAGGGATCAAGCCTGCAACCAAGGTTTGTGCCCTTGGCTGGAATCAAACCCAGGACCCTTCAGTCTGCGGGCGGATGCTCTAACCACTGAGCAAAACTGGCCAGGGCTGTAGCTAATGTTCAAGTGTGAGGCACAAAGAAAGAGCGCTTAACTTGGCTCTGATCCCTCCACCCTGAGCTGCTCTGCTTGGATTTACTGGAACCTTTCCGTTAATAGCTACTTTTCTTTCCCCCGTTCTCCAAGAACAGCCGTGACTCAAACCCAGTTGTTGCCTGCCTTGATTCAACCCCACGTTAGTTGCTTAATATTACTGAAAAGCAGTAATTTCAGTGTGCTGATTAGGCAATTGATTGGGGATTATCTAGCAGTTCATAAGACAGCTCCTGTTCTTTCTTGGGGCTGGCAGGCTGTTCTAGAGGCTCTTCTAAATCCTGCTGTGGGTTTCTGATGCCAAGTTTTGTGGTTTCCTGGGTGCTGCAGAATAAATCAAAACATGAAAAACAATTTTAATTACAGCATGTGGAGCTTAAGGATGGCCTCAACATTTTCATCATTTCATGTGGGCTGCCAAAGGGAATTCTAGGTGGAAAATGGGGATAGGAATTAGGGGAGGGGACCATTAGGAATTAAGAAACAACAAAGTTGAAATTGAAAATACTGGCGATGCTATGCTTTCCTCTCAATGGAGGAGGTGGTGCTAATGAGTTATTGTTAAAGAGTGCTGGAAAAACAGTTTTATCATTTTATGGGAAGTATAAATATACATGGTTTTTCAAAAATGGAATGGAAATACTTTTGACTGGTGGCACTAGAACTGGAATGGAAAAATGTTTCAAACTGTAGGAATCTAGGCCTAATATATAATAGTTATATTTCATTCACAGCTGTTCTCTCCAAATATGTTATCTGGAGATACCTGGACAGTATTCTATAAGTAAGTACAGGAGAGTGACCTCAAAATACGAGTGGCTGTTCTACAGGTTCCTCTCAGGGGCATTACAAGGGATGGCACCTAGAAAGCTGCAGGATAACAGCATCTTGGGTTACCTGGGATAACCAAGAACTTCTGACTGCTCCTTCCACTGTACAGCCCTGGTGCCCAGAACCTTTTTCCTCACAAAGTCTTCATCCAGCCCGGCCTGCTTCAGGGTGTCTTGATACCGTTGTTCTGCTGCTTTCCTGGCAAGGTCCTGTGGAATGGGAATTAATCTGCTGTAGCTGTCTTGTGAATTACTTGACAATTCTAAATCATTAGCTTAACCTACCTTAAAATAGTGCTCACACACATACACCCCAATTAGTGGGCACAAGATTTGCATAGAAATTACTTTGAGCTTTGTTTTTCAAGCCTTAAAGTACATAGAAGCTACCTGAAGATTTTGTTAAAATATAGACTCTTATGTGGTAGGTCTCAGATGGGGCCCGAAATTCTGTATTTCTAACAGTCCCAGGAGAAGCTAGCTATTGATAAGAGAGCCACACCTTTGAGAAGCAAGGACTTAGATTTTTGGAAGACCAAGTGAGACCAGATGAAAATGATGAACTAAAACCTGAAGATTTAAAAATAACCATCATGAGGAACATTAAAATATAACAAATAAGCTGTACTCTTTAGTGGTCAAGCATAGGTGGTCTGCATGTGGACCGGGAAAGTTTACTTTTCATTTGTGTGTTTGAGAGCAAAATCATATCAAGTACTTTGCATTTTTCCTAGAGTGCTGGAAGATCTGTTCAAATCTGAGTGTGTGCTTGCTTGAAAAAATATGAAGAGGAGAGGTCAGCATGCGAGATTTTGAACAATGCAAGTTGCTAGGCAAATCTGAGACAGCCCAGTGTGTGATAGGTATGTGGGTGGAAAGGAGTAGACCCAGGAAATGCCTAGATAATGCACTGGCTGTACGATGGAGATAATACCCAGCACTTGGATCTGGGTCACTTGGGAACCCCAACTTTTGAACCCCAACTCTGAAGAGGAGGGTGATCCTCAGAATCTGATGTAGTCCAAAGCCTCCTGAGATGGTGGCCTTTTTAAGGTTGTTCAAGTAGCTCAGAGCTTCCTTAGGGAGGTCTTAACTGAGTCCAATCTCCCTAAAAGTCTAGAGAACAGGTTAAAATGATTCTTCCAACCTGAAAGGCACTTAATCTGGAAAGGGCCTTGTGGGGTGCTTGTGAGCATCCCAACCCTTGGAGACTTAGCAATGTGCCACAGATCTAGAGGATGGGGATGCCCAGGGCACCAGCACTGCAGGAGGAGAGATGTTTTCCCAGCACTATGAACAGTGGCTCCAGACAGCAGAAAAGACTGGATTTTCAGTCACATTAGTAAGTTAAAGATGTGCTTACTAACAGCCAAACTGTCACTGTGTATCTGGGATCACCCCGCTCTGATTCAAACTGAAAGCTAAACTACAGTGAAAACTCTAGGAAGTGAAATATCCCTTTGTAGATGCCTTTGGAGTCCAGTCTTGGATGAAATTAGCCCAAGCAACATTCACTATTACACTACTTATTTTGAGGAAAGATGGTAGTAATAAAATGGGCCCAATTTAGAATCTTTCTGAGCCTCAAGGAAATGTTTAATATTCAGATATTAAACTTTCATAATTTCTAAGAACCCTTTCATCTAAAACAGAAAGAAAGTAAATGATGGTTTAGTTTTACCTTGGTAACTTGTTCGAAGAGATAGGGCCTCGTTTGTATTCTCTTTTTCATTTCCTCCAATTCTTTCTTATACTCTTTTGCTCTTTTACGGTCATTGTTCCTGGAATTAACAAGATTTTTGAGATCCATCTTTTTCCAATCCCGAATACCCTTCATTCCAGTTAAGCAGGGTAAGTCCCATGGACACTGTCAATTCCTGACTGCCTGGGAAAACTTACGACTGCAATTATAGGAGCCTCCCCCGTAATTTTGGGCTCCCCATTTTGCCGCTTATGATCTGTTGGATCCCAAGACCATCAACCCTTTTACACATAGAGGACACTGACCTGTTTTCTTTCAGCTTTGCTTTGAATACCTCCTCCAGGCTTTTATGGGGATCCATGGCTTTTGCACGTAAGGTCACGGATTTAGACATTGCCTGACACTTCTTTTTATGCATCTCCAACCACTGAGCAGTACTCTCATCTGCTTTGTCCTTTTTTTCAAGGGAGCTTCTAAAGGGAGGAGGTGAAAAAGCATACAGATGACCAATGTGGGTATATTTAAAAGCAATCTTGGGCCTGGCCGGTGTGGCTCAGCGGTTGAGCATCAACGTATGATCCAGGAGATTGAGGTTTGATTCTTGGTCAGGGCACATGCCCGGTTGCGGCCTCGATCCCCAGTAGGAGGCGTGTAGGAGGCAACCGATCAATGACTCTCATCACTGATGTTTCTATCTCTCTCTCCCTCCTTTCCTCTTTCTGAAATCAATAAGGACATATTTTTAAAAAATAAATAAAAGCAATCATAGTAACCTTTCTGAAAAGTTGGTGTGTTCTGTGAATAGGGTGGGTAATTTATCTCCCTGCCATTTCAGAAAGATTAAGATTCTGGCATTAAATGCACAGGCACATGACGCCTTCCCAGCACTCTGGATACAATGATATTCTACCTAGGAGTTTATTAATTGAACTGAAAACATGTGAGTTAAAATATCCTTACTTAGCCCTGGCTGGGTAGTTCAGTTGGTTGGAGCATTGTCCCAAGGTTGTGGGTTAGATCCCAGGCCACAGCACATATAAGAATCAACCAATGAATGCATAAATAAGTGGAACAACAAATTGATGTCTCTCTCTCTCTGTCTCTCTCCCTTCCTCTCTCTAAAATCAATAAGTAAAAATTAAAAATATATATCCTTACTTAAATACCCAAACATCCAGGTCTGTTGCTTATCTTGAAAAAAATACTAATAGTTACCATTCTCTGAGTTACGTACCCTGAACCAGTGCAAACAGCCCACAAGTGCTTTATGTCCATTATCTTGTGTAATCCTCATAACTTTCCTGTGAACTAAGAATTATGAGCACCCTTCTTATAGGTAAGGAGATGTAGCCTCAGAGAGGGTAAGCTACTTGCTCAAAGCCACCCAGCGTACCAATAGAATATCTAAGATTAGAACCAGGATATCTAACTCCCAAGCCTCTGCCCTTGGTGTATAAACTGCTATAAACAGTGGGCTGGAAGGTGACTGGTCCTTTGGGAATACAAATCTGCATTTGTACAGAGAACTAGAAATGGACCTGTTTCAATGCACAATCTGAGGTCAACTTTTAGTACTTAGTTTATGTAAATACTCTGAGGTACTATGGAGAGTTCTACCAAAAGTCACAAGTCAGGACTCTTGCATTTGGCTGTTTACACTCAAGTGGACAGATTAGGAAGGAGGACATTGAAGTTTAATCTCCTAATATGTCAAACTCCCTATTGCTAGGAAACAGCTGTGGAAAACCTCTATAGGTGGGCCAGCCTCTGGTTCATGATACCTATCTTATTAGGACCTCAGGATATTGATATATTCAGCCTTGATTTAGTAGCTCTATGAAATTTGAGGAAAAAGGGAATATCGCTTGAATTCTAAATATATTTCTACAATCTATTGTGGGTCTTAAAGGGCCAAGTCGGTTCCATGTACTCCTGTGAGCCCCACAGGAAAGCACTAAGATGTGGGTCCTCTGCTCGCTTCAGCTCAGAGGCCTAGTGGAGGAGCTCTTGCTGGCTCAATGAGAACAATACCATGACAGAGGCAGGTCAGTTAAAGAGCTCAAAATAAGGAGGTGCCTGACTCCCAGTGACTTCTCAGTGCCCCAAGATGAATCTCAGAGAATCTCAAACATGGGCAATGGATGCCTCCTCTCTGTGGCAGGCTCAGACACCTGTCGTCATGCTTCTCTGAGTTCCTGTTCCTGTTGGCTTCCTTCCTCTTCCATCTATGGGTTGTACCCATGATGTTCTGTCTGGAACCTTCTTTCCTTCCAGCCTTTGGATTATTCCTCTTTCTTCAGGTTTCACTTTAGACCAGGGGTGGGGAACCTTTTTTCTGCCAAGGACCGTTTGGATATTTATAACATCATTTGAGGGCCATACAAAGTTATCAACTTAAAAATTAGCTATGAAAAAAAGCTCCTAGATTTATTGAATTTTGAGTCCCACAGCTGCCTTGGCAAGGCCAGACCAAATGATTTCTTGGGCCATATATGGCCCGTGGGCTGGACGTTCCCCACCCCTGCTTTAGACATCTATTACAAGAGACCCCTGCCCAGGCTTCCCAGTGCCCCCACAGTCCTCTATTCCTCATCATCGCACTACTCACAAAATAAGGTAGTTGCTTCTTCTCTTTTCTATATTGCAGACTAGCTATTAAACTATAGGCTCCATAAGGTTATCTCTGGCCTTAACATTCTGCCTGGCACAGTAAGGCCCTGTGAATATTTGCTGAATGATAGCTAGGTGTTTTCCAGCCCTAAGTGTGGAGGATCACATGCATTCCTGTCCTCATCAGAGAATTCCCTTCCACCCCTTTAGGTCTTTCTGATAACAGGAGGCCCAGCAGCAGGGTGGTTTCCATCACGTGGGCCATGAGCTGGGCATTATGAGTCTTCTGCAGCCTGCCTACTCACCTGACTGCAGATTCCCTCTTCCTGGTGGCATCTGTGATGTGCACAGGGAGGGTGTTGGCAGAGAGAGAAGCAAGACCACTCAGAGAATGACTCCTTGGCCGGGGTGTGGCGGGTGGCTGTGGAGAGTCCTAGAGGAAACAAAGGCTGGTATTGGTGGGACAGCATGTGTGATTAGTTTCTATCTTAACTGGAATCAATCTCAGTGAAGGACTAGTCAGACTAAGAATCATTTTTCCAGGAATGAAAGCGAAGGGTAATTAGATCTCATGCTTAGTAACTGGGACAGACTTGGATATTAGTCCATAAGTTATTTGGGTTCTTTGGTTAACTTCACCAGAGGATATTTCTTTTACTGCTTTTCAGGATATTTTTTTTACTGCTTTTCAGAGAGAGTAGAAAGAAGGGAGGGGGGAGGAGAGAAATACCAATGTAAGAGTGACACAACCACTGGCTGCCTCCCGCATGCACTATGACCGGGGGCAGGGATCGAACCTGAAACCCAGATAAGTGCCCTTGACCAGGAATTGAACCTGAGACCCTTCGGTGCATAGGCCGATGCTCTAATACCACTGAGCCACACCAGCCAGGGTTCAATCCTGAAGTTTTTAATCAAATGAGAAGAGTTCTTTGGAACTGGTATAGGGACACAACATTGATCCTAACTCCCTGCCTTTTAGACCTGCTTGAACTTATTTCTGCAATTTCTCTAAAGAGAAGGAAGGAAAAGAAGTATTCTTGTGGTCTTAAGTTTATAGGAATTGTGGATCTGCTGATAGCTGAACTGGTGTTTTAAAAAAAATTAACATAGAAAAATGCCATGAGAAGTGCCTTCCACTGAGACGTAGCCCTCTTTGGATTTCAGGCCTCAGGCCCTTGACCCTCCAGCAACTGCCTGGGCTCTTACCTTCCTCCCTCCAGTGGCAGCAGCATCACAGGCCCGCTGAGTGCGACAGGGGCTGGCAGTTCTCAGCAAGAAGGGCTTGTTGCGAGTCACCTCTCGGGTGTCCCTTCTCTTGGCAGCTCTTCTCTGGAAGGCCTTATAAAGGCTCTCATAGTCAGGGATGGCATGATTCACCCGAGGCTGGAATCCAAAGTCAGTCTTCAGAAACCCAAGCTTTTTCTCCTGGGTTCGGGTGGCTGTGCGAGGCCGTGGCTCAGCCTGGCAACTGGAGGAGGTGATGGGGCAGGAGGCCATCTGGAGCATGTCCAGGGCTCTCATCTGGATGCGAATTTTCCTGAACAGCTCAGCTTCTGTGGAGAAAAATCAGGGTGTGATCGGTGAGAAGGGACTGAGACTCATACCAAAAGGTTTGGGGAACTTTCCCTCTTTTAAACACTAGCAGTAATGTGCTGGAGCCAATTGTTAACTTTTCAGGAATTTTGTGAGCCAGTTGACATCATATGGGAAGCCTGAAATTGGCCATGATAGGCATGTTTACACCATGGAAAATAGCAAACACTACAAATTGGCTTTTTTTCTTTCTTTCTGGAGAGCTCGTCAATAAATGTTGACAAGAATACCACTGCCAGGGGCCAATCAGGTTGCAGAAACAGCCGCCATTCACATTTACTGAGAGCTTTCTCTGGTTCTTTCTTCAGAGATAAAGGAGGAGGAATGGGCTAGTCACCTGCTCATCTCCCAGGTCTCTCCTGTCTCAGAGAAAGGCCCCACCATCCACCCAACTGCCCAAGCCCACTGCCCAAATCATTCTGACTCCTCCCTCCCTCATCTCATCAGTCACGTGTTCGGTGTCTTCCTCTTTAACCTGTCTGCAGTCCATTCTCTTTTTATCATCCCTGCTACTAATTTCATAATTTCTCAGCCAAATTATTGAAATAGCCTTCTGTTAGATCAACATCGCCCCTGCCTTGCACCTCTCCCTTAATTATCTCCTCAACCATCAGAGTGATCTTTCTGAACGGCGTATCTGATCATGAGCTGCCCTACTTCAAACCCTCCAGTGGCTCCCCAGTGCCCTTAGGTGAAGTCCAAACTCCCATGGCCTGTGCTTGCTTCTCCCCTCCCCTCTCCCTCTTTTCTCTCCCCTCTGCCTTCCACCCCCGAATGTGCTCAGCTTTCTCTTACCTCCATGCTGTATTTCTGCTTGGTACACTCTTCCTCCCTCTTTATCAAATTAACACAGCTCATCCTTCAGGGCCAGCCTCAGTGCTTACTTCTTCTGGGGACCCTAACTGTTCCCACCCCCCACCCCCTAAGTTAGGTCCTCTGTTATAAGCTCCATAGGACCCTGTAATCCTTGCAAATGACTTATCACAGTTGTGATTATTTGTCTATTATCTGTCTCCCTCCCATGTCCACAAACTCCATCTAGTCACCCTAGAACAGTGCCTCAGACATGGCGCATGTTACTGAATGAGCAAAGAAAGCCTGAGTCTCTTATTTGAGCTACACTTCTTGAAATGAGTACCTCACCAGGATGAGGGAGGGGTGGCGGCTTTCCTCAGGGCAGCTGGCCAGTGGTGGCACTGGTTTACACCCATCTTTAGATGTCTCATTTGTTTTCACATCTGCGTGGCCACAGAGGCCTTCATATGCACTCACTGAGAGAGAGGGCAAAGCTGGGGGGCACTGTAGGACCTCTCCTGGTTTCTTGCTCCTTAAAGGGCTCCCTCCTTGTACAAACAGACCCAACCCTACTCCATGGCCTGCACTGAGTGTGGCCTCTAGCAGGGCGACCTGAAAGCTCATCGCCAAGCCATGCTGACCCCCGAGCCTGACTAAATCCCCACTGCACCCCCAGGCAGGAGGCAGCAAGATGGCAAGGATGTGTTTACCCTGGAGTTTGTCCCCAAGGGCCGGCTCCAGAATGGACTTGGGGATCCTTCTGGTGGCTTTCCGCTTGGTGACCTTGGCCTTAGCAGTGGCGGCCAATTCCCTCTGTTGAGCGGCTTCCTTTCGTTGCTCCTCCTTCTCCAGGAAGCTGAAGGGTTTTAAGGAAGAGAGAAGCAGTTCCTTCCTCTTCTGAATCCCTGCCTGCCTTCGGGCTTCATTGCGCTCCATGATTTCCTGGTAGAGGGGCAGGTAGACATGCGCCGGCACAGGCTGTGCCCGGAACTGCCGGTGGCACTCGGCCTCCTCCTGACCCTGCCTTTGGGCCTGCTGCCTCTCAAGCTCGAAGGAGGCGGGTGAGGCCAGCCACTGGGCCTTTTTCTGGGCCTCACGCACTGTCATACGAAATGGCTGAGGGACAGTGATGGATGATGCCCAGGAGCTGATGCTTCTGTGCTGGGAAGGAGGCCTGGAGCCTGCAGGTGGCTGGAGCTGACCCTTGGGAATGTCGGAGGGTAGGTTACTCAGGGAGCTGCAGCGCCTTGTGGGACCACACCTGGGGGAAGAAAACAGCTGCCCTGTGCCTGGAGGACAGGGCAGCCTGGTGGCCCGGCTCCTCCCACATCCTCCTCCTGGCTCCTCCCCCGTCTTCCAGCAGGTTGCATCCAGCTTCTCAGCCTGACATCACAGCCCCACAGGCCGCTAAGCCTTTGCCTTTCTCAGCCAGTCCTCCCTCCTTCCCACAGGCCATCTAGCAGCCTTAGTAAGAAGTCTCTTATCTAAGTTGATCCAAGAATTGCCACTTTGCACTCTAATATTTTCATATGGGGACAGAACAATGGTGCGGAGCAGGGGACTTTAGAGTCAGACAGAACCAGATTCAAATCTGCTTCAAACAATTACCAGCTGTGTGACCTTGAGCAAGGTTCTCTTGGAACCTCAATTCCTCATCTGTAGAATGGCAAGAATATTACCTACTTACAAAGGTTATTGGGAGGAGACAATAAATATTAAATGAGATAAAGTATACATACAATAGGGTTTGGCCAAGGTAAATGTACCCTGTTGTCACTCTCAGGGAGGTAGTGGGTTTGGGAAAGGCATCCGTTTAATCAGTTCCAGTGCTTCAGGTGACTAAGGGTTACCCAAAGTGATTTAGGACTCCTGTGTAGGAATCAGAATACATGTTTGGATCCGGAAGCTGATTCTGCTGGAGCCTGGGTAAGTGGCAACTTGCAGAAGCGCTCTTTGCTTTACTGAGGAGGAACATGACTTGGTCAGAGTTGTGCAGTGAGGCAGCTGTTGAACTGCAGTGCCTTACCTCAGAGATGGTGGGTACCGGACCTTCGGCTTCCCACTGCCTTTGTCTTGGAAGAAATTCTCCAGGTCCTCATCATCTTCAGAGAGGCTCTCATCACTGTCTGGATCAGACTGATAAAGGGATTCTGACAGGCACCACCTGCCTTTCTGCTTTAGTACTTGCAGGGTCTTGTAAAAGCTCCCAGTTGAGTCAGAAGTAGAATCTGTCTCCTCTAGGCTGAGGAACTCATCAAGTTTGCCAGCCCTAGGCAAAAGCAGCCCATCCCCAGACAGCTCCTCTTCTGCCTCTGTGTCTGAGGAGGATTTGGGAGGAAATATCTAAAATAAAATAGGCGGGTCAAACTCTAATTCCAAATGTATTAAAAACATAACTGTTCATTTCACTTTGAATAAGCCTCTGTATATTAGGAACTGGGGAGAAACGAAGAAAAATAAGATGTGTTCCTTGCTCTAAAGAAATTTCACAAATTGGTATATGAGGTGTGCTTGGCTGAAAGTGTCAACCCCAGGAAAGAATATACCTACCAAGAAAGTATACTGGGCTCAAATTCATAACCAGAGTGTAGCAGCTATTGTTTACAGAGGTCCCTCATGCACACCACATATCAGGGAAAAGCTGAAGACTGAGCTGCCAGCCTAGTGTACTATGTTCCTGCCATCTGAGTTGACCCTTATAATAGAGTTCCTATGACTGTAATTCAACCAATGGGCTGAAGACCTACCCCATCCAATTAGAGCTGTGCAACTATATCCTCATTTGCACATTTACTGACCAATCAGAAGTAGACGAGTCTATGGAATATTTGCATGAAAACTGACCAATCAGGAACAGAGGAATGGACAGTCTTCTCTATATAAGCCAGCAGAGTTGCCCTGGCTTCCTTCCCGGGGTTTGCAAACTCAGCTGCAATGCTTGAGCTATTTTACTGAATCAAATCTCTCCTGTACCACACCCCAAATGGGAGACTTCTGTTGGTGTTGAATTGTGGCAGTGACCTTTGGTTGACAAAAGACAGGAAAGAGAAGCAAAGAGCTAAAGTTGGGTCCCTACTTCATGCAGTGTGGTGAGCATTTACAGAGTACCTACTCTGCACCATACTTTACCCCCTGTACTACCAGGAATCCTATCCATGACCTTGGCCCAAAAGTTGGGTTTTGCGAACTTTTGTCAATCTTCTTTTTCTTGCTTCCCATGTCTACGACTCTGCTTTCCTCATATTCTAGCTGATTTCCACTGGTCACTAGGAATGGATAATTAACAGGAGAGACAATGTGGTCTAGCTGAATGAGCAATGTCCTAGAATGTGGGAAACTCAACTGGGTTTAAATACTCCATTCATTCAGAAAACATATATTAGGTGATTAATGTGTATTAGGCATTAAGCTGAGAACAAGACAAAGTCCCTACTCTCATGAAGTTTATATTCTAGTGAAGGGAGACAGATGATGTAAGATGATAATTCAGTGAAATCCATAAAACTGTGGGATTATAGAGTGATGGAGTGGCTATGGGAAGCTTTCCTTATATGATGGACTATAAAAGCCCATCAGATAAAGACTATATATATCTACGTAGAGAGAGAGATATATTATGTTACATGTGTATACTTGTACTATAATCAGAGTTAGGTTTATTAATTTGCTGCAAAAAACCATGGAAAATTATAGGGAACTTGGGAGAGGGATAGCTTTTAGTAAGAGGGTGAGAGAGGGGCTTTTTCTAGGGTTAGTTTGTCCTGAATAATTCTGATGAGAGTTAGGGAAAGCAGGGATCAACTCTGAATGGATGCTGTCACAAAGAGGGTACAGTTCAGTAAGTGGATGTTTGAGCAATTTTTATTTAAAAGGTGACAAGAACAAAATGGGCTGGGTAAGTGATTAATAAGTAAGCATAACCATTTAGAAGGGAGTATTAGTCATTTACAGTATGGTGTGGTTCTATGAGAAACACTGTTCTCTGCTGATCTTGTTGCTGGCTTTATCTGGGTCTATTACAGACTGAGTTGTACTTTCTCAGACCTGGGATGATTTTTACTACCTCACTGTGGAGGAGTTCTGGATTGACACCTGACTGATCAGAAGGAGTCAGTCTTGGTCAGATCTGGGGTAAGTGGTTTCTGGGTTCAAGGAACAGCAAAGGGCTTTAGGCAGGGATCTGAGACAGGGACAAACTTGACTGTTTGAGAGATAGAAAGAGGGCCAATGTGGCTGGAGGACTGTGGCATGAGGTATCCTTAGAAAGGCAGGCGTGGTGGTGCCAGGATGGGACCAGAGGATGACTGATTGCAGCTGGAAACCAGTTGGGGGCAGGCTGCTGCAGGCCTCCAGATGACACTTGGTGATGGTTTTACTGGGTTTTCTAAGGTCCATCTCTAATACTGAAACGAACACTGGATTGAGTCAAAAGTATGTATATGCTCTAGCCCCCACTTTGCTACTGAGGGGTGTGTGATCTTAGGAAACTTCCTTTTTTAATGACTTTATTGAGATATGTCACATACTATGCAATACATACAATTCTCTTATTTAAAGTGTGGATGGGTTTTAGTATATTAACATAGTTGTACAAACATCAACACAATTTTACATTTTAATCACCCCCAAAAGAAACCCCATACCATTTAGGGGTCATTCTCTCTTTTCCCCAACTCTCCCAACCCTTCCCCACCGCACTTCCCTGCTCACCCCTCATACCTCCCACCAGCCCTAATCAATCACCATTCTACTTTCTGCTTATACGAATTTTGGTGCAAATTTCTTAATCTCTCTTTGCCACAGTTTTCTCTTCTACAAAATGGAGACGACAATCGTACGGTAGTAGAGAGGATAAGCGAAAACTGAGGGCCGTTGCGCGGTTCTGCGAAGAGCCTGACGTAAGGCTCAGGCGGTTTGGGCCAAGAGTTCTAAACGCGACCAATTTTAATCCCACGCCCCTCGGGGACACGCCCCTGCGGTCTGTCTCCAAGGCAACATCAAACAGTTTCCTCTCTTACGCATTCCTTTCCCGAATGGAGACCAGATTCCTCCCCTTCTCTTTCCCTCCTTACCTGAAGGCTCCGGGCGCCACTGGCGGCTTCCGCAGCCCTCCCCACGGTCATTTTCTCAGTGGGGCAGAGACAGAAGCGTCCGTGACAGCAGCGGTGACTGAGGCGGCGGCGCTAGCTGCGCCGGTTAGGTTCCGCCCCTTTCTAGCTTTGAGCTCTGATTGGCTCCCAGGCAGATGCATGAACCAGTCCCCCACCCAGGGAGCCTCCAATCTATCCAGCCCATGGAGGCAAAGGTCGTTTTCCGATTGGCCTATTCCCCGCGTACGTTCTATTTCCGGTTCTGAGGCCGCGAGGCTGAAGCGGCAAGTGATTGGAGAGCTCTGCTCTGGAAGTGATTCCGAAGGCGGGCCTAAGCGGGTGTCAGGCACAGAGCGGGTCCGCACCATGGCGGCTCTGTTGGCTGTGGGCAGGTTGGGGGCTGCGCCTGCTGCTGCCAGGAGAGGCCCGCTCGTCTCCTGCCGGAGGTGGGCCGGCGCCCCGGCAGACACCGTGTACGATGTGGTGGTGTCGGGTGGAGGCCTGGTGGGCGCCGCCATGGCCTGTGCTTTGGGTAAGCGCATCTCCAAGGCCAGCAGTGTCGGGGAGCGGGGCCGTGGAGGAGCGGTGAGGACCGAGGGAGCTCTGGCACTACCTTCTCAAAGTCTGAGCGTTGCGGAGCTTGTAGTCCGTTCCCTCCCCAGAGGGGCGTTAGTTTCTTCGGGGTTCCCAAGGGTCAAAAGTGGGAGGGACCTTCGGAGTCCTTCCTAAAACAGACCTGCTCTGGATTATTTAGTTACAGGCACTGTTAGAAGCAGTCAGGCATTGTTGATTTGGGCTAAGTGGTCGTTTTTGTTTTTTTAAATAAACAGCTTCACTGAATGTAATTTGCAAAAAGAAAAGATGTAATTTGCATACCATAAAGTTCACCCATTTATCATTAGTTTTTTTGTTTTGTTTTTTTCCCGTTAATCCTCACCCGAAGACTTTTTCCTTTTTTTTTAGATAGGGGGAGGAAGGGGGGGAGAGAGAGGGAAACATGGATGTGAGGGGGACACGGATTGGTTGCCTCCTACACGCACCTGACACGGGCCAGGATCCAACCTGCAACTCAGGTATTTGACCAGGAATGGAACCAGAGACCCTTCCGTGTATGGCCAACTCTAACCACTAAGAGACACCATCAGAGCACCGCTAGTTGTTTTGTTTTTTTAATTTATTGGTTTTAGAGAGGGGGGGGATGAAGAGAGGGAGAAACATTGATTTGTTGCCCCACTTACCACGCTTCATTGGTTGATTCTTGTATGTGCCCTGACTGGGGATCAGCCCCCAACCTTGGTGTACCGGGATGCTCTAGCCAACTGAGCTACCCGGCTAGGGTTAAAGTGCACCCATTTAAAGCATACAATTTAATAGGGTTTTTTTGTATACTTACAGAATTGTGCAGCCATCACCACAATAAATTTTAGAACATTTTCATCACCTTCAAAAGAAACCTGAACCCATTAGCAGTCAGTGCCCATTTAGCTCTAGGACTGATTTTTTTCAACCTTTTTCATCTCACAGCACACCAAAAAATATATTTTTTGCCGATCTGACACACAAAAAGGTATAATTTTGATTCATTCACACTGAATGGCTATTGTGTTGGCTGTTGTCATTTTCTTTTTTTTTAATCCTCAGTGAGGATATTTTTTCCCCATTGCTTTTTTAGAGAGAGTAGAAGGGGGAGAGAGAGAGAGAGAAACATTGATGCGATCGAGCCTGCAACCGAGGTACATGCCCTTGGCCAGAATCAAACCTGGGACCCTTCAGTCTGAGAGCCGACACTCTTAACCGCTGAACCAAACCAGCTAGGGCCACTGTTGTCATTTTCTTACTTTATGATCTAAGGAAAAAGTTCCATGCCCCTGACTAGTCAGGTATTGCATGTTTTAAAAATTCTTGTGGCACACTGGTTGAAAATTGCTGCTCTAGGCAACTGCTGGTACTTTTCTGTCTCTGTAGATTTGCTTTTTCTAGATGTTTCCATACATATGAAATTAATGTTTTCAAGGTTCATCCAGGTTGTAGCATGTGCCAGTGCTTCATTCACTGCCTGGGGAGGGGAGGCTTGAGTGAGTAGGATCCTTAAGAGAGGTGGCAGGAGGCATTAGGGTGCAGTGACTACTGCTGGATCAAGGTATAGAGGTGTGATGGCCCAGAATGCAATTCATGGTCCCCACTCCCACCCACCAATGCAAATTGCTGTGGTGCTGACACACAGCTGCGGGGCTCTGGCAACCAATCACATTTTTTTTCCCTTTCTTGGCAGCGGCAACTCACTGCTTATTTTCCCCTGTATCTTTCTCTGAGACAGTGGAGGGACTGACTGTAATGTGCTGCAGCCCAGTAATAGAATCCCCAAGTCCCCATTTTGCTTACTGATGCAGTGTTTTAGAGCCAGACTTATTTTTGTTCCCCTTTTCTTTTACAGACTCTAGTTCTTTATCCTTGATTTAATCTTGAGGCCACAGTGAATTTTGCTTATTAACTACATTTTTCTGTTGAATAGGATTTGTAATTTTCAGTGATGTAATACTTTGAAGATTGGAAATACTAGTCTCAATACTAGTCTTTCTTCTTTGACCTCATTCTTCCTTTCAGGGGAATTCTATTGGCTTGTGATGGATTTTGGCATTATTTGCTTCTTTGCAGATGACGGATGTTGGACTGTCTGGAGAAAACTTACGGTGGTTGGCGGGGTATTTGGCGTGGTTTAGGACTCTGCATGGTGTTCCTTCTTGTGTGCCCTGTAAGAAATTTGTACCGTAAGGGTTAAGGAATTAATCTGTTGCCTCTCTTGGCAATGAATAAAAAATTCTGATTTTTTTAAATGATATGAAATTTTGCTTTTTTTTTTTTTTTTTTAGGGTATGATATTCACTTTCACGATAAGAAAATTCTGTTACTAGAAGCAGGCCCAAAGAAAGTATTGGAGAAATTGCCAGAAACTTACAGCAACAGGGTCAGCTCCATTTCCCCTGGCTCTGCAACCCTTCTCAGTAGTGAGTAGAATATCCTCTCTCATAGAACCAATCTCCTGTCTCTCTCGGCTTTCCACTGTGCCCCATAGGCAGAGTTACCAGAGCATCTGGTGTGGAGGGAGCTCACTGAGGTGGGTGGGAGAGAGGGGTGTGGGTTGGTAGTCTGGCACGTAGTTGAAGATGAGAACCTCTGAAATTACTAATGGATCAGCTCCCAGTCTGAGGAAGACGTCCTTGGGACGTGTGGGTCCATCACGTAGACTTCATTTGTAATGTTGGGTCATGATGAATTGATGGAACTGAAACTATATGAACTAATTACTAGTGGTCACTTCCAATGGCAGCACCCTCTGTATTCCCAGAGTTGGTCCTCTAGGGAGCTAGGGAGCCTGCGTAATAAATGCTTTTGGGTTGAAGCTGGATGTGTGCACACAACCAGTTGTCTGTAGGTCTCTGCCAAATGTTACTCCCTCTGACCATCCTGTCTAGAGCCACCTTGCCTAAATTAGACTTTTGCATCACTCTCTAGCCCCTTACACTGCTTTATTTTTCTTCTTAACACTTACTACCACCTGACATTATATTATTATTTTTTTAAATTTATCTTTATTGTTGAAAGTGTTACAGATGTCCCCTTGTTCCCCCCTTGACCCCTTCTACCTGACATCTGCCCCCCCCGCAACCCTCCCTCCCACCCTCCCCATGCCTTCACCGCACTATTGTCTGTGTCTACGGGTTATGCATATATGCATGTAAGTTCTTTGGTTAATCTCTTCCCACCTACCCACCCATCCCCGTCTTATTACAAATAATAAACTAGAGTGTTAGCTACAGAAGGGTGGGGACTTTGTCCGTTTAATTTCCCACTTTTTGCTCAGTACCTAGATTTGTATCTGGCATATTGTAGGTGCTCTATAGATATTTTCTCAATGAATGACTCTCTCCAGTGCCGTGGAGTTCAACAAAAAATAGTCTCTATCCAGAGACTAACTTCAATAGGATGGCAAAGAAAAAATAACAGTGTGGTTTTGGTTTCCTTGTTTAGTTCCCTACTTTAATGTGATTTGACCTGTTGATCATGAAAGCTGGGCCTTTTTTTATAATGTGTAATCTGGACTCAGGAACAGAGTAGCTTAGTCTTACCATCAAACAAGATAGAAGAGAGTATTTCTCTATTATGGAGAACACTGAAAGCAACCTCTAACTTAACAAGATGGGCAGACCAAGGGGAGCCCAGGAAGGATGCTCTGATCTCTACACAGATCTTTCTTTTGTAGGTTTTGGTGCCTGGGACCACATCTGCAACATGAGATACAAAGCCTTTCGGCGAATGCAGGTGCTTCCTTTATCACTCTTGGCGAGATATCTCGGTGTGTCTTATGTTAAGATATTGGAGTCCGCAGTCTCCAGGCTTTCTGTGAATGTGGGAAGAATCAGACAAAGCCCACACTCTGCCTAAGGAAGTGGGAGGAAGCATTCCCAAGAGAATTTTCTTCTCACCTCATGTCCTGCCAGAGGGACTTACACGTTGTGATTTTTCTGCTTCTGTCACTTGGGAAAGCAGTCCTCAGTTTCCAGTTGGAGAAATGTTCCGTTTTCCTTGGGCTTCCAGGTGTGGGACGCCTGCTCAGAGGCCCTGGTGGTGTTTGACAAGGATAACCTGGATGACATGGGCTATGTCGTGGAGAATGACGTCATCATGCATGCTCTCACGCAGCAGCTGGAGGCTGTGTCAGGTGAGGCTCCCGCCCCTCCCACCTCCCTTTCGTTCTCTGCGAGGCGAACCGCTTTGGAATTATTCCAGGATTTACTGGAAGAAAGGGCCTCTGACAGGCACTAATGTCTGCCATAAACAGACGTTCTTATGCTATCTCAGTGTTTTTTTTCTGTGTTCTTTTACAGCTTTATTCAGGTATAATTTACATACCATAAAATTTATCCATTTTAAGGATACAGTTCAACAATTTTTATTAGAGTTGTGCCACCATTGTCACAGTATTATTTTAGAATATTTCCATTATCTCAGAAGGAAACTGTGTGCCCATTTATCATATTCCCCAATCTCACCCCCATCCCCCGGCACCACTCGTCTACTTTCTGTCAGGATTTGCCTGTTCTGGATATTTCAGAGACAGACTCATACAAAGTGTATTCTTTTGTGTCTGACTTCTCCCACTGAACATTTTTGAGATTTGTTCATGTTGCCGCATGTGTCAGTGCTCCTTTCTTACTGCCAAATGTATTCCGTTGGGTGGACATACCACATTTTATCCATTCAGCAGTAGATGGACACTTGGGTCATTTCTACTTTTTGGCAATTGTGAGTAACACTATGAATGTTTGTGTACAAGGTTTTATATGGACATGTGTTTTCCTTTCTTCTGGGTGAATACTAAGGAGTAGAATTGCTGGTTATATAATAAGGCTGTTTAACATTTTCATAAACTACCAACCTTTTTCAAAGAGGCTGCTCCATTTCACTTTCTCACCACCAATACAGGGTGGGCAAATGTAGGTTACAGTTGTGAGTACACAAAACAGAGTTTATTCCTGTGTTATTATTTTCCATATGAACAGCTGTAAACCTCTTTTGCCCCTCCCTGTGTATAAGGGTTCCACTTTCTTCACATACTCACCAGCACTTACTCCTCCCCTTTTAATTTGTATTTTCTTTTAAAATTTTTATTTATTGATTGATTTTAGAGAGGAAGAGAGAGAAACATCGATTTGTTGTTACACTTTTTTATGCATTCATTGGTTGTTTCTTTTATGGGCATATCTGGACGACGCTCTAACCGAGCAACCCCGCCAGGGCTCCTCCCCCTTTTAAAAAAATTATAGCCATCCTAGTGATTGTGGAATGGTATCTCATTGTAGTTGGGATTGTATTTCCTTGATGACTAATAATGTTGAGCATCTTTTCATGTGCTTATTGGCGCTTATGTGTCTTTGGAGAAAGGTATATTCAGAATCTTGCTTGTTTTAAAACTGGATTATTTATCTTTTTATTTTTGAGTTATGAGTCCTTTATGTATTCTGGATATAAATTCCTTATTCAGTATATGATTTGCAAGTATTTCAGGGTTCTTCTAGAGAGAGAAAAATTTGAAGCAACTTAAGTGCTTTTTGATATGGGATAGTTCACTCCTATAATGAACTTCTGTGCAGCTTTTAAAGATAATTTAGATCTAATATTTAGTCACTTAGAAACGTGTCCCATAATATATTGGTTAAAAAAAGTACATGTCATATGGTCCCATTTGTGTGTGTGAGGGTGTGTGCATGCATATGTACACGCATAGGAAATTGTTTGGAAAGCTATATGGCAAAGCTTTAACTGTAGTTCTCTCTCAGTGGTATGATTGAGGGTGTTTTTTCCCCCTTTAAACCTTTCTTTGTTCAGACTTTTACAGTAAGCATGTAACTTTTATGATCAGAAAATAAGATTTTTACTTTAAAAAGAAAGGTTTTTCTTCCAGATTTTGAAATCTAGAAGTTGTTTCAACTCATGGTATTTCTACACTGTTTAAAAGCACAGGTGGGCTCATATAGGAGTAGTGTGAACTAGAGGAGCAGGAGGGGAAGAGTGCCTGCTTTAGGCTGATAATCCATTGAGAGCTTAATTTTTTTTTTTTTTGTACTGACTTATCCCTGTTGTTTTTTTAAAATATGTTTTTGATTTTAGAAAGAGAGGAAGGAAAGGGGAGAGATAGAAACATCAATGAAAGAGAAACATCAACCAGCTGCCTCCTGCACGTCGATCCGAGCCTCAACCCAGTCATGTGCCCTGACCGGGAATCGAACCAGTGACCTCCTGGTGTATGGGTCGAAGCTCAGCCACTGAGCCACATTGGCCGGGTCTTCCCTTTGGTTTTTGTCATTTATCAGCTCTCAGACTAGAGCATTGATCACATAAGGTTTTTTTTTAGATTCTATTTTTGTTGTTTAGGAATAAGTGACAAGAGACAACTGTCCTAGGACCTTGTTTTAGGTTTGTTACAGTGTTTTGCTCAGCCTGCATGGGCTGCCTTTCTAATGTTTTGTTTTTTCTCTTCTGACCTCTCTAGACCGAGTGACTGTTCTTTACCAGAGCAAAGCAGTTGGCTATACCTGGCCTGGTCCCTTTTCCATGACAGACTCCAGCCCTTGGGTTCATATTACCCTAGGTGATGGCAGCACCCTCCAGACCAAATTGTTGGTAGTTGAAGATTCTTATTTCGCCAGGGGTCTTGCATATCTATATCTTAGCCTCAATTCTAGGGCCTCTAGTTTTACATCTAATCTACAGTTGATGCTAATTTTAGGCAAAGCTTTGGGTTATAAGGACCAGTACCCAGTAAACCAGCTTAAGTTAAGATGGTCTTATTGTAAATCTGGCACAGGATGCAATCTCCTGGACCCTCTTAGGTCATGAAATAGAGGACAGGTGGCCTCACAGGGACAGGAACCAGAGTGTCAGAAATTGAGGCTGTATTTTCCCTCTCAGGAATCATAAATTACTCATATACTTGCATCTTCCATTTTTTCCTCTCTGCTCATCAGCTTCCCCTTTTCTGTGTCAGCCAATCCTCACTTTACATCATGACTGTTCAGCTGTAGTGCCTGCCTGTTGCTTTCTAGTTCAGATAGCAAGAGAATTTGGCTGAGGTTAACCTGTGGCTGGCACCTCATGGTCCAGATGTCCAGCTTTGGTCCGGTAGCTGATGCTGGGGTCACATATGTAGCACTACCCCTTTAGGGGCTGTGAAGCAGGCATATAAAAGGTTGCCTGCCACATATGGGCTTGCCAGCAGTTGGAACTAGAGAAGTCTTTAGGAGGCAGAGATAAACTTCTGGAACAGTTTCACTTATTAAAAGATTTTAAGACTTAGCAGGCTCTTGTTTCCATGCAGATTGGTGCAGATGGTCACAACTCAAGAGTGCGGCAAGCTGCTGGAATCCAGAATATTAGCTGGGACTACGACCAGTCTGCTGTTGTGGCTACTCTGCATTTATCAGAGGTAAGATCCATGAGCCCACCATCCAGGGACCCTACTGGTGTTTAATGTGTGTACTTCTCACAAAAACTGTTCTATTACAGGTCACAGAAAACAATGTAGCTTGGCAGAGATTTCTTCCCTCTGGGCCCATCGCTCTGCTGCCGGTAAGAAGTCCACCTGGCTAGTCTGCTTAAACACGTCCAGCCTTCCTCTTTCAGGACTTCATGTTCTCTCAGCCATTTTCGGGTGTTAAGTGGATATCCCCAGGCTAGCTTCATTTCCCCTTTGTACCTTGGTGCTTGAGAGTGCCCAAGAACAGGAGTTTTAGCTCTCAGTATTGATGGTGTTCTTTTGAGACAGCTCTCAGACACCTTGAGTTCCTTGGTCTGGTCCACATCCCACGAACATGCCGCAGAGCTGGTCAGCATGGATGAGGAGCACTTTGTGGATGCCATTAACTCCGCCTTTGTGAGTATCAGTCTGCCTGCCTGATGAGGTGCTGCAGGGGTAGGTACAGAAGGCAGTTTTGTATAGGAAAAAAGTAACCAACCAGCCACCCTTTCGTAACTGAAAGGCTTGGCCTGGATGACGTGAGGAGGGCATTGAGGGAAATCCAAACAACAGAAATCAGCAACTGGTGTGCTCTTTTGAGGGCTGTGGGCAGCTGTTATGCTGATTGAAATAGCTGCTTGGGTGGAAGTTAGCATTGGCTTCTTTTTGAAGCTGTAATACTTCAGTAATTTTGAACAGCTCTACTAGGTCCCAGGTACCTGAACTTTTGAAGCCTAATTCATCAGAATGCTTTGGAGAGGGACTGAGCACATTTCAGTGAGGAGCTTAAGAGTAAGCTTTAGACAGATAGGGGTTCAATACTGGTACTAACTGTAAATCTCCTAAACAGTGGAAATACTATCACTAGTCTCTCAGGGGTTAGTAATAATAATAATAATTAACAATAGAAGTCTAAAGACTTAAGATTAGAGACTTTATGTAACATGCCTCGTACTTTATAGGTGCTTAACAAATAGTAATGATTATTCCGAAGTGATACAGCTTTTAGATAACATGGCACAGTATTTTTGGAGTTTAAATGCTACACTTATCTAAATTCAGTAAGTGATAATTGGTAACATTTATTGAGCACTTTTTATGTGCCAGGTACAGGTGAAGAGTTTTACCTGTACTTATATATTTAAATTAATGACCCTTTGAGGAAGGTACTATTAACATGCTCATTTAGAGATAGGTAACTTGCCCAACGTCGTAATCTAGTGCAAAGCTGGGTTCTGAAATGAGGCCGGCCCTCAAGCCTGTGGTTTTAACCACCAAACTCCACTACCTCACTAGTGACTTCACACCGAAGAACTTCAGCTTCACTGCTCTGTAGTGGCAACAATAAAAGGAACTGAACATACTGGAGTGGCTTCCAAGAGAAGTGCTACCACCCTCTGGGTCATTTAGCATATATTCCCGGCTCGGGCCTCAGTAGGACATTCATTTAGCAATAATTACTATTGCCTTCTGTGTAGGAGGGTCTGAAGATAGACGAATGAGACACACTCCCTGCTTTTAGGAAGCTCATAGTCACATGAGGAGAAAGGTATGTCAGTGGCAATTTCGGAATAGTGGTAGAAGTATGCATAGGATGCTGTGGGAACAGGTGAGCACACAGAGGAGAGTTTGGAGGGAGGTTTGTAAAAAGAGCTGACAGCCTCTGACGCTCTGAGGTAAGATCCTGGTGAACTAGAAGTGGGAGGACATTCTACGCAGAGGAGAGTGGCAGACGCAAAGGATGTTGTAGAATGAGCTACAGTGTGGCTGGTGCAGGTTATTAAAGGTGGGGACTAGTGAAAGGTCAAGGTCAGAGGTAGGCAGGGCCAGCTCAGGAGCAGTTTGGCTTGTTCCTAAAACCTGTGGGGAATGATGGGAAACTGTTTTGCATTTATTTGAGGGACTTGTCACTTACTGTCCAGGTCATTTTAGGCATGTTAGGTGCTGTTGCCTTTGGCTTTGGCTATAAAAAGGGTTTCCTTGTTAAATTTTTAATTCCCTGCTAGTGACTGATGAAATTTCACTTTGTTTTGTGGCTGATGCTGCTCAGTGGAGTGATGCCAACCACACGGACTTCATTGACTCGGCCAGCACCATGCTGCACTATGCTGTTGCCTTTCTGAAGCCCACTAAGGCCTCAGCACGCCAGCTGCCCCCAAGTGTAGCCAGGGTGGACGCCAAAAGCCGAGTACTGTTTCCTCTTGGGTTGGGACACGCTGCTGAGTACGTCCGGCCTCGGCTGGCGCTCATCGGGTAAGATACTAGAAGAGCAGGGCTGCTCCCTTCTCACTCTGCTGCTGGAGGCCACCCCTAAACTCCTTTGTTTTTAGGGATGCAGCCCACAGAGTCCATCCACTTGCAGGACAAGGTGTCAACATGGGCTTTGGGGACATCTCCAGCTTGGTCCATCACCTCCGTACTGCAGCCTTCGATGGGAAGGACTTAGGTAAGGGTTCATGTACCTTAGAGAAGTATCCAGAGGTCATTGTAGTTAAGGGAGATCAGGACCCCTAAATGCCCCTCAGCAGTCAGATGTGGTGGACATAAGTGCATGTGCTTTTCTAGGAAAGAAAACTTCACTATGGGATTAGGAATGTAACCTTCCTCTTTCCTCCAGGCTCCATGAGCCACCTTACAGGTTATGAGACAGACAGACAGCGTCACAACACTGCTCTTCTGGCTGCTATTGACCTGCTAAAAAGGCTCTATTCCACCAGTGCCACCCCGCTTGTGCTGCTCAGGACGTGGGGCTTGCAGGCCACGAATGCAGTATCTCCACTCAAAGTAAGAGGTCGCTCGTGGCTAAGAGTCTTGGTCACTGAGGCATGACTTTGCCAATGACTTGGTTTATTTGAATTAATTTTCTTGGCTGTAAAATTATCTTTTTTATCTTCTCCAGCAGTTATGAGCAAAAAGTCTGCTGGGCCTGTTGGTGCTAGGGCCCATCTAGGTAGTAACTTGATACAGTATAAGGGCGGGCTTAGAACAGCAGATAGAGGCTTTCAAAGATACCCTTCAGCTCCTTTTGCTGCTCGGTCAGCTTTCTGTCCTGAGGAACATCCAGTTAAAGACATGCTGGAGGAACTCTTGGGAAGAGTATCTGGGACTTTTGCTGAGTTTTTGCTTTAATCACTTTGGATATTTTAAAGTATTTTCTTCACCCGCACTCACACCTCACTTTGTTTCATTTTTCTATAGGAACAGATTATGGCCTTTGCAAGCAAATGAATGCTCCTCTTCTGCAGATTATGTTGAAGAAAACTGAACAACTTTTCCTAAGGCCATCACATAGTTTCAAGATTTAATAAATTGATTTTATATTAGCATTCTCTAGTCTCTTTTTCTCCTTTATTTAAGGGGTCTGTGGAGCACAAGTAATGAGTGATAATTTGCTGTGAGAAGGGTATATAAACCAAGCCAAGAAATACCCCAAAGGAAGACTGTTACGATTTTTGTTGAAAACTTTTTATTACTAAAACAAATTACTAAGGTGCTGTGGCATTCATTTTTACTTGTTAATCCTTTCTAAAGAGAAGATCTGTACAGGGTTTTTTTTTAATGCTGGTCATAAATTTACACAATTTTTTGATCGAGATAAGAATGAGAAATATTCAATTGGTACATTTTTGTTCGAATTGCTGCTTCAAAATTAATAAATTAAACAAATTGCTTTAACATTTGTTATACATGCACTGGACTTTCTAAGAAGAAAACCAAATCTTGTTAATGCTCATTATTACTTATCACAGCAACAGATCTCAGTTTTATTTATGGTTCCTCTCTGGGACACCATTGTCTGTTCAATAATAATAAAAATAAATAATTTCATTGCACAGGTTTGAAACCTCAGGAGCCAGGTCAAAGGGAACATCTGATTAGCAGCAGAATTTGTTCATATTTGGTTGCAGACAGGTGGCTGATGGGGGTGGGGATGCTCTGGGTGTTTGAAGAACTCACTTCGAAGTACCAGAGATGCCTCTTGAAGAGATTTTTGGATCCGTTAGATTTGTATACTATAAAGAACATTTTCCCCAAAAGTCTGATTTGATGATGAAATGAGAAGAAACAGTCTGCTTTTGAACCAAGCAAAGTTATTCTTGGGAATAATTTTTGAAGAAATGAGAAATACGTTACTACAAGGGAGCTTTTCAGGCAAATGTAGAAAATGTGTAAGACACTAGAATAAAAAAGTGATAATATCACAAATGTACCTGGAATCTCAGGAAAAATGTGCCCAGCAACTACTGTGAAAGCTGTGTGACTACTAGAAGAGTCTAGAAAGGTCACTGTAGGGGGTCAGCTTTCACATAAGAATGGAAAGGTAGCCCAGGTAGGGAAAACATGGACTTTCCAAAAGTATGTAAATAAAAAATCAAGCAAAATAGGAAGAATTTTAAGGCACATCTTGCAAGGCTCTCCATAACCCACAGAGGATGTTCTTCATATGAAGATGGTAAACACACAACATCCTGTGTGCCAGGCCAGGTGATATGTATTTGAAATATATAAACACATTTACAGGAAAGAAACTTTAACCAGCAATATTAGACACTATAGGATTCCTTAATAAGAGGCCCAAAAGGTATACTGAGGGGCAGAAAGGACATTATAGACAAGTCATGTTTTCCTAAGAAATAATAATTCTTACTCCAAATTCCTCCTAAAATGGATAAACTGGTTAATTCTCCAGATGCTCTAATCAAGATGATCAGAATATATGTAGATACATTTCTGGAGTTAATGCATCTAAGAGTTCTGGAGGTACTTGGGATGACCAAAGGAGTCTGAACAGCCTCAGTCTATAAGAAATCTTCAGAGATAAGCTGTGACAAACACCAGGGAATCTTACCTCTCTGGACCTGTCAAACGAATCTTTAGTGAACCCAGCTTACCTCTTGGGAAAACAACTTGGTTTCTACTAGAGAAACCGGTCTCTCCCTAATCATGTGGAACAACATTAAGTGTATGACCGGTTCTAACACATTACCTGTGTGACAAAAATGGTAAGAGGTCTAGAAGCCAAGTGTTCTATTAAAGAAGAGACCACAAAGGATTTGGGAGGAACTTTCTTCAGAAGATTGAAAGGAAGGATTCGAGAAGATCACTGAGAGGACAGATTGCAGCTCAATATAAGGAGGAATTTTTAACATCAGTGCAGTCCCAAATGGAATGAGCTGTCTGAAAACATGCCTAACCAGAAGCTGAATGACAGCCAGTTAGAAGTTTTAAGGGAATTCTGCAACAGTTAGAAGACTGGATTATATCTCTGGGCTGTTTCCAACTCTATAAAGATTCTATTTCATTATGTATTAACATTTTTTGAGGAAGACAAAGGTATCAAGGTGACCTTGGTATAATAAAAGTCAGTGTGAAGAATCTCAAGAGATTTCCACATTGACTTTTTAAAAGAAAAACTAAAATTTGGGGGATGAGTATACAGAAATTTGCCTAGTTACTTGCACATCAGATGTTAAATATTTATTGACTCAGTGGAATAACAAAAAAATAAGGTTCCCCAGGAACTAGTGTGAGAGCCAGGTGTTCAACACCTTTTGTGAGAGAGCTGAAAGAAAGTCTACTGTGAAAGCTACAAGTTTGGGAGATTCAAACTGCTGGAAAGAAGCTGGAAGTAAAGAGCCAAAGTAAATGAGCCAGTCAACAGGAAGATCCTTTGAGCCCAAGAGCACTTGAGTGGGTAGACAAGAAGCAGGTGATGTCATGTGGGAAAGTACAAGATAATGAATTTTAGGGGAAATAATTCACAAAATGAAGAGCTCAGAGCATTCCAACTAAAAAAGAGAATCCACAGTACTGATGAGGGCCACAATGGCCAACCAATTAAAATGTTAGGTTACCGTCAAGAAAGGTATCAGAAACCTTGGAACTAGACAAATAATTCAGAGTATGTTAGCTAAAATGATCAGGGGGCCAGGTAGGAAGAGATACTGCTATGAACAGAATAGAAGGGCAAACTGAAAGGAGCTGCGACCAAAATCTAGATCCTCAAATAGCTACGGTATAGATGTATTTCTTAGAAATACAAAGAAAGCAGCTTAGGATGACAAATTACTATAACAGAGCCTGGAAGGAGGTACTGGCACTGAATAAACACATATTCCTAGGATGGACATGTTCAGTAATCCCACGGTTGACTTAAAAAAAGTTGAATAAAAGAAAGTGGCCTATACAAGGCAGCCACACCCTCCCAAACATGTCCTTAGAGACAGGATGGCCTCCTCTCTTAAGGCTGGAATCTGCAGGTAGGAGTGGCTCTCCATCCTGCTAAGAGTTAGAACAGCTCTCAGCTGGCTGATTGTAGCTAGTGCAAGGCAGGATCACCCAACCTCAGAGGTTGTATCTTTCTTTCCCCTTGAGTTACAAAACCAGGTATTTTTTTCTTTTCTCTTTTTTTGGGGGTAGGTGGATGGGTGTGATAAAGGTGGGACAAGGCAATGTGCAGGAAGGAAAAATATACTGGTGTTGATAGGCCATGGGAGGGCAGTCAGTCAGCTGAGTTTAGCATGTAAGAGGAAAATGAAAATGTTTAAAGGAATGAGGCACTCAAAGGGTTGAAATGAGATTTTTCTTTGGTTCCCAGGGACTTGTCCCTGGGTTCTCCAAGGTTAAGTTCCAAAGCTATTCCTTTTGGCTCTCTGTGACAAACAAGTATGCTCAAAAATTTAGACTCTGGTACCAGCTGTGCAAGCAGAATGGTTAGGTACCTGTTCCTATTAGATGTGTAAAATTAATTAAACCCAAATCTCTAGACTTAGAGGCAAGAGCTGTCTACAAAAGCCCCTTCTTCCTGATTAAGCCAGCTGCTGGGTTTCAATCCAGGTGGTTTCCAGACTACCTCAGAACATGGCTGAGTCTTCTCTCCTTCTCCTGTTAAAAAGGTTATTGGCAAATGCAGGCCTCAGAGGAAGGGCCTGGCTTCAGTGGGAGATGCCCAGAGACTGCAGCAAGTGAAAGGTGGCCCCCAAGGCCCAGCCTGTCTCTATGTTGTTCACTTTCTTTGTGAGCTGTTGGGGAGAAGAAAAAAAGTCTTCACATTTTCATTCAATTTTCAACTCTAGCAAGCACAACATGGGCAGAGAACACCTGCAAACATCATCCACATGGCCAAACCAAGGCAAATTGGGAATAGCCAGTCTGGAGGCTTCCCCACAACCCATTTCTGCAATAGTTTCCTTCCTGCGTGGTCTATTGCCCCACCGCTGCCAAGCTGATCCCTGAATCTTCTAGTCCCAGAAAGTGATCTCACCCAGGCTTTCCAGACAGGACCTTCAGAACTCTTTCCCTAATCCTGAAACTAAATATAACAGGAGTTGGGAACAGATTTAGGGATAGAAAAGAACATACTTAGCTTCTCAACTCATACTTGTAAGTAACTGCATCTTCTTAAGCACTATTAACCATCCAAGGTACTTAAGGCATTCTAAGCCAGGTTGAGCCTTAATTCAGTGACCCCATTTTAGACACCATTTCCTCAACTACATAACATGGGGATTCAATTAGTCTTTATCAAATTGTTTTCTTCAGAATCCCTGGGGGTTCCTTCAAAGAGAAACGGGGGCCAAATGGTGAGGATTCTTAGCCTCCTACCTCTGCTTCAACTAGATGCTCCACTCACTAGTTTTACCGGCATTCTGCATAAGCTTTTTTTGAGTAAAGATGTTACCACCACACATACACAGATTTGGAAACCAATGGATTGGTTTTAGTCTGTCTGTCTAGTACTGTTTTTTATGACACAGCACTTTGTTGACCTGAGGAAATCCAGTCTAGTCACTGTGTCAAACACTGGGGAGAACAGCATGTGCATCATCTTGAGGTTTTGTCTGAGACACCTGAGTCAAACTGGGAGTACCCCCCATCAAATGCTCTCTCTTCTGTTCTCAGGACTGGGCTGACAGCCTAGGGATATATATGCCAAAGTGAAGCTATCTCTGGGGCAGGGGATTATGCACACCTGATTTAAATTTTGCTGCCAATGAAATCATAAAGAGCAAAAGGATGCCAGCACTGGAAATGGCAGAAACTTGTTCTTAAACTTGGACTTGGTTATAGTTGATACTTAAGTAGAGGATGTTAACTTAGTACTATGTATTGAGGGCTTAGGATGACCTCTTTAATCCACAAATTTCTCCCCAACGTGTGAAATGCCTACACTACTAACAATACCAATACTAATAACATACTATGTGCCAGGTATTGTGCTTTGAAGGCATTATCTCAATTTTCATAGCAGCCCTATAAAATAGGTATTGTGAGGATACCTGTGTTTTGGATGAAGAACCTAAAAGTTAGAGAGGAAGTAAATCATCTAAGGTCACAGAGCCAGCAAGCTTGCAAAATCAGAACTTGAATCCAGATCTGATGGACAGCAAAGCCCATGCTTTAAATATGACTATACTAATCTATTGGCAAGTAGTTCTGTCTTAAGCACCTTAAATGCTGATGTTCTTGGCAGGTAAAACACATTAAGTCCAAATACCTTAGTACAAATGAATTTATGAAATCTGTATAACACACAAATTGGGTAATATAAACTCACCTAGAACTAAGGAAACAGGAAGGGGAACGGGCACAAAGGAAGGTGGGGGGAGGAGGCTCAGAAACAGTACAGTCTAGTGTTTACTTGACCCCAAAGTTCAAAGCTGCCTTGAGCCATCTCCTCTAATAGACTATGTGACATTTGAAGACAAAGATTACATCTTATTCACCTTTGTAACTATGGAAGAAAAGGGGTCACAAACTAAACCTGACAAGCTCAGGGGAGGCCTGCATGGTGGGCCTTACAAACCCGGAGACTGAAAGTAACCACACAGCGCGGTCTGAACAAAAAAATTCTTAACTAAAAGTGGGTTGTGGTGGGTGGTCCCGTCCTAGGCCTGTAGCTTCCTTGACTAAGGTCAATCTTTACCTTCAAAACTGTCTATTGTCTTTGTGCATCTAAGATAACACACGTTTGAAATGGCAGGGTAACTTTCCTTTCCAAACCCCTTGAAGGCACAACCACCTGCACCAGAGCATGACCACTCTGCTGTCTTGCTGCCCTCATGCCATCTCACTGTGCCGTACATCTTTACTATCCTGTACCCACCTGTGTAAAAGATGTGTCTGTGCTTTATTTTTTATCCAGCCTCAGAGATTTCCCCACTTTGCTTTCTCCCGCCTCCCTAATTTACCACCAGTGGATTTCATGTAACCCCCTTACGTCTCCTCCTTTGATCTAATGCATAAAATAAGCTGCAAATTGCCATACGTTAGAGCATTTTCTCAATCTGTTGAGATTTTGCTTTCCAGCAATGGTTGTCAGTTTGGCTCAAATAAACTCTAATAAGACTTTTTCTAATGCTGGACATTCTTTCATTGACATAACCACAATGTACAATTATTCAATTATGGTACTGAAGACAAGAAAATAAATGGGATGGCTGAAGTATGTAAGATGTGTTTAGAATAAGTTACTACAGATAAAGCTGAGCCTGACTGTTCGGGAACAAATGGACAAAGACAGAAAGATGAAGAGGGACCTAAGATTCAAGAGGCACTAAATATATGAGGCACATAAAATATATGACATACTACATATGCACAAGGCATTCAACATTCATGAGGTCCTAAGCCACTAGTTGGTGACACTTCTTCTGGTTCCTCATGTCCTCTGCCAAATAAGACCATCTAGTGGGCTGAATGAGCTAATACCAATGTACCTGCGCCTGTGCCTCCCCAAAGAGAAGAAATTTGTGTGATGGCCCCGGGCACCTTGTCTTTGTGCTCCCTTGATTAAACTTCATTTCTAGTACTTACAACCACACTGTGGGCAGCAGCGGAGGGAGGCAGAACATAGAAACCCAGGATGCAGGAAGCCTGGCACTCCCAACCTGCTTGCACCCTATCCTGTGTGTTCATATGTCCCATTTCTTTCCCGTTGCTTCTCACCCTGAGTTTAGAAATTGATTTGATAAACCATGGGACCTGGGCATCTTCATTTGGGCTGCAAGCCTTCTGCTCTGTGACCTCTAGGATAGCTTGCCTGGTAACAGATGCTGCCTTTGCATTGAGGGAATTTCCCACACTCATAGTACCTTGCACAGTGAATAAAAATCATAATTCCACCTAGAGCCACTCTGGCTATTCAACAAGTTCTTAACTCTTTCTTCCCAACTCCCAAATAAGTAGTCTGTTATGAGGCTCCTCTGCTCTCTCTCTTGCCTGTAAGACGGTGCTGTCTGCAAAGCCAAAGCCATCCTTCAACAAGGCTGTGATGTAGCTGAGATCCATGCACAGGAAAGGACTGCCTGCAGTGAAGTTTTCCAAGTTGTCACACACTGAAAGGGAGAGAGAGTGAAGAATGGAATTCAAGTTTGCAGCCAACTGAGAGGTGTGTAATTTTCTAAATATAGACTTGGAATAAGCAAAGCAGAATTCTCCATTTGGCTGATCCCTAGGAGTCTTGGAGGCTAGAACTGTGCACTGACAGCCTCTACAAGACCGCAGCTTCTTAAGAACTTGTACATTTCTGATGTTATATCTTATCTACTCAAATTTACATGGGCTCTAGTTTATTTTCTAAATTTCTATGAGCTATCTATCGTTCAGGGTCAATTCAACCACGTCCCTTATATATTATTAATGCTGAGGCCCAGAAGACAGGGAAATACCAGTTAGCATTACTTTGGGGCCACTGGCTAAGATCTTTTATCTGACTCTCTCCAGGAAGCCTCTGTGGCTATTTCCCATATATTTTGGTGCTTGGTGTTTTATTAACAGATAACTCTATTTCAATTAAAAAAATAAACTAGAAATGTTTGCACCATTTTCCTAAAGCCTCTTCTATTCTCATATTTTCTATGCCACCTGATGCTTTTAGCTCCTGGCAAAGACAGGAAACCAGCCTTCTGAGAGGCCTTCTGCTGACGGTGGCACTTTGGGTAACGTTAAGGTCACTGGACTTTGTACAGCCTCAGACTCGTCATCAAGGGCTGACATTGGCACTTACCTTCCTTTGCTTTTCTTTCAAAATCTTCGACTTTTAAAATACCCCCCTTTTCATAATCTGAAATGAAACAAGAGTAGCTGATGTCAAAAAGTGTGACGGAAACATAAGGAAATTCATCCTAGTGATATTTGTAAAAAAGAAAAACAGGAAATAAAATTTCTAACATTAGGGAATGGATTAAATAAACATGGTATTCATGCAATATAATCTATGTAGTCTACTTATTTAGTTATAATCTATTTTAAGTTATATATATTTAACCACAATAAAAAATTAGACCCATTTAAAAAAATTCATTAGAAAATAGAAAATCTATTCATATCTCAGGCCCTGACAGATCACATGCATATATTATCACAGCTAAACAAAAGCATTGCTACTGTGATAAAAAAAAGTTATAAAGGGGGAGGAGGAAACTTTGGGGTGATAGATATGGTTTTAAATATTGAATCTGATAATGGTTTCATGGGTGTATGCATATGTCAAACTTAGCAAACTGTACACTTTATTCTTTTTTTTCACGTCAGATGGGTAATGTGCTGATGTAACAAGGTTTGAGGGAGGTACATCTCACACAAGAGCGTGAACACCCAATCATCACGCTTATGAACTACCTGTACACTTTAAATGTGTACATTTTATGCTAAATGAAATAAATCAGAGAAGAACAAATACTATATGATTTCACTTATAGGTGGAATCTGAAAAGCAAAACAAAACACAAACAGATTCACAAATATGAAGAATAAACTGATCGTTGCCAGAGGGGAGGGGGGTGGAAGGTCGGGCAAAAAAGGTAAAGAATAAGAGGCACAAACTTCTGGTTATAGAGTAAATCGGTCCAGGCATGGAATGTACAGCATAGGGAGTATAGTCAACACTATTTTAAGAACTTTGTACAGCCCTGGCTCAATGGTTAGAGCGCAGGCCTGTGGACTGAATGGTCCCGGGTTTGATTCCGGCCAAGAGCACCACCACTGGTCGCAGGTTCGATCCCCAGCCCACTTTGGGCATGTGTGGGAGGCAACCAATCAATGCTGTCTCTCTCACATTGATATTTCTCTCTCTCCCTTCCACTGTCTCTGAAAAGCAATGGGAAAAATGTCCTCAGGTGAGGATTAAAAAAAATATTTTAAATTACAGTGACAGATGGTTACTAGACTCACTATGGAGATCACTTTTTAAGGTATATAAATACTGAATCACTATTTTATACACTGAAACTAATATAATATGTCAACTATATTTTAATAAAAAATAATGTACATTTTACTTTATGTCAATTATACCTCAATAAAAAAAGAAAAAAGACTTCATGTAAATTTTTAAGACGATTTTCTAGCTCGAAAAGATTCTCATTCACATGCACCCTTCCATTTGAGTAACTAGTGTCACTCAACAACCAGCACTGAAGAAGAGTAGGATGATCACCTCCGATGAAGCATTTTAGATACTCCCTCTCCCTTTCCCACCAGAGCCTTGCCGTGGCCTCCCTGAACTGACACCTGGAGTGAACTTACCAATCATGTGTGTGTCAACAGCTCTATCATAATAGTAAGAGAAAGCATAGAAGGAGCTTCTCTGGATCTCATCTGGCTGGTGAAGTTTTCCTTGGACCACCCTCAGCACTTCAGCGTAGCAGGGCTCAAAGCCCACCTCTCCTGCCAGGGCAAAGGTGCACAGGGACACGGTGAGGAAAATGGTAGAAGAGACCACTCTCTGAGGCAAGCTACTGCAGTCAATGTGGAAACATGAGGAGGAGCAAGAAAAGCTGAGGCTGCCTGGCCGGTGTGGCTCAGTGGTTGAGCATCGACCTAGGATCCAGGAGGTCGAGGTTCGATTCCCAGTCAGGGCACACGCCTGGGTTGTGGGTTCGATCCCCAGTGGGGGGTGGGCAGGAGGCAGCCGATCAATGACTCTCTCATCATTGATGTTTCTATCTCTCTCTCTCATTTCCCCTGCCTGAAATCAATGGAGAGATATTAAAAAAAAAGGAAGGAAGGAAGGAAGGAAGGAAGGAAGGAAGGAAGGAAGGAAGGAAGGAAGGAAGGAAGGGAGGGAGGGAGGGAGGGAGGGAGGGAGGGAGGGAGGGAGAAAAGCTGAGGCTGAAGCTCAGGACAAAGGTCTTACAAACAAAAATAAGCAAACTTCCACAGCCTCGCACTCTGGAGGAAAGGCCCCTGCTTCTCTAGGGCTCCCCTCCCTAACTTGTGTTTACCAAAAACAGCCCCAGTTGGCTTCAAGCTGCTGCCCCAAATTATGTTTCATGGTGCTTATGAAAAGTAGCTAGAAGTCTTGCCTGCTTCCTTTATTGCAAAAGTCAAGTTTTTTCCTTGATTTTAAGTTCTGTGCCTTTTATAATATGTAAAGTGAATTAGTCTCCCTACATCTCAAGTTTAAGTTTTACTATAACTTAAACAGCTAAACACTTAACTGAACCTGAAAGTTTCACCCTGCTGAGGGCAGAGACCCTAAATGCATTAGATCCAGGGTAAGAATGGATGCAGGACACTTGGCCAGGGAAAGAGCAGGATACAGAATGATGGCTGCCTTGCTCACTGTCACTTCCCACTATTTCTTGGAGGCATACCAAGACCTCTGCATTGAGTCCCTGCAACATGACAAGTTTCTCTTGAGCTCTGTAAAAAGATTCCCATGGAACTCTTTCAGACTTCAAGTGTAAAAATAATTTCAACCAGTGTAAAAACATCACTTGCCTTCTTGGTTGCCACCATACTGGTATTTCACGCCCCCAAATATCCACTCCGCTTCTAACCATCTTGGTAGACAGGCACTTCGAAAAGTGTGTCCCTCAGTCCCTGAAAAAAACCACACACACAAACAAAACCCACAAAGTAAGAGGCAAGGATGTGAGGGAGGCAAGCAAGAGCCAGTAAGGTTGAAAGTAATCACCACAGTAGCTAGGCCTTAAAATCATATGAAATTAGTTTCATGGCTACATCCTATGACAGGAATTCTTAACAGGGTTCATAGATGAGCTTTGTGGTGTTGGTGAAGCCCCTAAAGCTATGAGCAGACTTTTGTGTGTATGTGCATCTGGCAGAGGATTCCACGGCTTTCATCACATCCCAAAGAAAGCCAAAACCTACAATGGAGTAAGTTCCCTCCTTTCTTAAAAAAAAAGGGGAGAGGAATACTGTTCTACTTTTCTCATTGGTTATTGTGAGGCTTAAGTGAGACACACTTGAAGATATTTTATAAACTGTAAAATGCTATACAATCACCACAATAGCTTACTGCGAGCCAGGTACCGTACAAAGTGCATTACATGCAAAATCTTATTTAAGGTGAGGAAAGGGGCACAGAAAGGTAGCTAACTTGCCCCAAATCACATAACTGAAACTGAACCCAGTTCTGCCTGACCTCCAAAGCTGAGCTCTTAACCCTTCTGCCACCTGTGAAGAGGTGACAGAGTTTTTCTCAGCTATTCTGCCCTGCAAGTGGACTTTACTGCATCCTGCACCTCCCACATAAAGCCAAGGGCTTGAGCAAGCTCCTGCCAAATTCACTCTTTGAGCCTTGAATTTCTGCAGATACTTCAGCCTCCTGACCATAGGCTGTTCCTCCATACAAACAGACTTCATTCTAGAAATGGCTAATAATGGATACCAAAATGCATCTGAATTCATAGAGAAAAGGAATTCGCTATTACTACATCCATTGTACAACACACGCTTCCTAATTCAGCATAACCCTTTCCTCCACAGAATCACTGCCAAGGGAGGGAAAAGGCAAGCTGAGTACTGGTGTCACTCTCACCACACCCCAACCAGCACAGGAACCCAGACGAACCTTCTGTTTCCAGGGCTCCCAGAGTTGCTAGTCTTGCGGCTTTCAATCCAAATCCCAAGTAACTGTAAAATACAGGGTTGACTAATTTCATGCTGGTCCTGAAGTTCTCCAGCCTAAAGCCACCTCTTTCAAAACTAACATGGTTTCTCTGTCTTCCTCAAAAGGGAGGAAAACCTTGTTCTCTGTGACCTATTCATCTAGTGTGGACAGTAAGTGTTAATTTCTGCACAGTTTAGAACAAGGCCATGTAGAAACTACTTTCTACAGCTATGATTTAAAGACCAGAGATAGTAATGCTTCCTAGGGTCCCACCCTAGGAACCATCCCCTGAAAAGCTTTCATTATCTTAGCTCCCAGCCTCACTGTGTCAAATCCCAGGCTGGATTTTGAACATCTGAAGGAAAGCTCAATGGAGTTGGCACAGAGCTTCAGCTGAATTTTTCCTGAGTGTCCTCTTTATAGAGAAAACTTTTGACTCTAAGTCATATATATACTTTGGAAACCAAGAATGGAGAAATCTTTGGGTCCCTTGGCATTTGGTAAGTGGGTTGGATTTCAGGTAATAGGCCTCAGGGGATTGGCAAAGACTATGTAAGGCTTGTCAGATGCAATAATAGATGTGAAAATGCTTTAAAAAATTAGGAGACTCATATTAAGTGAAATATTATTCTTCTCTGTCCCCCTCCTCACCTATGTGTATAGAGCTTATAAGTGCTGTTAAACATCTCAAAGGAAGTGAGGTAGCCCCTAGGGGTTTGTTCCAGGGTTTTCTGCAAATCAGAAAAAGCATAAATACTATTAGAATCTGTGATTATCTAAGGATGTTATCACCACCATCCCTGTCCCTCCCCCAGAAATTCAGAGATGAAGGAGCTAGATTAAACTGCTAATCTCATATGGCTTGAGGAATCAAAGGGACTCTGAACAGTAGCAAAGAAAAGTTCACTCAGTTATTAACTGACTCTACTCAGCCTATTTGTGGTAGAGCTACTGCCTAAAAATAGAGCACCACTTTCTTAGCACCAAAGGAGTTGCTAACCAAATCTTCATGTTAATGACTCACCTGAAACTGGGGTAGGAACGTGATTTGGGTGGAAGCCCCCCCCAGGTCCAGGGTCCCCACAGTTTCCTGACTGTGGCCATGCAGCTGACCTGTGAATGAGAGCTAGTTTGAACACCATCTGCTTCCTGGACAACCCAATACTTCTCAATACTCCTCTGTCTATAATTTCTCTCCTGCTCTGGAGGAATTCCATAAACCCTCAACTGCTCCCTGCCCCCACGACTTGCTGGCAAATGTTAACTTAGAAGGACTCTTGCTGCAGCTGAGGCCTCGAAAGCAGGTTATAAACACTAACTTCCTGTCTTTCCTTTCCTCCAGGAAAAAAAGAAAGGTAATTTTGCTCTCTGACCCTGTGTGAAACCCAGTCAAGAGCTTAAGATACACTTGAGAATGTATTACCTGTCAGAAAATTCACAGTAATCCAAGCTAATATGCCTAAAAAAGAGAAAGAGAAGGATTACATCGCAGAGCATTTTCCCTCTCTTCCCTGGCCCCATCTTTGTTTTTTCTCTCTCTAAAGTTCATGCATAAGCACACACTTCCCTTCTCCCTGTCCTACCATTTCCTGCTATCCCATTCCTCCATACTTGTTTCTCCTTAGTTCCTTTTTCTTCACCCCCATCCTTCTTCATAGTTCCTTTAATCAGACATTTTATTAATCCTAGCCCTCTCCCTCTAGAACATATATCAACACCTCTCCACCTTCATAGGATCCATCCATGATGCTAACACTGTCATCTGGTACCAAGAAAGGTGACTTCTTGAAGACCTCTTTTACCTAGAGAAAAAGGGAAAAATTTGAATTCCCTAAGGCAATAAAACAGATTTCTATATTTTGGCTATATCCTAAAAGGCTTAGAAAACTACTCTTCATTTTCCCTAAATAAAATCTAAGCAGAACTCATTCCTTTTCCCTAAAGAAACTAGAGAAGGAACTATGCAAGCTATTATTGGTTTCTTATTAAAAGAAAACACAGGGATTCCCTTGACTTTAAAATAAATCACAACCAATCAATCTACATTTAGAGGTGAACTAGGCCTAGGAAAGGGCATACATTTGACCCTGCCAGCTCAAATCAGGAACCTGTCATTTTTTAAAAAACACCTGATTAATTCTACCTGGATATGTACTGGAAGCTAAGATGACCCCTTCCCACTCCATTTCTTAGATGAGCAAATAAACTTGGAGTAGAGAAGAGTTGGGCTTGGGTGGCTCCTGAAGCTACAAGAAAGTTTCTGCTGCTCTCCTAGCAAATTCTATAGTCTTTGTCTTTCCTGGTGAAGGAGCTCGTGTCCCCAGGCTGAGGTACTCTGCTGTTAGCCCCTGTCAAATCCTGGCATATGGCTGGGGTCTCGAAAGAATCTAGAGATCCCAAATCTAGATTTATTTATTCTATTTTAGAAGATGAGAATGAAGAGCTTGCACACACTCTTGACTCTCCATAAATATAGGTCAATGATAGGGGTGTTATGTCTTATTCTCACATGATTATCATTTGGGGGGGAGGGTTTTCCAAATAGGAATAGGAAAAATTCTAGTCTGTTGGTTGTTTTCATTTCTGAAAGGACAAAACACTTTATGCAATGACCTCTGGACCCTGTTTCAACCAGGAAAAGCCGGTTAAGTGACCCATAAACAAGCATTAAAGAAGATAGATAAGCAAACAGGAATAAACACAGAGTTTCTGCTCTTGCCCTTTCCACTCCATGCCTCTGCCCACAGTTTATTCTCAACACAGCAGCCAGAGTGGTGCTTTAAAAACAAAAATCAGGTCATGTCTCTCCTTAACTCAAAACCCTTCAGTGGCTTCCTTCTTAGAGAAAAAGCCAAAGTCCTTACACTGGCCTTTGATGTCCTACATGATAAACTCCTCCCACCTCTCTGAACTCATCGCCTACTTCCCTTCCATCACTCACTCTCCTCCAGTCCATCTACCTTGGATGCTGTTCCATGAACATACCAAGCACATTCCTGCCTCTGTACCTGTTTCTTTAGACTAGAATATTCTACCCACAAATGTCTTGCATAGCTTGTTCCTTCATTCCCTTCAGATCTCTGATCAAATGAATCTTATCAATGAGGTCTTCCCTGACCACCCTATTTAACATAGAATCTCCCCCACCCTACCACCAGCATTCTCTATCTGTCTTACCCTGCTTTATTTTTTCTCCATAGCTTCTAAAGCACCTGACATACTTTGTACTGACTTGGTTATTTTGTTTTGGCAACTAGAATGTTAGTTTCATGAGGACAGAGACAGTTATTTTTGTTCCCTGCGCTGTGTCCCTAGTAATTTCATCAGTGCCCAGTACATAGTAAAGCACTCATATGATGAATAAATGAGTGAATGAATGAATGAATGAATGAATGAATGAATGAATGAATTCCTCACTGTGATTCAAATTCTCATAAGGACATTCCAGGCAGTTTGTCCTTGGGCAAGGGAGTAAAGCCCTCTGTACTCACAAAAGAGAATGGATTTGTAAGACTGAATTAACACACCTGTAATACAGAATCATTTTTTGTTGTGATTTTTTGGGATTCTGCATATATTCTTCACAATATTATCTTATTAATCTTATTAATTTGCATGTTTTGCATAACAAAATGTAAAGTAATGTTAAAAATACTGAGTTTTTAAAACTCTGTACTTAGTTTTGATATGAGATAAAATAGATTATTTTTACAAATCTTTCACACTTTATAATTCTGTGTTTCTTCTCAAAACCTTTATACTGAGAGAAAAAAGTCAGGCACACAAAAAAAGAGAATATAAACTGTATGATTCCATTTATATGAAATGTAAGAACAAGCAAAATGAATCTATAATTACATAAAGCAGATCAATGGTTGCCTGGTTTCACTGGAGGGGGAAACTGACCACAAAGGGACACAAGAAATGTCTGTATTTGTCAACACTCATTTAACTGTATACTTAAAATGGATACTATATATACTAACTGTATGTAAGTTACTCCACATTAAAGTTGATTAAAAACAACTTTAGGAGTTGTTAACAAGTTAAGAGAATTAATAACATCACTGTCCTGGCCAGTGTGGCTCAGTTGGTTGGGTGCCTTCTAGTGCACCAAAGGTTGTGGGTTGGATTCCTGATCAGGGCACATGCCCAGGTTGTGAGCTCGATCCCAGGTAGGGGGCATGCAGGAGGCAACTGATTGATGTTTCATTCTCACATCAATGTTTCTCTCTCTCCCTCTCCCCTCCTCTCTCTCTAAAAAGCAATAAAAATATTTTTGTAAAAAAGAACATCATGGATACTCTGGTTTCTCTTCAGATAGCATAAATTTTTCACCTTTTACTAAAGATTTCCATGGAGAGGAACAATTAAAAAAAATAACATCATGGATAGGAAGTACTTTAAACTTTTTTAGGAAAAGCTCTATAGAATCAAGAGTAATATTTTAAAAATGTAAATAACTAGCTACAAAAGAGCCCAAAGTCACCACAGTGCTTCAGCAATGGTGGAATACTAAAGGTAACAGTAACACTCCAGAGGGCTTTAAACTCATAAAGAAAATATTTACATAGGGAAAAAGAATTATCCAAGATGCAGATTTCAAAAATTACCTCAAAGAGCAGAGCCTGGGCTTTCTGTTCTGGCAGTAAGCGCAGTCCTGCTGTTGCCTTCAAGACCACTGGGGTCCTTTTCCAGTGATTTCGGGGGATTGAGTCTTTGGCCACCTCTAAGAGCTCTTGAACAGTCTCAGCACCCTTCAAAAAGAGAAAAGCCATTCATGCAATGAACAGTCCATATAGTGGCACTTGTGCATCCGCTCACCATGCTCTGGGGAGTAACAGGAGTGAGGTAGCAGAGGGCTACCTCTCTGCTCTGTAGGAGCAGAAACGGAGAGAGTGGGCTTCTTTGAAGGAGAATCCATGTCATTTTGATTAAGTAACAATAAAAATGACTCTTTTATAGTGTGGTTATTTTAACTGATTGCTATTTTGTATCTCATATAAATTAGCCTCAGGCCAGAAAGTTGAGTATAGTGAAGGAAACACACAATTAGGAGTTAGAAGACGTGCTTGCCAACCCTGTGGCCTAACAGGGGATTCCTAGGCTTGGCATCCTCAGATGTGAGATGGGAGATTTGCCTCATACCACCAAAACTGCTGTGTATATTAGATAAGGCAGACTGTGTGTATTTCCACACAAATGCTAGCTGTTGCTCTTATTATGCTACTCTTTTTATATTTCCATAAGGACAGAATATGTCAGGTTCATTTTTGCATCACCAGCAACTACTTGCATGGTACACAGTAGATGCTCAATTTATGATTAATTCAAAACCATTATTTAAATCCTCTGTTTCCGAGTAAATACCTATCCTGACAATATGCTGTCTGTTAATCATTATAATTAATAGCAACCGTAACACAAGCCTCTTCTCCAAATGTCAAATCATTTTCTGATAATGTAGTTGCTTTCAATAACTCTTAGTTTTCTAGCACATTTGCCATTTCAAAACAGTGAGCTGAGAAAATAAACATCTTCTCAGTTCTTCAAGTTCAAACCATTTTTAACATCAGGTTTTCCTTTTAATGATTATGCTTGTGACACTGAACAATACCTTTATGTCTGCTACCAAAGTTCAACATTCTGCCTTATTCTATTTTAATGTGGCCTCTGACACACTGGGTGTTGCATGTTGTGGGTGCTCCAATGTGAAACACAGTCACAACAAAACTCCCAATTCATCCTCTATTACCAAAGATTTTTTCATCATGTGTTCTTGCCTAATTTATAGAGTATAGGCATGGTTCTGTCCTATATCAAGGTACTCTGAAAGGAGTTCACTGGATCTACATTCCCTCAATTGTCATGTTTATACCTCATACCCTTTAGAACTTCACGTCCATCTTCTGCATCTACATTAATCAATGCAGCTGATGGCTTCAAACTCAAAATCTTAAACAGTAAATACAAAGGGAGCAATCTCTTCAAAGATATTCTAGCCTCCTTCCACCAAAGCCCTACTGAGCTCAGGGTATATAATTATTGTTATCCAGAAGATTAGCAGAGGACAGAAAACTGATCTCACACGTAACATCAGTATTAGTGGTGATCAGCATGAGATATTTAACAGCAGCTGTGTGGTGAAGTTATCAAGGCATTGAGAATCTAAACATTTCATTGTAATTGTAAAAAAAAAACTCACCTGCTTAGGTTGATCTACAAAAGCAGAAAGTCCTGGCTTCACAGAATCAAAAATTTCCCCTTCTAGAATTGGAAGCTGTCCTATTTTGTTCAGGGATTAAAACAGAAGAGAGATGGCTGATTACCAAGCCAGGCTGCTTCTGATACTGGGCTCTGTGTCATATGACCTACTGGGTTAACCTGCTATTCCCTGAGCTATTCCAGGTGATCCCACGTGTGAGGAATGACATAGATGAATATTGAGGAGGACAGAGGATGACAGGCAGTCCTCGGGAATCCCTCTGTCAGTCCTCTGGTGGACACCTAGTTCCTACTCATTTCCCTAGGCTCTTTACGTAACCTGAAGACAGACACTGGAAATTCAGAAAAAATTAACCTTCAGGGCCCCTCCTCCCTTCCTCCAAGGATGGTAGTGATCCTTCTCTCAAAACTACTCCCAATATTCTCAATATTCTGGACCCTGAAGTATCAACCACTTTTCCAAAAAAGGAAAGACAAATTTTAGCTATACTTCTTGGACACATGAGTTTCAAACTACAGGGAGCCCAGATCTCTCTTAATTTCACACTGAATTAAACCTTATTTACTCAATTATAGTCCAAAATGTTCTCTGAAGAAAGACATTTATTAGCCATAAGATTCTATAATTCACATCACAAACCCTCAGCACATCTGTTTCTGGGAGGGGATGCTAGAGTATGAATTTATTGACTCTGGTGAGGGTACCCAGTTGCTCTTACCTGGTATTTTCTGCACAAAGGTGTAAACATGAATTCGTGTTCCAGTGCTCCCTGCATCAAACATAATTCCATACAAGGTGCTGGCACTGACATTGATGGGGCACATGGAAGACAGGAAAACACCCTCAAACCAAGTCTGCTGGTTTGTGTGGAAGACAGTGCTGCAAACACAGGATGCTACCAACATGAAAAAGACTGCTCCCCAGGAAGTGGTCATTCTATTCCCAAGATGTGGTGACTCTATGCTTTTGTTGCAGAAGCAATGCTGTTCAAACACCTGCAGTGGCTTATAGGACAAAGACACACAAGGTTAGATCAACTGGCCTTTTTGTTTACACCTGTAAAAGAAGAAACACCCATCACAGAAGTACCACCCCTTTCCTAAGGTGCTCCTTCTTCTCTATTTCTAATAACCAGAACAACAAGATAGACCAGAGTAACACAGGTTCTTAGGACCTTTTCTGAAGGCTATCTGGTTGCAAAAGGAAACTGGGATTTAAAATATATTTTCCCATGCTCTGCTTTTAATTGTAGGGTGGATCTCATAGACTCAAAGGCTCTCTCTCTGACACCTTGCTCCTATTGTTGAATCTAATTTTCTTCTTTCTATTTTGACAATTTTGTCTTTAGAACATATACTAACACTCTCTCCCCCTGTTACCCTCTCTCTTTCTTCTTTTTGATATAAGAAGCTTCAATTTCTGAATTAAAGTTATAAAGTGCTAACACTGGGGTGTTCAGTTTTCAAAAACCAGGTCACTGGACTGCCACCTGTGATCAACATTGATAATGGCTTGCACATACAACCACATTTTAAGGAAATATTCAATTTAATTTAAAACACTTAAATAGACCATTATAGTTTTTAAAACATCCTCCACAGGTTTCAGGCCATGCTATCCCCACAAGATCTTAGGGCAGACGGGCAAATTAAGACAGAGACGTTCAATGACTTGCTGAAAGTCTTAAGCAGGTCAGTGATGAGATGCTTATCACTCTTGCTAACCTTTCTTTTTCCCTAATTCCAAAGTGCCTCCCTTATGGCAAGTTATTGCCTATATTTCTTAATGTATCCTTAGCAAAGGCATGAAACTTAGCACTAGTGCTCAGCATTATTTGTTTTGAGTTTGTGTATTATGGTAGGTTGGATACAAACGATGATGAAAACCTAGAGAAAGATGACATAGCAAAATGTCTTCTGGATAGGCTGTATCTTCTCCTGGTATTAAGGAAGAACGTTATATCTATCCTCCAACATTTTTTGTTGTTGTTGTTTGTAAGCCTCACCCAAGAATATTTTTTCATTGATTTTCTTTTTTTTTAAGAGTGGGAGGGAGGGAGGGAGGGAGGTAAAAGAGAGAGGGGGAAAGAGAGAAATATTGTTGTGAGAGAGACACATCAATCGGTTGCCTCCCGCACAAATCCTGACCAGGGCCAGAAATTGAGCCTGCAACTCAGGTACATGCCCTTGACCATGATTCAAACTTGAGACCCTTCAGTGTGCAGGCTGACACTCTAACCACTGAGCCACACAAGCCAGGGCTATCCTCTAACATTTAAGGCTTCCTTAATTGCCCCTTATATATTTTGCTCAAAACAGTTTTTTTAAATCATTTTTTATTTCTCCATTACAGCTGACATACAATATTATATTTGTTTCAGGTGTATACCCCAGTGATTAGACTTTATATAACTTACTAAGTGATCATCCTGATATATCTCATACCCATCTGAATGATGCTTGTTCTGTAGTTTAGTTATAATTTTGATGTGCCAAAACAGTTTTTTGGGGGTCTTCTGATTCAGCTTTTATCTCTGGACTTCACCTTGTGTAAGCCATAGTTACTGGTTAACAAGATCTAATTCCAAAGTCCCCATTTCCCAGTCCCCTTATCTCTAACAGAATACTCAGTATATTTGGAATACTGATTGAGGATTTTCAATCATTCTTAAGATTACTGATCTAGGGCTTCTTTTTATCAATACGCCTCTCTCCCCACAGGTAACATATTACATAAAATAAAAGCAAATTAAAATTAATTGCATTTGGTATTTAAAACTATTTAAAATAGAGTCGTTCTGAGGTACTACAAAGGCAGAGTTAGAATTATCAGTTTGGACACTATCAAGGCTGAACTTCTATCCTGAAGTTAAGAATGGGAGCTACTGGTTAGGAAAGGAAAATTTTTAGAATCTTACACAAAGGAAACTTCATCCTAGGAAATCAACCACTGAAACCAGGGTAGCTGCCTGGCCAGATTCATACTCACATCTTAAATTACTCCCTTTGGCTGATTCTTCTTTTACAGAAAATAAGCTGGTCATGTAGATCAATCTAAATAATTGAAAACAAAAACCACCTTTAGGATTCTCTGAGCATTAACAGATCTTGCCTTGACCATATTCAACACTTGGTCCCTCTTCTCCCCCAGGAAGTGTATTTAGGGACTCTACAGTCACCAAGCTTCTGCCATCTCTGTAACTGATACACAGCAGCTTCTTCAGGGCTCATTCATATTTTCTCTATTATTGTGGTTTCTGAAAAACCTCTCCAGCTTCTATTTCCATTATGCAAACATTTGTTTTTCTTCCAAAAGAGATTTCAAAAGGAAAAAAAATGCATACTAGGTATCTGTTTTCATGGAATAAAAACTGCAGAGTCATACCAGGTGTTCAGTGTAAAACTAAACAGGTTTTAAAGAAAGCAAAGGATGAACACATAAAATGCTCCTTTGCTCTCAACCCCCACCTTCTAACACCACTTCTAATCTCATTTTCTTTAAGATTAGCTACTTTAAGAATGGTAATAGAAAGGCTCACAATTTAGAGTATATACAGAATGGTGTCCTATTTACATGACACCAGACTGCACAGCTTGCTCATTCACTTTGTTAGTCTTTGCTCAAATGTCACTCAGTTCTCACTGAGACCTTCCTTGTTCATTGTATTTAAAATTGCAACCCACCTGGTCACTTACATATCTTCTGCCTTCCTTCCCAGATATATTTCTCCACAGCACTTCTTACCTTCTAATGCACTATATAATTTACTACTTTGGGGTGTGTGTTTTTTTTTCATACTCTCTGCTCTCCAACAACCTCCCCCCATCTTCCCAATGTGAGCTATACATGGGCAGGAATATTTATCTGTTTTCTTCACTGATGTGTTCCTGGTGCTGGAACAGAATTAACACATAGTAGGTGCTGAATAAATACTCTGAAGGAACAAACAGTGATCAATAGCTCAGGGACTGAATCTCACCCATTTAACAAGAATGTAATAACTTCTTTCCAAAAAGAGATTACCTACCCTTTGGAAGATCAAGATTTCAAACTTCCAAGGAAGGACTGTTTCTCCAAATGTGTCAATTATATAAGAAATTTTATATGCTACTGAAAATAATGTACATAGTCAGATTTACTTTGTATAAACTGGAGAGTATACATCAGTATATTTAAATCCACTACTTTCAGAATTGGTCTTCTCAATATCTCTTGCTCTCTATCTCCTATTCACCCCCAATAAAGCCCCATCTTCAATTCTTTTCATTGAGACTTTGGTGCCAGCCAGTGTTTGTCTCTATGCTCATCTCCTTCTAAGGTCTTTTTCAGTGTATCTTTGTCTCTGTAGTAAACACTATTCCTCCCTACTCAGCCTCCCCAGAGCTTCACATTCTGGATTCCCTCCTTCCTTGTCACCCAGAGCCTGAGTGACCACAGTCCCACAGGATCCATGCCCCATCTGGGTGCTCACCTGCTTGTGGCTGCCCAGTCCCTGTGAATCCCTGCTTTCACAGTTGGTTGCCTTTTGCTCTTTGTTCCTATTTCAGCCCTTCTGAGTCAAGCTAGCTTCGTGGAGCACATTCACCTTTGTGCTAGTTTGCAACTAACTGGTATTTTGCTCACTCACTCCCTTCTTTACCCTTCATGCTTCCCTTATCTACCTTTTTTCTGGGTACACAATAGTCTGGTTCATCTACTTTTATGATAGTTAAATGCCAACTAGTAGATTATTGCTTATATGGCAGAATTTGCTCAGGAACTGAATTCTGTATTTTTTTTTACACAGGAAATTAATTACCTACTGGTTAATGTTTTACATTATTTAATAATGTAATGTTTATAATCACACATATGTAACTATGTAATAATGTTATTAATTCCTTACTATTTCATGTTTCCACAACATAAGCCCAATAGTAGAGAAGTGAGTAGTACTCCTTGATAGCTTCCATCTTGAAATGAATTTAGAAAGCTGGGCATTGGATTGTCTCATTCATAAGCATTTACTGAGTGTCACATATAATGGACACTGTGCTAACTTCTACATACAAAAGAGGAATCAGATATAGGTCAATTTATTGGGGAGACTTCAGCTTGCTAGAAAAAACAGACAAGTACACTAACAGCTATAATGTGCTGTAGTAAGTTCTTTGACAGAAAGAGGCATAGGGTGTGACAGAAACGGACATAAGGGGCAAGTAACTCATCCTAGAAGGGGAAGGATGGAGGTGGGGAGGAGTGATAGGTTTCTTGAGGGATGAGAGGCCTAAGCTAAGTCCTAAAGCAGAGGTAGAAATTAACTTAGTAAAGTGATACAAAAAGAAACTCAGAGAACTTCAAGTATTAAAAGAGGTCAGCAAAGCTGGAATATAAAGGTGCACCACAATAGTATATTTATACCATGGAATACTATGCAGCCATAAAAAAGGATATCTTACCCTTTGAGACAGCATGGAGGGAACTGGAGAGTATTACGCTAAGCGAAATAAGCTAGTCAGAGAAAGACAAGTATCACATGCCCATAAGAGAAAGACAAGTATCACATGATCTCACTCATGAGGAATATAATGAACAAAATAAACTGATAACCAAAATGGATCCAGAGACATAGAAGCATGGAACAGACTGAGGAATCTCAGAGGGAAGGCAGGGGTGGGGGAATGGGTGGGGAGAGATTAATCAAAGAAGTTGTATGCATAAATGTTTAACCTGTGGACATAGACAATAGTACGGGGAAAGCTTGGGGGTGGGGTGGATGAAGGGTGGAGGGGATCAATCGGGGGGGGGAAGGTAGACATCTGTGATACTTTCAACAATAAAGATAAATTTTTTTAAAAAGGTGCACCAGAATAGAGGGCAGCTGTGAGAAAGGATAGTTCTGGAGGCATTGAAACAGATTTCAAAATGAGTGGACTTGTTTTTCTTACATGTACAACACCATGTTGAAACTTGACTGTTATTTATGTCTATTTTCTTCCTGAGCAAATATCAATATTGATTGACTTAAATAAAATGACACAGTGTTCCCAACACATTGGAAAATAATGAAATGGGAAAGATGACTAGAAAGGTCGACCCAAAAGTCTGAAGACAGTCAAATGTAAAAGAACCCACTGCCAATTCTCCTGAGCTCCACAGTAAAATTGCCTTTAACAAAGTTAAAATTAAACACAAAGTTTAAAATATAACTAGAATGAAATTTTTTAAACAATGGGAAATGATTAGTCAAACCAACCAGAGCATAAGTTAGTCAAGCCAAACCAAGCCAAGGTAGGTCTAATAAGGCAAGTCTGTGACAGATTTCATCACAGTTAGCGATGCCTCACTTGGGGATATGGCTTGGGACTTATATACCTAATACCAATGGCCAGAGCCCTGAAACACCTTGCTATCTATGTGAAGGTGTCTAATGTGAAGGTACACGATATCTTTTGTATTTCTCAAACCAAGTACTGAACCAGGAACATATGAGACATCAGTAAATGTGTCCTGAATGAACTTTGTACAATGGGCTAATGGTATCTGTAGAGCATTGGGGAAGGGAGTACCCCCTTTCCCAGTGTCTTACTACGGCAATGTATCATATCCTCAAATTCCCATTAGCCTCCATCCCAGCTCCTAGATAGGAGTGCTATTCCAGGAAGCCTGTTTACTCACATATTAATTCATTCGTTTAGCCATTCCAGAACTTATCAGTTGCTTAATGCTATTCATAAGTAGAGCATGCAAAGATGAACCATCTTAGACCTGCCCTTAAGGAGATTAAACAGGAAAAAAATACCTCTAAAGTTAAAATGTGACAAGTAGCAGTTACCATGTTCTGAGACTTCAAAGCAGGTAGAGATTACTTCCAGCTTGGATGATCAGAGAAGGCTTTGTGAAAGAGGTGGCATTTGAGGAGGGTCCTGGGGAGGGGAATTAGGACAGGAGAGGAGTGCTTGTCAGGAAAAAGAAACAATATGAATCAAGATAATGAATGGGGGGGATGGCGGGGGAGCTGGGGAATAGTAAACAAATCAGTTTGACTAACTGTAGTAGGAAATAAAGTTGGAAAGGCAAATTGAGATCAGATAGTAGAGCACCAAATACTCAGCTAAGGGGGGGGGCAGGGAGTGGGGAGGGAGAGAGAGAGAGAGAGAAACATGGATCCATTGTTTCACTCATTTATGCATCTGCTGGCTGATTCTTACATGTGCCCTGATTGAGGATCAAATCCATAACCTTGGCATATCAGGACGGTGCTCTAACCAACTGAGCTACCTGGCCAGGGCTCATCTAAGGAGTTTAAACTTTACTCTGCAGGCGATGAGAAACCACTGGAGATTCTGCGCAAGGGAATGTCACAAGTATGAATCTTGACAGTTATATGTAAGAGTGATTGGGGTGGAGAGCCCTGGAAAGCTCCACTCAGTTGTCTAATTCTACAAATGTTTGTTGAATGCCTACTAAGTACTAGGAGCTAGAGAATTAAAGGTGAATAAACAGATGTTTTTATTCAAGATACTCAGAGTTTGGCAGAAGTGACAGATGTATATACAAATAACCACACCTTTTTAAGTTAATCAGAAAAATGCTAAAGGAGCCCAAAGCACAGGACTTAATCTGCGCAGAGGATTAGGAAAGGCATCATGAGATGACATTTAAACTGACATGAAAAGTGAATAGCAGTAACTGCATAAATAATAGAGACATATGGACAAAAACCAGAGGAGCTATAAAAAGATGAAAACAGATAGTAGGGAAATTATGGATAATTTGATTTCATTTTTAAATTTCCCCAAGAATTTCTATCATACAGATTTGAGAAACAAAGTGAAAAAAATGAAGTAGACCATAATGGAGGAGGGTATAGAAGCGGAGGGTTAACATTTAATGCAAAAGAAAGAGTGTGGCCAAAAGAACACAACCTGAGGTAATAATAGCAGCTAATATTTATTGAGACCTTAATACTTGCCAAGCACTATGTTAGGTATTTTACATGGATTACCTCACTTAATCTCACAATACCACTCTGTGAGGTAGGTTCTATTATTAACATCCCCAGTCAATAAATGAGAAAACTGAGGCTTAAGAAACTAATTTAAGACTACACAGTAGTAAGTGAAAAGAGCCAGAAATCAAACCCAGATTGTCTAATTCCAGAACCCACAGTTTTAACCACTAGGTCACACAGGAAGGGTCAGCCAGTATGGCTCTAGTGAAAGATGGATATGGGGTGGGAGGAGAGTATAGAGCAGAGATGAAGCTAGAAAGTTAGACTGGCATCAGAATATCAAAGTCTACATAGGGCCAAGAGCTTCTGATGTTTCCTGTTGGTTCTACCTTCATTACATTTCCAGAATCTGACAGTTTCTGACCACTTCCACTGCTATCGCCTTGATCCAAACCACCATCATCTCTCATGTGATTTACCCTAATATTGTCCTAACAGATCTCTGCTTTTACCCTCACTCTACTGTATATTTTTAGCAAGCAACTAAAGTCATCCTTCTAAAATATGTCAGAGCACGTCTCTTTCCTCTGCAAAATCAAGCAATGGCTTCCCATTTCCCTCAGAGTAGCAAGGTCCCAACAACAGCCTTCATAGATCCACCTGCTCTGTCTCCCTCACCATTGCCTCTCTGACCTCATCTACTAAGTTTTCACCCTCCTCTCCCCACACTGACCCCTGTGCTTATATGTCATACATGCTCCTGCATCAGGACCTTTGTCTAAAACAATCTTTTCCATACATCCACTTGATAAATTCCTACAACTCCTTGAAATCACTGTTCAAATGCCACTTCTTGAGGCCTATCTTTAATACTATAAACCCCCCTCCTTCATGTGCCATCTCCTCCACTTTTCTTTCTTCCTTTTTTAAATCCTCACCGAGGATTATTTTTCCCATTGCTTTTCAGAGAGAGTGGAAGGAAGAGGGAGAGAGAAAAAAACATCAATGTGAAAAAGACACATCGACTGGTTGCCTCCTGCATGCACCCCAACCCAACCAGGGCCAGGCATGGAGCCTGTAACCGAGGTACATGCCCTTGGCTGGAATTGAACGCAGGACCCTTCGGTCTGCAGGCCGATGCTCTCTAACCACTGAGCAAAACTGGCTAGGGCTCCTCCACCTATTTTCTCAATCGTCTCTACTCTGATCTACTTTTTCTTCTTTCCATAGCCACTTACCACATTCTAGATAGCTTATTTATTCTGTTTATTGTCTGTGTTCCTCTAATAGGAATATTAGCTCCTTGTGAGTAGGACTCTTTTTTCTTTACTGATATAGCCCAAGCATCTAGAAGAGTGTAACTGACAATAGGAATAAACTGTGGTGTGGCTCAGTGGTTGAGCATTGACCAGGAATCGAGAGGTCATGGTTCAATCCCAGGTTCAATCCCCAGTCAGGGGCATACAGGAGGTAGCCGATCGATAATTTTTCTCTGTCACTGATGTTTCTATCTCTCTATTCCTCTGCCTTCCTCTCTCTCTAAAAATCAACAAAAACATATTTTTAAAAAAGACAGCTGCCTGGCCAGCGTAGCTCAGTGGTTGAGCATCAACCTATGAACCAGGAGGTCACTGTTCAATTCCCAGTCAGAGCACACACCCAGGTTGAGAGCTTAATCCACACTGTCCAAATTCTTTTCTATTTATTAAACCAATAAATATTTTAAGATGCTGTACATTAGTTATCTATTGCTACACAACAAATAACCCCAAAACTTAGTGCTTAAAACAATAAATATTTATTATCTCACAATTTCTGTAGTTCAGTAATTTGAGAGTGGCTTAATTGGACAATTCTGGCTCAGGGTCTCTTATGATATTATAGGCAAGATGTAGGCTGGGGCTGCAGTCATCTGAAGGCTTCACTGAGGCTGAGGACCCATCTCCAAGATGGCTCACTCAATGGTTGGCAAGCTGATGGCTGTATGTTGAATGGAAGCCTCAGCTGTTTCTTATGCAGACTCTACATAAGGCCTTGAATGTCTTTACAACATGCTCGCTGGATTCCTCCACAGTGGACAACTCAAGAGAAAGCAAGGCAGAAGGACAATGGTTTTTAAGACTTGGCCGTATTTATAACTATCATTCCCCCCATATTCCTTTGGTCATCCAGAGCAACCCTGATGAAATATGTAAGGGGAATACACAAGGGCATGAATATTAGGAGGTGAGGATCATTGGGGGCCATCTTAGAAATTGGGCTACAGTAAGTTATATTTAGTATTTGCATAATATTTTGTGTTCACTTTTTTTAAAAAAAATGTATCTTTATTGATTTCAAAGAGAGGAAGGGAGAGGGAGAAAGAGAAATAGAAACATCAATGATGAGAGGGAGTCATTGATCGGCTGCCTTCTACAAGCCCCCTACTGGAGATCAAGCCGGAAACCTGGGCATGTGCCCTGACCGGAATCCAACCAGGATCTCCTGGATCCTAGGTCAATGCTCAACAGCTGAGCCACGCCCAGCTGGGCTGTGTTCAGCTTTTTCTGCAGTTTATATATATTTCTATTAACACAGCTTACATACTTGTTTTAAGAAGTATATGTTATTGAAAAGATATTAACTCTTAAAAATTAAAAACAATATGGACTTTCAACTTTCCTGAAAATATCATGTTCCACTTGAAACTTTCCATTTTTTTCTGTTACAGTCCCAAAATCTTACTTAATAAAAGGAATTAAAATCAGAAAAACTACAACTCACACAATGTCCTCTTTGTTTTTATGGGTGAAAATGAATTTAAACATTTTAAATAAAAGATATATTTAGGAAAGAGTAGGAATAAGTGAGTCATTATATTTAATATTAAAGACAGCAGTTAATAACTGAGTAATAAACCTAACAGTGAAATTAAATACTAAATCAAAGAAGATATAGAGTAAAAATATTTATATTAACAGAATAGCAACTTCCTTCATGCTACATACAGAAAAAAGTTTCCAATCATACAATAGTAGCATTAATACTTAGGTACTGAAGAGATATTTAATAGAAAGAGACAAGTCCGACAACTGGCACAGATTTGAAAACTTCTACAACAAACATTTTTCAAATATCAACTAAATAAAAGGTATATTAAAAATCAACTTTTAGCCCTGGCTGGGTAGCTCGGCTGGTTAGAGTGTCACCACAATATGCCGAGGTTGCAGGTTTGATCTGGGGTCAGGGCACATACAAAAAGCAACCAATGAATGCATAAATCAGCTGAAAAACAAAATTGATGTATCTCTCTCTCTCTAAAATCAATCAATAAAAAAATTTTCAATCAACTTTTATCAGATCATTGCCAAGGAGCTATACTGAGACCTGTGAGCACAGAAACTACAAGATGAAAGACTGAACAGGAAGAAGAATTTTCCAGTATGAGCTGTCTCATGCTGGTGGGGAGAGGAAGATTCTTACCTCAAGAGCTCAGCCCAAATCTGAAGGCTGGTTGATATCTTTTAGGTTCCTCCAACCCTAAAATCAAATACTCTAACTCCCAATAAAGGAATCAGAGTTGATGTGCTGGTAGTTACCAACAAATATAATAAAATTCTTTCCTATACACAGATCACTTATTTCTGTACTTTATCACATTTTAATCAAAACATCCTTAGACAAGTGTCAAAAAGGCCCATTCTGTACAATGAAACAATTTGGATGGTATAGCAAAATGAGATCAGATAGTGCATCACTTTATTCTTCATTGTTTCAGGTTTGACTTAGCTATAATAATCACGGCATGGGGAAAGAAAGCTGTTGCTGTCGCTGCCTCTTGTTTGTCAGAAGTCACAGGGCCTTTCATTAAAAGTGAAAGTCCTTTAGATTAAGAAAATGCTAGCAACCAGGAGAGGGTTAAAAGTGTCCCAATGAGCAAATATAATGAAAATCTAAGGTGATAAACTATCCCTGCCTCCAAACCCATTGTGGGAGGCACTTATTGCAGAAGACTAACTGCAAGGATTAATGTCATTTGTCACTGTTTATACTGGAGTTTGTGGGAAGAGAAGTAAAAACATGTTTTCCCTTTCTTGTTATCAACTGAAAAGTAGCTACTACTTCACACATGTTAAATTGAAAGTGAAAAATATGAGAAAGACTGAAATATTACAATGATACCTCATGTATATAAAGCAAGGAATTGGGGTTCCATATAAGTACAATTTCTCAAATATGTTTTTAAGATGCTTCCCCTCTAAATACCATAACATTTTTATTTTAACAGTGTTTGGTAAAAATGTTTCTGAAGTGACATTTTATTTATGGTTGTGACTATGATCATTAGTTATATTTTTCTGTAAACTTGGTGCCTCCAGAAGCTACAGGTCAATAGGACTGTTTGCCCTTCTGCCACTAAATGGTCCCATTACTATGTTTTTTGAGCCAATTTTCCTTGACATCAAGCTATCTATCATCACTGATCAGTGTTTTTATGTGCCTGACTCCTTCAATAAGCTTTCACCATCTAATTTTTAAAAATCTTTTGTGGGATATGAGAGAGCCGTATTTATTAGACTTTAATGTTAACTTATGCAAATAAGGATCTCTTCAAGAGAATAAGGGTTGTGAACTTTGACAGTTCTTTTAGTGGCTCACAGATCCCTTTTCATTATTATGAGCTCTCAGCTTGGAATAAAAAACCATAATTTGCAGAAACCTGACCTATAGAGAAGTGAGGTATTACTTTATATTGGTGACTTTACCAATTTTTCCTTTTCCTTCTGGGCTTTTCCCTTTATGTCTTTCAACTAATATGTCACTTTTTTCAACCTGTTGAAAATAAAAATGGACACTCACAAGAGCAAAGTTCTCTCTTATCTCTCTTGTCAGTATGCCTATTTTTGACGCAGTTGTCTCTTTCTATATTTGTTTTGAATCTCTGGTTCAGGCTTTGGAAACTAGATCACCGTGCTCCTCTCGTGACTTGTAGCCTAGTACTCCTGGGCTCCTCCTCTTTCACACTTCCTTCTTATTCAAACTACAGCTGCAGTCACTCTTGTAAAATCACCTGTTTGTACAATCAGCAAAAACAAAAGGAAGAAGTCAGACTCTAAAAGTTAGTGTCGATTTCTGTGTACGTATGGGGCGGGGGGAAGGATTAAGGAGCTAATCCATAAACAAGTCTGTTCATGCACTTTGTGTGCAGTCTTTTTTTGACTATGAAGAGTTCAAATACCATCTGTGTTCTTCGAGTGTGTTCGAGACCAGCCGCTTACCATTATGAGCATGTGGTTAAAAGGGACCAAGCCAGTCTCAGTCCTAGGTACATATCCACAAGAATCAAAAACAGGGATTCAAATAGGTATTTCTATGCCAATGTTCACCGCAGCGTTGTTCACAACAGCCAGAAGTTAAAACAAACCAAGTGCCCATCACAAACAAAACGATACATACACAAAATGATATACACATATATACAATGGAATATTATTTAACTATAAAAAGGAATGAAGTTCTGACACATGCTATAACATGGACCTTGAAAATGTTATGCTAAGTGAAAGAAGCCAGACACAAAAAGACAAATATTATATGATTTCACTTATATGAAATAACAAATAGGCAAATTCATTTGAGGTCACCAAGGGTTGGGGGGAGGGAAGAATAAAAGCTATTACTTAACAGGTCCGGAGTTTCTGTTTGGGGTGATGAAAAAGTTCTGGAAATAGACAGTAATTATGGTTGTGCAACATGTGAATGTAATTCATACTACTGAATTACACACTTAGAATGGTTAAAATGTCAATTTTTGTTATATTTTACTGCAGTAAAAAAAAAAAATTAAGAAAAAAGGGAACCAAGCACTTCAAACATATAATCATAAGCGGAAAAACGGTGGTTACTATTTCAAAAGAGTAACAGTTACAACAACACTCCAACCCTGGGCTACCTCCTCAGCACACAGCGAATTATGATTTAAATTCTGAAGGGTAGTGCTGATATTCAGAAAACTGGAGAGCACATGTCCCACCTAAATGGGTAGTTGCTTGCTATTTCCACAAACTGCTGCCACGATGAAATATAGGCACAGTATCACCAAGTCTTATTTTTTAACATAAGATGAAAGCACAGATTTGTATATAGAATCTACTTTTAAATAGTGACAATTTCATTTAGTTATTGAAAACAACTAGCTCCATTTAAGTAAAAAACAACTCCCCCCAAATCACTGTACAGGCCAAACAAAACACATCTATGGGCCAAATCCAGTTCTCAGGTTACAAGTTGGTGACTCTGCTCTGTAGGATAAAAGATAAACTCCTGGCCTAATATTCTAAGTCCTTCACTGTGAATTCCAAAGCTACCTTACCAAAGTTTTTTGCCCAATATTTCACATAAAAACCCTCTGCTCTTGGTACAGCGGTTCTCAAACTTCAGCATGCATCAGAACTACCTAAAGGGCTTGTAAGACATAGATTGCTGAGCCTCACTACCAGCATTTACACTCCAGTAGGTCTCAAGTGAGGCCTGAGAAGTTGCATTTCTAACAAGTTCTCAAGTGATGCTAGTGCGACTGGTCTGTGGACCACACTTTGGGAACCACTACTCTAGTTAAATTACTCCTCGTCTCAAGCACACACTGAAGTTTACTCGCACTGTTCTACCTTCCCAGAAAGCCTTCTCTTTTCCTTTCAATCCATCTCCTCCTGTAAACTTTGACTATAACAATCTTTCTTGCCTCCAAATTCCTATAGCACTTAGGGTCCACCCCATCTCCCCTTTATCTATCACTGCATAGTGTTTTTTACTGTTAACTGTGTATAGGTGTCAATAAGGTTGTGTATTCTCAGAGATCAATATCCAGGTCAGCACCTTATATACCTGACTATAAGCCACTTAAAAGCATGGGTCTTGTCCTGTCCCCCACTGTACTCCTCAAGCTATAAGAGAGCCTGGTATACAGTTGATATACAGTAGGTACACTACATATTTCTTCAATGAATGAACATTTGACAGATCCATGAAATGAAAGTGCAGACAAGTGGGCCTTAATTTTGGGTATATAATTTTTCTTAGAGAACTGACTTTTAGTCCTGCTTGTAATGGCTTGGTCAGGATAGACAGCTAATGAAAACTGGATATTCTGCAAATAAATTGCCAATAGGTAACAATACTGTATAGCAACATATCTTGTATATAAATAAAAAAGTGAATGCTTTAAAAACTAATTTAAAAAAAATTTAAGAATAAATCCTTGATGTCCAGGATTTCTTACCCCCGCAGGGACGTAAACTGATTACATCACAAGATAATATCTATTTAACAGAATTCTGTATTTGTACCATATGCAATTTAAAAAAGCAGGATGAAGCCTGGCCAGCATGACTCAGCAGTTGAGCATTAACCTATGATCCAGGAAATCGAGGTTTGATTCCAGGTCAGGGCACATGCCCGGGTTGCAGGCGTGATTCCTAGTAGGGGGAGTGCAGGAGGCAGCCAATCAATGATTCTCTCATCATTGATGTTTCTCTCTCTCTCTCTCCCTCCCTCTCTCTTCCTCTTTCAATGAAGACATAATAAAAAATATATTAAAAACAAAAAAAGGTAGGATGAAAATAATTCTCCATGATATTCTGAAATATTTATCAGTCCCTTCAGATATAGTTTGGATGATAATATATTTATCCAGGATTCCAAAGGCTGTGTGAAACAAAATCAAAAGCTATTTATTCACCTAGTCTCTTCCAGGTATAGAGTAGCATCTACTATCAAGTTATTTCAATGATGGTTTATGAGTAGACATTTGGTCTCCAAACTAAACCAGAATAAAGCCACAGAGGACTTTACAGAGTAAATCCAATTTTGGAACTACAGAAATAAAAAATCAGAAATACTATATATTTTGATAAATAGTCCTAAGTTCTTATTTGGCTTTTGGAACAACTCCACACTTGATAGTATTACAATCAATGGAATAAGAGAGAGTTAACATCTTTTGGCAAAGACAGAGAATCCAATTAAGAAACAAAACAAAACCCAGGAGCATATGAAGTACATTTACAGTTGTAAGATAAAAGATCTGGATACTTGTCCTACCTTCCGGGACCATAATGATCTTATTTGCATGAGGATTCAGCCAAGACACTCCACATTTCTATGTTGACCAGGAACTATTCAAACTGGGCAAAAAAGAATTACAAAGCCAAGTCAACAAAACACTAAGTGGCTTACTCCAAGTTTTAAAATCATTAGCATTCTAAACAGTCAAACAGCAAATTTATTCAGCAAAATAACCATGAAACTTCAAAATAAAACTATCTACCAGAAATTATAGAAGGAAATGCTACCAGATGAATTGCTAAACTGCAACTTCCTACTCTACTATTTGTACCATCAGATACATCTTACTAACAGGAAGACTGAATAATAACATCCAATTCTTTGGCAGAGAATGTGGAGGTTCAGAAGACTATATTCTAGAACCACCTCTACTACACTATGAATCTGGGCATTTATCTTAGTCATATTCATATCTCAACAGTTCTAACTACAAAATCAAACTTATAGTCAATAAAAACATGCTGCATAATAAAATAACTATAAAGTACATACTATAAAGTACAAGTATAAAGTACTGTGCTCATATTAAGAAATAATCTTGTTACAGTCTAATTTTCATGTTTATAAATGAATCTGTAAACTTATGTATAAAAGACATAAGTTTTAATTTCATATTATACAGTTGCCAATTTTTGGAATGTGTTCTATCCTCTCTTTTCTGCAAGTTATTAATAGGATGCACTTTCAGAATCTTAGACATACAAAATTAATCATAACTTTATAGATTCCATATCAGGGGAAACCGCTTCAATGTATGTTGATTCCACCCACTGGAGTGTGACATACAAGAGAGGAAAATGCACCAAAAATAGAGTAAGCTACGCCGTGCTAGCAGATGATATGTCTAAAAAATATTCAGTGCTCATTAACAAATGAGCATGTTCCCTCTAACCACACAATTCAGAAACTAAATGAAAAAGGGGGAGCAGGAAAGAGCATCAGAGGTCAAAGGCCTCTGGAAAGGGTGTAGGTAATTACGTTTTCCCCAGGGAAATAGAGACGGAAGATGCACAATGAAGTTTTATAAGAAATTTTAAATTGTTTGAAATGGAGGATGTCGCACAGCTGAGCTTCAATCACAAGTTTCCTAACTATTGTCTTGGCACCTAGAATTCCCCACCTGCCTTAATGACTCACTCACTCTAACTGAATGAAGGCTCATCACAGAGCTCCTCCTCTGAAAAAGAACAACTTTCGAGTACTCCGTTTCATAGGTGTGCTCAGCGGGGAAAAAACCCAAGAGCTTCCGACTTGACGCAGCTTACAGAAAAAGGGGCTGCGGGCGCAGGAGCTATTACTAGCAAATGGGGCTCCGGGCCGGCTCTGGGCAGGTAGCGTTGGCCATACAGGACAGAATGGGGCCGAGGGCCTGACCCCAGGACTCCCCTCGAGCCCGCGGAGCCTGTCCCAGCCCAGGGGGCAGCACTCGTTTCCTCGCCCGGCTCCCGGCTCGGGCGCCCGTGCGCGCTGCCCCGCGGCGGCTGCCAGCCTCACCCCGACCACCGCCTCCCCAAAAACTATGTGGCCCGGCGAGTCCGCTACACGCGCCATCCCTCACAGAATTAGCAACAATTAGAAGCCTGAAGAGGAAACAGGAAACCAAACGAGTCAGGGCAGGTTGGGGAGAGGCTGAGGCGAAGCGACGACAGTCAGGCGGCCGCGGCCACGCAGGCTAGGGGGTGAGGAAAGGAGAGGATGCGCCGCAGAGACGCGGACCGCTGCAAAGCTGGAGGGGCCGCGGACCCGCAGGGTAGCAAGACTCCTGAGGCGAGGTCCTTCAGACCTCGCGCCGCCCGGGACGCCCGGCCCGCAGGACGTCGCGCCGTTGCCCGGGGTCAGCCCGCTCCCGGTCTCCCCGCCCAGCTCCGGAGCAGGGGCCAGTACCTCCGCCGCTCTCGCACTCTCACCCCGCGCGCCGGCCCGGCGCGGCTGCCCGCCGCCCTCGGAGCGATCTCCGCCCCGCCCTCGGCGCCCCGCCCTCGGACTGGGCGCAGCGCGGCGGCGTGGGAGTCACGTCAAGGCGCATGCGCTCTCTGGGCTCTCCCAACAACCGGAAAGTTACCAGCCGGGCGTTCTGGTTCCCTTAGAGACGGAATCCGACTTGGCCCGCGGGGGAGAAACCGCCGAGGCCGCCCGGCCCTTGGAGAAGCCAAGATGCCGTTGAAGAGCAAGGACAAAGGGAAAGGCAAGAGCAAAGACAAAGACAAGAAGAAGTAAGAGAACCCACCTTGGGGTCCTTCTCCTCCCGGGCCTCTCTCCCGGGATTCGGGCCTGGGGGCGGCCCGCCGCTGAGGTTGGCTAACTGACGCCCTCCCGCCTCCCCTTCCGGAGCCTCCTGGACTTTTCTCTCGCTCTCCTCGATTCTGAGGATAGTTCCCATTGTTCAGAAATTCCCCAAATGCATGCCCAACTTTACGGCTTCAGCTTACACAATAGGGTGAGATTTGGGACCCTGAAGTAATTTAGGCTCAGGCCCTACCTATGTGTAATGCATGAACGATGGAGGCAGATAAGTTCCCAGAGAATAGAAGTAACACAGGGCCGAATGAAATAGGTGCTAGTGGAGGAACAAAGAACTGAGAATGAGGAGGAAGAGTTCTGACACTAGAACTGAAGGTCTGGATAACATTTATTGGGATATTGGAGGTCCTCTAGTCTAGCGCTGTGCAGTAGGGGAGTCGCCAACCATGTGTGGCTAAATTAAAATTAAATAAAATTAAAAATTGAGATCCTCAATTACACTAGCCACATTCCATACGCTCAATAGGCACATTTGCTAGTGATAACTATATTGGACAGCCCAGATATAATAGAACATTTTCATCATTATAGAAATTTGTCTTGGACAGCAGTGCTCTAGAGGAGTAGTTCTTAACCCAGGGCGATTTTGCCTCCCAGGGGACATTTGGAAATAATCTGGAAACATTTTTGGTTGTCACATCTGGGAATGTGTAATGGCATCTAGTGAGTACAGACCAAGGATGCTGTTTAACATCCTGCAATGCGCAGGACAACCCCCTCACCCCCTACCCCAAAGAATCATTTAACTCAGAATGTCAGCAATGCCAGGGTTGGGAAACCCTGCTCAAGACTATATATAACTTTCTCTAGACTAGGCACTAAGCATTATTCACCATATCTCTAGCACCTAACAGAGATGCTGGCACATAGCAGATGCTTAATATTTGTTCAATAAACAAATTAAGGTGTCTGCCTGTGTATGCTTCAACTTAGATGCTTATTCCACAAGAAATGTGCTCTGGATTCTTTCTTGATCCTAGTCTGAGAGATCTCTACTATGTGGTTGAGATGATCTTGAACATCTAAAGGATCTCTGGATGATTGAAGTAGTTCCTTGGGCCTTTTAGGGATTCCTTGTGGTTCAAAGGAAAGCATAAAGGATTTGAACAAATTGGGTAGTTGTTCAGATTTCCCCAAACTGTTCAGAATTAACTCTAGCACTCACCCTTTCCAGGCTTGGAGTTGCTGCTAGACTGCCACTAGCCTATTGGGTGACCCTGGTAGTTCCTAGACACATTGGAGTCCTACATGGTGTCCAGCAATACTATATATGGGACTGTAAGGGAATCCCCAAACATATAAAGTTTGTGAAGTAACTTGTTTAAGGGAGTAATAAATGTTCAGTACAGAAAGTTTAGGAAACATGGAAAGTCAAAGGAGAAAACAAGAATCACCTGTAATCCATCATCCAAAGATAACCACTACTATCATTTTAGGATATTCTTTTTATCTTTATAAAATGATAGTCCAATGTACATACTTATTTGTAGTTTTCCTCCATGTATTAATATAAGTATTCTTCTACAGTGTGATTTCTTTTACATAACTGCATAGTTAGTATAGCACTTTTAAAAAGTGACAAGGGTTTATCACATTCCTAGAACTCACTAGCTAGCATATGTTTTCTTTTGATTTTGTGTTTTCTATTTTTGACCATGCATCCACAGTATACATATCATATGTACCAGGCAATCCAAACAAAACAATAATAGAGAGATGTAATACTACTATAGTAGAGAATAGTTATATGCTGTCAATGTCTTCTTCCCATGTAGGAAGATAATAAAAGTTGATGAAATTACAGTGGAAAGAGCCAAGGCCAATGCCTCCCTTTGGGAGTCCAGGCTGGAACTCACAGAACTCTCTAGGATGGAGTATCGTGATACTTCCCTGAGACTGGCAAAAACAAATGCGGAATTAAAGAAACAGCAGTATAAAATGGAGAAAGACACAATGTCTGTATTAAGCTACCTGAAGAAGCAGGATCAGGAGAAAGATAATATGGTAGGTAGGTAGAAACCCTCCTGAGCCTCAGTAACTACCTCTGTGTTATACTTGTGTGGTTATATATTTCAAGGATTTAATTCCTTGAAATCTTATCACATAATTAAGACATTTCAGTTGACTTTAACTCTCTTTAAAGCAGGATGCTATTTCAGAATGGCTTTACTGTCATAACCAGATCTTCCTTATTTTCAGTTCTTGTGCCATGTTTTCTTGTCTGAACAGATTGATGATCATAAGGGAACATTATGATCCATTTTGTTTTAAGGACAAGAGCATGTATGATCTATATATTTTTTTATATTGATAAATACTTAGTTTTAATGATTTGTAAAGCAATCACTGATAATCTATGATGACATGATGAACCCAGCAAGTTGAATCTTGAATTTCTTTTATTACACCTTATTTAAGTGTTGAAAGCTATTGTTTTAGATCTGGAAGAAAAAGGGATAGGAACCAACATTTTTGAGCCCCTATTTTATGCCAGGCATTATACTAAGTACTTTACCTCTTTTATCTCATTTAGTCCTTTTAATAACCCCATGTAGCTACAATATTGTCATTCCCATTTTACGGATGAAGAAATTGACTCTCAGAAGGACAACTTGCCCCAAATCACTCGGCTAGTGGGTGTTTAAAATGGAATTTAGGTGGAACTCCAAATTCTTCTCTTTTCCATCTGCCTCTATGAGTCCCATGGAAACCCAAGTAAATTTCCACTCTACTGTGTGCATCATTCCCATTGTTTGTGGATGCATAATACATAAACAATAAAAGTACAAAAAACTCCCAGTCTGCGTGGCTCAGCAGTTGAGCATCGAACTATGATCCAGGAGATCGAGGTTCGATTCCTGTCAGGGCACATGCCCAGGCTTTGGGCTCAATCCCCAGCAGGGGGCATGCAGGAGGCAGCCGTTTAATGATTCTTTCTCATCACTGATGTTTCTCTCTCTCTCTCCCTCTCCCTTCCTCTCTCTGAAATCACTAAAAACATATATTTTTTTAAAAGTACAAAAACCTACATGGGAATGATGTAGAAACTTTTCCAGAGTAAAAGAGACTAAGATACATGACAACCAAATATAATGCATACTCAAGGGTTATATCCTGGACTGGAAAAAGAAAGGACATTAATGGGACAAGTGGTGATAAAATTTGAATATGGACTATAGATTATATCAATGTTAAATTTCCCAGTTTTGATAATTGTACTATACTTCATAAAAAGTATCTCCTTTTTCTTAGGAAATACATAATCATTTAGGGGTAAAGGATCGTCATGTCTAACTTACTCTCACATGGTCCAGAAAAAACAATGTAAAAAAACTTATCATCTGTATATCTATACCTATATAATTATATATTTAGATAGCTCTATCTATATATACATAGAGAGGGAACGTAAATGTGGCAAAATTGGGTGACCAGTGTATGAGAGCTCTTTGTACTCTTCTTGAAACTTTTCTTCTAAAAAGTTACCCAGATATGTTATGCTAAGTGAAATAAGTCAGACAGAGAAAGATAAATACCATATGATTTCACTTACATGTGGGATCTGAAGAGCAAAATAAGCAAAATAGAAACAAACTCATAAATACAGAGAACAGACTGATGTTTGCCAGAGGAGAGGAATTTGGGGGACTGAATGAAAAGGGTGAAGGGATTAAGAAGTACAGATTGGTAGTCACAAAATGGCCCCAGGAATGTAAAGTACAGCATAGGGAATATAGTTAATAATATTGTCCAGTGCTAGGTGGTTATTTGAAATATCTAGGGGACCACTTTGTAAAGTATATGATTGTCTAACACTATGCTATACACCTGAAACTAATACAAAATAATATTAGATGTCAAGTGTAATTGAAAAATGAAATTAAAAAAAAGAAAAAAAAGTTACCCAGATAAGAGAAATGCCTATCAAAACAACAATGAGTTATCACATCCTACCCATGGCTACTTTCAGAAAAACAAAATAACAAGTGTTGTCAAGGTTGCAGAAAAATTGGAACCCTCGTGCACTGTTTGTGGGAATGTACATTGGTGCAGTTACTATAGAAAGCAGTATGGAGGTTCCTCAAAAAATTAAAAATAGAATTCCAGATGAGCCTGGCTGGTGTAGTTCAGTGGTTGTCGACCCATGCACCAAGAGGTCATCGGTTCAATTCCTGGTCAGGGCACATGCCTGGGTTGTAGGTTCAGTCCCCAGTAGGGGGTGTGCAGGAGGCAGCTGATTGATGTTTTTCTCTCATCGGTGTTTCTATCTCTCTCTCCCTCTTACTTTCTCTCTCTCTAAAATCAATAAAACACATATTTTTTTAAAAAAAGAATTACCAGGTGACCCAGCAATCTCACTCTTGGGTATATTTCCAAGAGAATTTAAAGCAGGATTTTGGAGACATACTTGCATACCCATGTTTGTTGAAACATTATTCATATAGCCAAGAGGTGGAAGCAACCCAAATGTCCATTGATGGGATAAATAAAGAAAAAAGGGTACATACATACAGTGGAATATTACTATACAGCCTTTAAAAAGAAGGAAATCCTGTGACATGCTACATACAACATGGATGAACCTCAAGGACATTATGTTCAGTGAAATAAGCCAGTCATGAAAGGATAAATATTGTGTGATTCCACTCATATCAAGTGTCTAAAGTAGTCAAAATCCAGAAATAGAAAGTTGAAAGGTGGTTGCCAAGAGCTGCGGGTGAGGGAGGAGAAGGAATTAGTGTTTCATGAGTATAGAGTTTCAGTTTTGCAAAATGAAAAAGTTGTCTGATCTACAACAATGTGAATATAGTTAACACTTCCTGACTGTACATTTAAAAATGGTTAACATGGGCAATTTAATGTTGTGTTCTTTTTTTTTAACATGCTTTTATTGATGAAAAAGAGAGAAACATCGATTTGCTATTCCACTTATTTATGCATTCATTGGTTGATTTTGTATGTGTCCTTACAGGGGATTGAACCTGAAAGCTTGGCATATTGGGACAATGCTTAACCAACTGAGCTATCCAGCCAGGGCTAAATGTTGTGTTTTTTACCGCCATTTTTAAAAAAAGTTACTCCGGTAATTCTGATGATAGCCAGGTTTTAGAAACTAACAATAGCAGGTTAAGGGTATGAACTATGTCCCCTCTTCTCCTCTTCCCACCTCACTCAACCTCTCCAAACCTACTGGTTTGAATACGTGAAAACAAGGCTACCTAATAAAGGCAGGACACAGCAATTTCTTTACCTTCCGAACTCTGTATTTTCATCTTCTACAGATTGAAAACCTGAAACAACAATTGAATGAAACAAAGGAAAAAGCCCAAGAGGAGAAGGAAAAATTGGTAAGTATCTGCGTAGATCAATACTTCACTTACTGGGTGGTCGGATTTCTGGCAAGGTCATATTTAAGATGTAATGAGCAGGCCTGGCTGGGAGTGGCTCAGCGGTTGAGCATCAACCTAGGATCCAGGAGATAACAGTTCAATTCCCGGTCAGGCCACATGCCCAGGTTGTGGGCTCAATCCCCAGTTAGGGGTGTGCAGGAGGCAGCCGATCAATGACTCTCTCACCACTGATGTTTCTCTCTCTCCCTCTCCCTTCTTCTCTCTGAAATCGATAAAGATATATATTTAAAAAAAAAAAAAAAAGATGTAATGAGCATAAATAAGTCAGTCCTCTGAGCAGCTCATCGACCTTAAAGCTCACACACCTGTTATACAGAAGCTCAAAAAATAACACAAAAATATGTTAATGTAGAAAACCATCTGGTATTAGAAAACCGTCTGCTTACTGATCTTGAGTTTGACATTCTTTCTCGGGCTTTTCAGTGGACCAAATTAGGAAATATATATATATTTTTTTAAGATTAAAATATATCATGAAATATAAGCCCATACTAATATTTTCTATTGAGGTGCAGGATTAAAGGGTTTTTACTTAACATTATCTGTGTGTCCTTCCTCCCTCACCCAAAATCCTGGTTCTTAATGATACCAGTATAATTGTGTAGTTGCTTTAAACCTCAATACATCAACAGTCACAGAATACTAATACCAGTAATATCACCAACATAGATTAGTGGACACAGTTTAAGATCTTCTGGAGCCCTTTACCGCTTAGGATATATACCAGTAGGGATTTACTATCAAATTACAAGGTTTAAAACCATTTAAAATAATTCCTTTCTGTGAGGTTATGCCACCAACTAAACAATACATTTTGTTTTTGATTTTTAGGAGTTGCTTTAGAAAAATTTAATTGTGCATATGAAAGTATGTGATTATATAAATATATATAATTATGTAAAATATTTATGGAGTTCCAAAGTCAAATCTAACATGGCATATCTGAGAAATCTAACTTCTGTCCAGTGTTCGCACTACACTGGAGTATACTGTGAAAACAGATTTCTTTGTCAACATGATAGGTGAGAAATGGTGTTTCTGTGTATTTAATTTGCATTTCTCTTATCGGCTAGGTTGAGCACTTTTCATATGTTTGAGGCTCATTTGCATTACTTTAGATATTTCTGGGTTTTTTTTTCTGTTACTGGCCCTTTTTCTTCCCCTTCTTCTTTTCTGTCCTTTCTCTCTCCCGAACGTCCCCCTTTTTCCTCCTCTTCTTCCTTTCTCCTCCCGCTCTCTCTTCTCCCTTCCTTCTCCTTCCTCCCACCTTCTCCTTCTTTCTTTATTAGAGAGATATTAGCCCTCCCTTTGTGTCTTAGTTTACTAATTTTAATTTAGGGTCAGGGATATTATTTCTCTTTCTTACAGATGAAAATTTTTTTAGCCTTATCATGCCTCTTGTTAATAAATGTCTGTGTTTTCTATACAAGATCAGCTCATTCTAGAATTTTTCTTATTCAAGGCACTTAGTATCTTTTAACAAAAATCAAAACTTTAAGGCAACATTTCTTCAAAGAAGATAGCCAAATGGCTTAAGGCTTCAAATGGAACATGACTCTGTGGGACTTCTGGTTTTTTACCTAACTCATTTACCTGTGTTTTTGTTTGTTTTGTTTTTGCATACAGGAACAAAAGTATACTGTGCAAATAAATGAGCTGGAGGGAAAGTTTCATCAGAAAGCCAAGGAAATTGGCATGATTCATGTAGAGCTTAAAACAATAAAACAGTTCCAGAAGAGAAAAGTCCAAGTGGAGAAAGAATTAGAGGATGTAAGTCTCTTTCTTTTTTAAAAAGAAGGTTAGAATTAACTACTACATTTGCAAAAGCCTTCACTGACATTTACTCTGGTGAAATGGTAAAGGACTCCCTTTGACATTTTAGAGATTTTTTTTACTGTAAAAGCGTAAGACATATCAGTTTAGGGCTGGATGCAAAAGATCTTGATGGTTAGACTTTTCTTTTTCTAAGTGTTGATTTCTTTGTAAATTTTACAAATCTTAGCCAGCATATCCTCCCACATTTATCAGCAGCCAAACTTTTGGAGTGACTTCAATAAGAAACAAACCACAGTTCTCTGAAAACAGTAGGGCAAAGTAGCAAAGTCCTAAAGGAAAATATGTTAAGACTGATGAATGATAATTTTAGAAAAATGTAGAAGGCTCTCTGGGTAGGTGTGTGTGGGAGGACAAAACTGAGTACTTTTAGAAAGTTTCTCTGATCTTGCTATGTTCTTTCTCTCACTTTCTATTCCCTCAGCTTGGAATATAGTTTTATTGCATTGATCATAATGCAACAAATATCACAGATGAGTGCCAGGCACAAGTAGCTAAAGTCAGCTTTGTGACTCTGGGCAAATTACTTAACCTATCTATACCTTGGTTTCCGCATCTGTAAAATGAGGATAATAAGAGTCTTATAGAATTGTTGTAAGGATTAAGTGACTTGATATATGTAAAGTGCTTTAAATACTGTATATGATATAGTGAGAATTATATTAATAGTGGTGTGTAGCTCTCAGGGGGGGGGGAGTCCTGATTTATAGCATTAGCTGATTTCCTTAGAAATAAATACTTTTTTTAAAAAATTTATTTTTATTGATTTCAGAGAGAGAAAGGGAGAGGGAGAAACAGAAACATCAATGATGAGAATCATTGATTGGCTGCCTCCTGCGTGCCCCCCACTGGGGATCGAGGCTGCAACCCGGGCATGTGCCCTGACCGGAATCGAACCCCAACCCCCTGGATCATAGGTTGATGCTCAACCACCGAGCCACACCGGCCGGGCAGAAGTAAATACTTTTATTATGGCCAATTTCAAGCTTCAATGTACCAATGCTTTAACAACCTGCTAGCAAAATTTCTCGTATAAGCTGGCTGTAACACACCACTGAGTATACATGAATACTGCTGCTAATATTAGTAGTTGTAATAATAGAAGTCCTGTTGCCACCAAAGATAACCATGAAGCATTTAGTATAGGGGTTAAAAGCTGGTGTTCTGAAGTCAGACTGCCAGAGTATAAATACTGTCTACATTACCTGGGTATCTTGTTAAATTTCCTCACCTGTAACATGGAGATAAGAAAACAGTACCAACTTCAAAGGGTCATTGTGAAGAATAAATGAAATAATGTTTTACATGCTTAGCACTGTGTGATAAATATTATCTGTTGCTTATCCCGCTGCTGTTATTACTCCTGCTAAAATTATGATTATTATAATCAATATTATTTAAGGCCCTTCCTCTATCTCTTTTAGTGCTTCTCACTCTCAGTTACGGTGTATCCCCCAAACATGCTATATCTCTCAAGCTCTCTTTTGCCTACCCAGGGCCCTACTTAGCAAGAACAAACTGTGATGGGAAACCAAAGTTGTCTCCATCTTGCTTCTGTTTACCATTTAGCTAACTGCCAAATTGAAAGGGCATATGAGAAATGAATAAGGTAGATAAGATGTTGTAGTGGTTGACACCATGGACACCAGGTCCTGGCTCTGTATTGTGGCCTTGGATTGTCGGTTAACTTCTTTGCATCTTAGATTCCTCATTTGTAATATGTAGCTATCATATCACCTGTCTCCTCTTAGAGATGCTGTGTGGATTAAATAATTCAATGTACTTGGCACATTGGCTCCTATTGATCCCTATAAGAGTAGTCACATAGTAATTTATTGATGTTTTGATTATTGTTATGATTATATAGCTTTAAAAATTGTAATAGAGGACTCTTTGAAGCCTTATTTAAAGGAAAGAGTCAGTATATTTCAGGCAAGGTGGGGAGTGGGAAAACACTTTCTTAGATTGAAAGGAATGTGTTTTAACTTCTTATCATAATTGTGTAGTTATCCCAAAACCTTCCCATGAGGTTGACTTTGTTCATGAACTTGATTACTTGTTGCTTTATATCTGTTGTTATAATTGTTGTTTTAAAATTGTTCTCAATATGTATTGTTTTTTTGTAAACTGGTGATAAAATGAACAGGCAAAGTGCAGGGATTGTCACAGCTGAGATATGCAATGGGAGACAGTACAGAGATGTTCTACTGAGAAAAAATGCATGGAAAGTTTTAAAGCAGCGCAGAACAGCAGTGAAGGGAAAGCTCAAACCTAAAAAAAAGAAAAAGAAAAAAGTTCTTGGTTTGAGGTAGGATTGTATTCATCTGAAGCTAATAAAATATTACAAAATTTTCAGTAAAATACTGGAAATGTTTCTAAGTGTTATAAAATAAAAGCTTATGTTTAAAAAAATAAAAATAAATTGTTCTCAATTTCCATAGCTCACCATTATACAGACTCCTTTGCAATATTTTCTGGGTAACTCTCCCCTTCTATGAATTTCAAGTTCTTTAAAGTCCTTAAAATAGCAGTTATATAACTGTCTTTAGTTATTTTATGCTTGTATTCTTTAATCTTTGTAAACTAAGGAGAATAAGAAAAGAGCCAAATCATCTACTTGTGTATGTACTTGTTACTGTTCACTAGTTCCTAGACTAGTATTTAATAATAAAACTTGCTAAATGAATGATATAAGGAACTGTGTAAAACAAAAACCTTTCATAGAATTCAAAGAATCTTAGAGTTCGAAGAAACTTTAGGGCCTACTGAAGCCATTATGCAGATGAGGAAAACTGAGACACAAAGTTGTTGAGTGACTTTCATGATAAGTTATAGAGCTGTTTGTAGCATCCCAGTGTCCTGAATTCCTGTCAAGTACCTCTAGTCTTGCTCCATTTCTTCACCTGCATTAGTTTCCTATTACAGCAGAACAAATTAACCCTCAAATCTAGTGGCTTAAAACAATAATAAACATTAAAAGCACAATTTCTATGGGTCAGGAATTCTGGAGCTGTTTAGCAGGGAAGTTCTGGCTCAGGGTCTCTTTTAGGGTTGCAGTCAACATACCAGCAAGGCCCTGGCTGGGTAGCTCAGTTGGTTAGAGCATTGTCCCCATACTTCAAGATTGTGGGTTTGATCCCCAGTCAGGGCACATACAAGAATGCATAAATAAATAGAGCAACAAATCAATGTTTCTCCCTCTTTCTCTCCCTCTCTCTCTCCCTTTTTTTGATCTAGCTGGAAATCACATAGCATGACTTCTATCATCAATTTTATTAGTTAAGAAGTGAATTCCTAAGTCTGGCCTACATTCTAAGAGTAGAGAATTAGGTTCCATCATTTGGAAGGACTGTCAAAGAAGTCATGGACATATTTTAAAACCACTACACCACTGTAGTCCAAAATACCTCTACAGGAATGACCTTAAAATATCACAGTTCTGATCATGTTCTGATCACTTCCCTCTAGAATCTGCTTTAGTATTTCTCTATTGTAAATGGAATATTGTCCAGACACCTTAGCTTGAGTATCAAGACCCTACACCTACTTTGGAACCTTATTATCTTTTTTCACCATACCTCCCCATGCACACCCCTTTTAATCCATCCAAACTGGATATTCACTCATCCCTGAAGTTTTTTATACCTTTGTTACTTTGTTTACATTCTTTCTTCTATCTGGAATATATCCCTGATATATTTCTGTCCATTAGGATTTTACCTATCCTTCAAAGACTCAGCTCAAATGCATGTTTTCCATAAGGTCTTCCCCCATAGTCCTTTTAAAAAGTAATTTTCTTCCTGCCATTTGCGACAACTTGGATGAAACTTGAGGGCATTATGCTAAGTGAAATAAGTCAGACAGAGAAAGACAAATACTGTATGATATCACATATATGTGGAATCCTAAAAAAGCCAAACTCAGAGAAACAGAAAGTAAGTAGAGTGGTGGCTTCTTGGGCTGGGGGAGGGGGAAATGGGGAAATATTAGTCAAAGGGTACAGCTATAACATTGATAACTTCTGTGGAATCATGTATATCATGATGATTATAGCTAATAATACTGTATTTTTTTATTTTTAATTTATTGATTTTAGAGGGGGGGGAAGGGGCAGAGAGAGAGAAAAAAGAGAAACATCAGTTTGTTGTTCCACTTAGTTATGCATTCATTGGTTTATTCTTGTATGTGCCCTGACCAGGGATCGAACCCACAACCTTGGTGTATCAGGGTCAATGCTCTAACCAATTGAGCTACCCAACCAGGGCAATAATACTGTATTATATACTTGAAAATTGCTAATAGAGTAGATTATTTATTAATTAATTTATTTATTATTGAATTTATTGGGGTAATACTGGTTCACAAAACCATACAGGTTTTAAGTGTACAACTCAACAAAACATCATCTGCACACTGCATCATGCGCCATCACCCAAAGCAGTCTCTTTTTGTTCCCATTTATCCTCCTTTGCCCACCTCCACTCCCCTTTCCCCCTGGCTATCACTACACTGTTGTCTGTGTCTATGTGATATATATGTGTGTGTGTGTGTGGGGGGGTTTGTTTAATCCCTTCACCTACTTTCATCCAGCTCCCTAACCCCGCTCGCCTCTGACAGCTGTCAGTCTATTCCATATATCCATGCCTAAGATAGTAGATCTTAAATATTCTTACCACAAAAACGAAACGGTAATTATGTGTCAGTACTGGAGGTGTTAGTTAATGCTGTGGTGGTAATCATTTTGCAATTTATAAATGCATCAAATCAACACATTGAGCATCTTAAGCTTACACAATGTTACATGTCAATTATATCTCAATAAATATGGTAAAAAATAAATAAGATTATTAGTGAAAAAAAGTAATACTTTTCTCTGTGTCCCCATAGCATTTTGTATCTTTTTTTTACCACTTAGCCTATTCTATCTTGATATTATATTTATCATTTGTTTTATCTCCCCTACTAGATTGTAAATTCTTTGAGGTACAAACAGTGTTGTCCTTTATATTCATCAAAATGCAAGATAAACAGTAATGCTCAATGAATATTGTTAAATGCTGAGTGGGCCTTTTCATTAAAAGTGTAATTGAAGGGACATCAAGTTTTCTTTTAACTAGTTGGAAGGAGTCCTTCCACAATGTTTGCATATGTCAAATCATCATTATGTATACTTGAAATACCTTACAAATTCATTTGTCATTTATACCTCAATAAAGCTGAAAAAAAGTTTAGAAGGAATATTGTTTTGTTTTATATGAAAAGGATACATATTGAATCAAGTTAATTTCCTTAACTTTTCAGGAACTCTCAAAATAGTCATCCTAAGTGGAGGTATACATTCTGACTCAAAGTGAATGAGGAACTAGCTCATAGTCTAGGGGGCTGTGGTGTGATTTTTTTTAAGAACAATGTTGCCACCTAGGGGACAAATAGATTTCATACCTCTTCAAAGAGGGCTGTTGGCCAGGAAGACTTAAAATTCAAAGGCTTATGGGAAAAATAAGGTGGTTCTGTGGAATATGGTAGAATTAAGGCAGGTGTGGAGGCCCATGAACTTAAAATTGGGGTGGGGTATATGCTCAGCTGGTATGGCTCATTGGTTAAGCGTCGACCCATGAACCAGGAGGTCACAGCTCGATTCCTGGTCAGGGCACATGCCCAGGTTTTCGGGCTCAATCCCCAGTAGGGTCCATTCAGGAGGCAGCTGATCAATGATTCTCTCATCATTGATGTTTCTATCCCTCTCTCCCTCTCCCTGAAAAAAAACACAGGGGGGATATACATAAATGAAGAAAATTAATTATACTGTGTAATAGAATTCATTGTATAAATTTAAGAGGCTAATTACATTTAGATTATCAAGGTAGTCAAAGCATATATTTTAAAGAAAAAATTACTTCTATCTGATTAGCAGAAGAAGCGTACATTGGTAGGTTGCAGTTGTTATTTTATTTTTTTTAAATATATCTTTATTGATTTCAGAGAGAGGAAGGGAGAGGGAGAGAGAGCTAGAAACATCAATGATAAGAGAGTCATTGATCTGCTGCAACCCGCCACCCGGGCATGTGCCTTGGCAGGGAATCGAACCCCCATCTCCTGGATCCTAGGTCGATGCTCAACTGCTGAGCCACGCCCGGCTGGGCTGCGGTTGTTATTTTTTAATAAATTGTTTTTTCTTTCTTTTTTTGACAAAGTGATGATAATCATTTCAGCAAATTTAGATGATAAAGAAAAGAAAGCCCCCTCCCACACACAAATATCTAGGGATAACCATTGTTAATATTTTGGTGTATTGTGTTTCCATTTTCTTCCTCCGCTATATAGAAACATATTTTTAAAATATTTTTACAAAAATGAGGTCATGATGTACAAATTGTTTGTTAGCCTGACTTTTGTGAACATTTATGTATTATGAACATTTTTCAATGCCATTATGTACTTTTCTATAAAATATTTTGACTAAATACATGAAATTCTATTGAGTAGATGTATCATGATTTCTTAAGGTCCCTTGTTTTTGAACATTTTGACTTTTTTCTAATTTTTCACTCTTACAAACTGTGACGAACATCTAAGTAACAAAGTATTTTTTTATATATTTGTTTTTTAGGATAACTTCTTATAAGTGGAATTTGTGGGGTAAAGCACATGAATTTTTAAAGATTTTTTATATGTATTGTCTATCTTTCAAAAGATTTATTTATTTATAGATTTTCAAGGGAGTTCAATGACATATGAAAAGTTCATGCTCCTCCACCCATACACACACTAGGATGGCAGACATTTCCATAAACTTGCATATTGACATTAATTTTGACAATCTTTGACAACGTAAGAGGCGGTTCTCCCATCCCCCTTTTTAGATTTTATTAAATTTATTGGGGTGACACTGGTAAATAAAGTTGTATAGGTTTCATGTGTACAATTCTATGATACATCATCTGTATATTGCATTGTGCGTTCACCACCCAAAGTCAAGTCTCCTTCCATCATCATATATTTGACCCCCTTTACCCTTTTCTAACCCCCACTTTCCTTCTGGTAACAACCATACTGTTGTCTGTGTCTATGAGTTTTTGTTTGTCTTATTTGTTTGTTGCTTTCAGTTTTATATTCCACATATAAGTGAAATCGTATGGTTCTTGACCTTTCCTGTCCTACTTATTTCACTTAGCATGATATTCTCAAGATATCCATGTTGTTGCAAATGGCAGTATTTCATCTTATGGCTGAATAGTATTAAGAGGCCATTTTTTTAAAGTATATAAAAGCACGGGGAGAAAGAAGAGCATCTAAAAGAGATCATATAAAATAGAGATTACAGTAAGGAAAATTGGTAGGTATATGTGGGAACAATACTAATCATTATATTAAATGGTTACTATTCTAAATACATGTATTATTTGTTATTTAATCCTTGCCACACCCCTACAAGATAGCTACTATTATGATCTTCTTTTTATTCCTGGAGATCTGAGATTTTGAGGAGTTAAGTGACTTGCCCAGAATCAAACAGCTGGTGAGAGACCTAGCACTTGAACTCTTGTCTGTCTGATGGGATGCCTTTTTTATGGCATGAATATTAGATTGGATATGCCTATGTTGATCTGATTGATTCTTGCTGGTAAATATAGACTATGGGATCATAGCTTTTTTAAAAATATGTTTTTATTGATTTTAGAGAGAGAAGAAGGGAGAGGGAGAGAGAGAGAGAAACATTGATGAGATAGAAACATCAGTGTGCTTCCTCCTGCATGCCCACTAACAGGGGACCGAGCCCACAACCCAGGTATGTTCCCTGACCAGGAATGGAACCGGTGACCTCTTGGTGCATGGGACAACGCTGACTCTACTGAGCCACACCAGCTGGGCAGAATCATAGCTTTAAATTAGCTCTACTTTCTTTGCCTAGAAGAATTTTATGTCCTTTTTATTATATAGCTTTAGAGGACAGAAGGATTCATCTGTTGGAATCATAGCAAGATGTTTTTTTCAATTAATACTGAGAAGAATTTTCTAAAAATAAGAACTATTAAACGGCAGCTTAGTGACTTAATGAGATTTGAATTAGTGATATTCTGTTTCTAAATATTCTTCCATATTAAGTGAGAAATTATATTGTATGACTCCTCTGGTCCCTTCCAGTTCTAAAATATGATTCTGAGGGTCCACATGGTTAAAATGAAGATATTTAGAAAATATGATTATGAGGACACCTTGTCTGAATGTTCTGAAAACTGTTATTCATGAAAGGCCTTTTAGTAACTCAATACTGATCCTGTAAATCTAGAGAAGATTGGAGGAAATATAGTACTCACATGCAAAGACATGGAGTTTTTCTGTGTGTTCAGGATTAAGAGGTAAAATATAACAGAAAATGTTTCTTTATTGAGAATTTTCTAGGAATATGCCCCAATCAACCCCAACCGCATTTCCTATTGACCAGGCTTCATTGTTATTGTTGTTGTTTTGTTTTGCTATTTTAATTTTAGCTGAAGGAGAGTTTAAGACACACGGAGCAGAAACATCAGGACACTCTTAGAAGCCTGGAAAGCAGGTTTTTTAAAGAAAAGGTATGATATATTAAGTTAATTAAGAACTTTGTTTATGAGAACAGCAGATATGTACTTAAATGCATTCTGAGACATTGATATGTACCTTATTAGAAGATTGTTATCAAATTACAGTAGTATAAAAAATGGGGAAAACAAAACCTATTTTAGATATCTCAATGTCTAGTCTTTTCCCCCTCCCATTTAGAGATTCTCGAAATCCCCAAGTGAGATTGTCATCTTACCAATGCTATTGGACATACCACACTCCCCACTTTGGTGTTTCCTTGGTGGAACTCAAGGTGCATGTACCTCATTATAAAGGGGAGGTGGGATTGGGGAGTTCACTCTGGTACACATGAAGTACATTTTAAGTATTATTGCTTGGGTGCCATCCTAGAATATAATCTTCATGAGAACAGGGACCCTATCTGTTTTGTTCATCACAGAATCTCCAGTATTTAAAAAATCTGGTACACTATTATTGCTCCATAGGAATTTGTTGAATGAAGGAATGAATAATGACTCTTATCACTCTAAAAAAGAATGACTCTCCTCACTGTATTTAGCAGAAATTTTTCCCAGCTCTGCTTTGCCATACTGATGTGGAATTATCTGTCATGTTGTCTCTTTAGTGGTGAAATTGAAAGGTACCCTAAGGTTCCTGTGTTCACAGTATCCTCCTGCTGGCCCCTCCATCAATAGTTGGAGTTCACATCAGGTCATGTGGACAGGAGTGTTTTATTTGACATTATAAAATAAATACTTAACTTTTTTTAAAAATATGTTTTTATTGAGTTTTAGAGAGAGAGGAAAGGAGGGGGAGAGAGAGAGAAACATCAATGAGAAACATCATTGATCAACTCTGTATTAAAACAGCCTATTTTCTTTTTTAGCACCGACTAGAACAGGAAGCTGAAAAGAAGATAATAATGCTGGCAGAGAGAGCCCATCATGAAGCTGTCGTGTAAGGGATTGCTGCCTTTTTTCTTTGTAATAGCCTCTCTTACCTCTTTGTAGGTCTGTTTTGTTCTTATCATGTTGTCTTCCCACTTCTCTCCTGGTTTGCTATCTTCAAATTTTCTGGCTTATTTTCCCTCCCTGTTTCCAGAAAGAGAACTTTGTGTTTCCACCCCTTTTCCCTCCACTCTTTTTGTAGCAGCATGGTGTGAGGGTAAGAACCTGGGCTGTGAAGTTAGACTGGTTCTCAGCACATAAGCCAATTGACTGTAGGAAGAGTCCTTAACTTTTTTGGAATTAAATTTCTTTATCTAAAAATGGGTTTAATAATAGCAACCTGGCAGGGTTGTCCTTATCATTACTGTTGGAGGCTAAAGCAAGCATGCTTCTAGTTTGGTAATATCTGAAACTTAGGTCTCTGCTCTGAAATCTTGTATCTTTCTATTTCAGGCAATTAAACCATGCTGGAAGAGCTGTTTTTAAAGAGAATGTTTATCTCCAGAAAGCTCTTGACTACCACCTGAAGGAAGCTGATGCTCTACAAAAAAAATCTGAGAAGTTGCTCCAGTCTCAGACTTCCCTTTTACAGCAAAAGGTTCCAGACTTTGTTTCCTATTTTTTTTTTTTAAAGAATTAGGTTGGTAAATACTAAGCATTGAGTATAATAAAGATACATAAGGACAAAGGGACTGTTTTCTTCTGTCTGGATGATGTACCTTTCTTATCTCAAAAGATTAATTACTGAATCACTAAGAAGCATTAGACTTGGCATTATAAAGAATGTATCAGAAACATAAATGTAACTCCTATCATCTACTACTTGAGAAGACTCATTTTGCTTTGCTTAGAGTTGGTCCCTGAATCACTTAGGAACAGGTTCAGCTGTAATAGCCCTGACAACAGTGGCATCATCACATAAGGGTTATTCTCTCACCTAAAGGAAGTCTGGAGGTAAGCACTCCGGAGCTGGAACGGTAGTGCCACAAAGTCAACAGAATCCAGGTTCCTTAACTCTGCTCTGCAGCCTGTGGCTTACATCCTCAAAGTTACCTCATGGCCCATGGCAGCTGCTAGAGCTCTAACCATTCCTCAAACAGCAGGAAGGAAGAAGGACAAGAAGGAAAAATATATGCCCCTCCTTTTAGTGATCTTCCTGGAAGTGTACTTCACACATTTCTACTTACACCTTATTGATCAGAAGAACCTACATAACTATGCTGAACCACACGAGAGACAGGGAATTTTTTCATCTGAGCTTACTGCCTTCCTGAAAAAAATTGGGGTTTTATTACTTAGGAGGAAAGGGAAAATAGACATTGTGATAGGCAACTAGCAAACTGCCAGAGTTTCCAGTATGTAGTTGTTAAATTAATGTTTTTACTGTATAGACATATTGATCTTGGAATTATCCTTTTGATAATATAAAATATTTAACCTTTCAGAATTTTAGGGGAAGGAAAGTTTCTTAATTAGTAAAATCAGTGGTCTTCACAAAGTCTAGACAAGGATCCTAGACTTTTACTCTCCATACACAGAATACCAAAATATCACCATTGCAACCTGGCATCAAACTCACATAAAGTAGTAGAAATTAGTGAGGAACTTTTAAGTTCTGAAATCTCCCACCTCTCTCATCTTTTTTTTTTAGGAGATCAACGATCTGTTGGTTAAGGAAAAGGTTATACAACTTACCCAGCAGAGAACACAAATCCAGACCCTTCAGAAGAAGGTGATAAGCTTAGAGACTGCCCTGACTTGTATGACCAGAGAGTTTGAGACTGAAGTTCTAAAACTGCAGCAACAGGCAATGGTAAATAACCAAAATGATCAGATTGAAGTTTATAAGCTGCAGAACCTTCTTCAGATGAAGGACAGGGAAATGAATAGAGTGAAGAAGCTGGCCAAGAACATACTGGATGAGAGAACAGAAGTGGAAAGATTCTTTTTGGATGCTCTACATGAAGTGAAGCAACAGATTGCATTTAGCAGGAAGCATTATAAGCAGGTAGCACAAGCTGCTTTCAATCTTAAAATGCGAGAGGCATGTGCCGGAAGAACAGAATATCCCAAAATTCGAACATTTGATGGCAGAGAGCACAGCACCAATAGTGTGAATCAGGATCTTATGGAGGCCAATAAATGGTACTAATAATACTTTAATATTTTATCTTTTGTGCTGCTATTTTTGTGCTCTTTAGAGAAATAACCCTGAAAAGCTCAGTTCAGTAATACCTAAGTACTGAGTAGATTACTTAGTGAGTTACTTGAGGACAGGAACTGACTCATCTTTGTAACCACTATGCTTGGCATAGTTTGTGGGGCCTAATAAATATTCTTAGTGGATGGCCTCTTTTCTTTGTAATAGAAACTTGTTAAAGAGACTGGATTATTATTTTTTCCATAGAATGTCATTATAGTATCTTTTAACATGCTTCTTTATTTTGTTTCCTGTAAACTAGTTATAAAGGTTTGATAAGATTCAGGTTATACATTTTTGATAAACATGCTTTCATAAATATTTTATAATGTTCCCTTTACTATTCTGAGGTGAAATTCATAGGTAATAATACCTAACTAAACATATAATTTAAAAAATCAATATAAAAATTAGTTTTAACAATTCTTTCTTATACAGAACTGTCCTATGGATTGAAGGACACCCAGTAGTGCCCCTCATCATTGCATTAACCAAAAGTCCCCACAAGTTTCCTTGAGATGTACTGCCACTATGATAAAAGTAGCAGAATGCTTGAGACAGTTGTAGACTATCTACAATGATTAATCATTTCCTTAGCATTTCTATCTGTTAGAGCATCTTCCCCCTATAAACCATGGATTAAATTATGGTGCATTTAAAAAAAATTATTCTTGAAATTATGTTTTATATCCCAATGAAATTAGATTCTTCAAAGGCCTTAACTCAAGAAACTTAAAAGGACTCCCAACTACTATGTACTTAACATCTTATTAAGAGTGCTTCCAAATGTATGTTCTGCTTTAAATTATCTTTTAGTAGATTAATTTGTATATTCTTTTAAATTATATAGCTGCTGGGAAGGTTGGATATGGTTAATAGCTTCTGAAAGATAAGACTCTTCTCCAAAATTGTCCATACTGCATATAATTTTTTAACTTTCTATATTCAAAAGTCTATATAATAACACTCTTTTTACCAAGAGATTCATTGCAATTTCCTCATATTTATTTAATGTAAAGCAAGTTGAGTCCCTATCAAACATAAGGCAGTTCCTCTTACTTTTATCTATTGTATATTAAGTAGTAGATTAGTTTTCAGAGAAAGGTACATAAACTGATTCTGTACATTGTTATTGCAGAAACTGGACTTGTCCTATTCTGCCTTCTGTGTGACATTTTTGCTACTGATCAATTTGTCACCTTGACCTCAGTTTCCTATTGCCTCTACCAGCAGGGCAGGAATGGCATTTAAAATATTACATCATCTGCTTAAGAGGCAGATTAGAGAAGGACAGTTGAAGTATATGGTGATAATAAAGCAAAACCTAAACTTTTGAAAGAAAACTAACCCAAGTGCCTATATGCAAAAAATTTCTCCCATTATACAACATCAAAACTAGCTACATTTAAACCAGCTTTTGTAAATAGCAAGTAGACTATGAATCTTCTGGTAAAATTATAATATAGATAAAGACCCGCTTGGAAAGCTTAGCTAGGCTGATTTGGAGGTAAGAAAATAGAGTAGATAAGTTACATGTTGTTTTCTAAATTTACCTTTTGTTACCGTACTTCAGAGCAAAGTATCTAATACAAAAGAAATGTTAAAAGGAATTAATCAATAATCTCACCAAACAACTGGTTTTTTTCTTGTTCTTTTTGTTTTTGTGTATATCTAGATACATTATAGTCATAGTACAACTTTCTATTTTGTTTATTTGCTTGATGTTTAAGCACACCTTTTTTCATGTTATCGTTTTTATTTTATTTTAATTTTAATGACTACTTATAACATTTCAGGTTGGCTAGCATATTGATACCCTTTTCAACTTTATAATTTTGTAATGGACACAGTTTGCTTTATAGTCATTGCATTTGGAAACCTCATAATATTCAGTTATGGTTTGGAAATTTTCTTTTCTCATATTTACATATTTTATATTTTTCAAAAAGAAGAGATGCTTACTTTGACCATATTTTTCCTTTTCACTTTTTTTTCTTTGATATTCTTTCTTCAGGACAGATATTCAAGGAAATGTGGATATTGGAGATTTAACTTGGGAGCAGAAGGAGAAAGTCTTACGATTGCTGTTTGCAAAAATGAATGGTTTTGTTCCTAGGTAAGTCCCTATTTCTGTAGTGAAATACCAAGTTGTTATCAACCCTAGAAACCATGAAGAAACAGTGAATTTACTCTCACTTAAGAGTGAAAGGATTAGGAAAAGACCAGAAAATTTAAAAGGGCCATACTGGTTGGCTATGCAACTCTCAGAGATAAATAAATGAATGAACATGAAAATGAAAGATAAATTAGAATTAAAGGGGGTAGAAAAGAGATTAATTTTAGATGTTTAAGGTATGCTTACTAAGAAGGTACAACATTGCTCAGCTGAATGAGTGGTAACTGAAGAGAAGCATAACAATGGTTAAGATTTTATTGGCCTTCAAAGATAAGTAAATTATATTTAAGCTAATTATTAATCAAGAGAATCTCTAATACCAAGAAAAAGACCTAGAAAGGAAAACAAAAATCTACAGATATTTAAAATAATTCTTCTTAATGAATTGTTTCGCTCTCTCCTCTATGGTTTATTAGTGACTATAACCCTGGTAATGAACTATAAAATGGGTAAAATAAATCAACCACTTACTGATTGCTTGTTACAAGCTTGGCACTCTGGGGATGAAAAAGAATTACAAGACATTGCCCTTGATCTCAAAGAGCTTAAAACGAACGTGGTTACACAAACAAAACAAAAAAAATAACAAGGAAAAAATAGATGGCACAATAAAGTACAATTGGAGTTCAGTGGGCTGGAGTAGTCAGGGAAGACTCAGTCAGGAAGACAGGAGGTATGACCACGTGGGGTGCCTTGTAGGAGAGCGGGATAGAGAGCGGGGAGGGCACATCAGACAAGGGGCAAAGTAGCAGCATAGGCAAAAGCCCAGAGGTAGGAGTGGGCATCGGGTATTTAGGGAACGTTGGGGGAAACTGCCTAGCTTGAGGAAATTTGGTAATGCTAGGGAGTAATTAGTAATTGGAAGTAAAGATTAATCTATAGATTAAATTATGATGAGCCTTAAAAACCATGCAGAAAAGCCCAAACCTATGCTATTGTAGATTCTAGAATAGTGTAACATACTTTTCTTCTCTGCTTTGAAGGAATACGGGTAGCAATAAGCCTTCCTTTCGTACTCTCACCCGGAGGGCTCACAGATTATTGTTCTCAGAGCTAGCCTGAACCAACAGTGACAGTGTCACAGATCGGAGGGCAAAAACAGGGCTGGGGACCAGCAGAAACTGCTGCATTACTCCTGTGGTGGTGAGGGGTTTAGCAAGTGGGAGCAGTTAGGAAAAAAGTGGGGAAACTGAGAGACAGGAAGGAGAAACAGAGCTTGGCAATCAAGGACAAAAGGAATAAAGACAACAAAGTATAAATTTTTAAGTTTTTTAGCTTACGAAATAAAAGAATGGTGATATGAAAAGCAAACAAAAAACTGTAAACCCAGTGTGAGGGAAATACTTAAATTTTATTTAATCCATCCATCAAGCTATTTAACATACACATATTGAGTGCCTGCCATTTACTGAGGATATCATGTTGAGCAAAGACATCATGACTAATATCAAGGAGTTTATGGTTTATGTGGGAGGAAAGTCATTATTCAAATCATCACACAAGTATATACAAAAGTACAGCTATGACAGAGGCTCGAAGGAGGAGTATGAGAGCCTAGATTAGGGGAATCTGACCTACTTGAGGCTGAGAACATTTATGAGGAAGTAAAAGCTTGAGCTGACCTCTAAAAGGTAAACAGGGACAAAAGGGGAGAAAAGCCCTGGCTGGTTGGTCAGTGGTTAGAGCATCAGCCTGAGAACTGAAAGGTCCTGGGTTCGATTCCAGTCAAGGGCACATACCTCAGTTGCAGGCTCGATCCCCGGCCCTGGTCAGGGTGCATGCGGGAGGCAACCATACTATGTGTCTCTCTCACATTGATGTTTCTCTCTCTCCCTTCCACTCTCTGAAAAGCAATGGAAAAATTATCCTTAGGTGAGGATTAAAAAAATAAAATAAATCAAAAAGGGGAGAAAAAAAACATTCTAGACAGAAGAAAAGTAGTATTTTCAGTGTCAAATTGGAGACAATGGCAGTATATTGAAGTGAAAAACACTTAAGGCATTTGTAAATAGTGATTGGAGTACAGATGATAGTTTAAGGGGAGGGAGTTGAGCATGTTCAGTGAAACTGGTAGTTGAGCTCAGAAAAGTGAATGAAGGTAGAATAGTAAAGGGCTGAGGCTAGAACCTTTAGGAATAACCACGGTTACTGAACAGGAGAACAAGGAAGAGTACAAGCAAAAGGAGGAGTTTAAAGTATTGGCTAAGTGGAAGATGGAGGACTGAAATGGCTTTTGTGTCTCTGCCAGCCTTCCACAGCGGCGGAGGTATGATCCAGGCTGTAGGTACTGAATGTCTGTCTCATTGTGAGTTGACTCTTCTGTACCCCAGGGGATACAGCCAGAGTTCCACTCCTCAAGTTCCATACTGTGTTGTTTTTAACACTGGAGAAACAGGAATTTGAGTGTAATCTTTCACACCAAAGTAATGAACTTGAACCTGGCGCAATGGAACCATGTCTAAGCCTGATGGAATCTCATGCCAGGGTTGGATGAAGGAAAAAGAATATAGGAATAGAAAGGTGAAATGTTGAGATAAATGTTGAGATAAAGATGCGATAAAGATGAGATTAAATGAGAAAGCTCAGATTAGAGAGGAATTAAATGATAAAAGGTCTACCAAGGCAAGTAGAATAATTAGGAAGTTGATAAGAGTTTACAGATTGTATATGATTATGAATTCAACAATACAGTATTTTTCTTTGTGAGTGAACTAGGTCAAAGGAGTATAATCAATACACTGTACTCTTTAATGCATCAGCATCAGCAACAACTCTGGCTATGACTTAGGCACTGGTAGTAGCGAAAGTATATTATTAGACTATTTAAGATAGCCAGATTTTGAATGGGTTTTATAAAAAAATTGGTGGTGGTGGTGGTGGAGAGAAACATTTGTTCTACTTATACATTCATTGGTTGTTTCTTATATGTGCCCTGACCAGGGATTGAACTCACAACCTCAGTGTATCGGGACAACACTCTAACACACTGAACTACCCAGCCAGGGCCAGGATAGCCAGATTTTGAATGAGTTTATGCTGCTTTCATGTGCACCTGGTTGAGGGCAGTTTTAGGAATGAGATATGTGTCTTTATCTGCTGGCAAATCAACCTACTATACTTTTTTATAACTGTTAAGTTCACTTTCAAATTAAAATATTGAATTAGTGATATGTTTATTTCCTATTCTTAAACCAGACTTTCCAAAGTATAGGAGAAATTTTTATACTGTGTCTCTCCATTGGGTAACCTTTCTGTGTTCTGTAGTTCTTTTTGTAGGAAGGGAATTTTTCTGGCCATGTTTTTGTTTTTAGCCAATACTCTGGTTTAACCTTGCCCACATCACTGTTAACAACTGTTATGTATCATCATCATGATCATCTCCATAAATATTTCCATTTCTTAAGTTCAACATGTCTCAACTTTAAGAGACTATAAGTTTACATTACACTACCTCTATGTATATGTAAAACATCATTTTTGAAAATGAAAAGCCCATCTAAATGGAAGCATTCATTTAGCACTTTTATAGTATAGTTGAAATAAGGGCACAAGGTGACACTGCCTCATTGTTAACTTTTACCCACTACAGGAAATACAGTCAGAGTTCTAGGCCTTCAGTTCCACAATATTTTGTTCCAGACAGTGAAGAAACAGAGGAATGTGGGTAAGGTTTCTCTCTTTTTTAAAATCCTCACCCAAGGACATGGTTTTCTTATTGCTTCTAGAGGGAGGGGACAGGAACAGAGAGAGAAACATTGATGTGAGAAACATTGATCAGTTGCCTCCCATACTCACCCCAACTGGGGATCAAACCCACAACATAGGTGTGTGTCCTGACGGGGGATTGAATCCGGTGTAAGGGATGACGCTCCAACTGGGCCACCTGGCCAGGGCAAGGGTAAAGCCTCTCGACAGAGCAATGAATGTGAGCCTGATCACAATGGTTCTTGTGGATATCTTATACATGCTAGAATTGAGTGAGAATAACATGACCAGTCTATTGTTCTGAATTAGGTTCTTGTGTGCATGGTTGTTGACATGGTCTCTTACTTTATCATTATTGCAGGGATGAAAGTAAGCTTCAAGGTCAAACCTTCATCACCCAGCAAGTACCAATCTCAGACTCTTCTGGTGAACTGGTGATATCCAATATGCAGAAAGGATCACATGAGTCTGACGTGGTAAGGAGTCAGTAATCTAACCAAACAATACATATAGCTGTTACCTTTCCCCATGCAGCTTCTTGCTGTCACAGTCACTTAGCTCTCCTATCCAGGAGCTCTCAGGGATCAGTGAAATGAGTAATAATACTAGTATGAGATCGTGGACATTTTTATAACAATATCCATACCAAGGCAGGCATGTAGTTAATGCAAATGCATATTTTTGCCTCTTAGTGTAGAAAACCTATAATTTGCCTTTTGAAATACACAGCCTAGCCAAAATATACACTATCTTTTATGTAAGAATTATAACATAACAACTATGTAACTCTTGGCTTTGGACAGAGGTGGGAAGTTGGGGTCACTATAAGCTACGGGACAAGGGCATTATAAGGAAGTGTATAGCACCATTTAAAAAAAATACCAGATTTTCTTTTTAATAGCTTTTTATTTGTAATTTGTTATTCATAATCAGTACAATGTAGAATCAGAGAAATTTCAAATGAGGCCACATCAGAGCAAAAAGAAAACAAAATACTGATTTTTTTTTTTAGCTTCTATTAGCATAAATGTAACTGTACAGATATTTTTTCCATCTAAGAAGCAAGAAACTTCTGAGTAACAAGTAGCTAGCCAAGTAAGTTGATTCCAATTAGAGCAACATAATTCTGATTAGTTAGTATTTTAAAAAATGTGATTTCCCTTAAATGTAAGGAAAATTTAGGACTCTCTCTGACTTAATTCCACTTGGAATTTAGAGAATATGACCTTTTATTCAATCCAGCCTGTAGTTGTTGGATTGGATTAAATATCACTACCTGTTGCCAGCTAAGAGAAAAAAACAAAGGTCATTCTATAAATTTCTACTGCTTCACCTTTAGGAAGGCAAATATGAAACAAATCAGGAAGACCCAGTAGGGTCATAAGTGTATTTTATTAAAATTGTAGTCACCTTAAGTCAGCGATTTTCAACCAGTGTGCTACAAGAATTTTTAAAATATGCAATACCTGACCTCTTTTCCATTAGATTGTTAAATTAAAAAAATGACAACATCCAACACAACAATAGTTGTCTGGTGTGAATGCATTCTTGAACCATATATATATAGGTCATATAATATAGTTGCACTTATTAGTCATGTTACATAATAAGGTTGCCTCTGATTGGTTAATTCTTGGTACCAAAAATCCTTATATACAAGTACAGGCACCTAATTTTTTAAAAAGTCACTGTGGAGCATAAAGGGTAGGTAATTACTATTATTTTTCTGTGAAACAACCAAAATTATACCTTTTTTTTTTCCAGATTGGCAAAAAAAATGTAATAAATTTTAGTAATTAGTTTATATGTGCCATGACATGAAAAAGGTTGAAAATCGCTGCCTTAAGTGATTGAAAATTTTGACATTCTATCCAGTAGGTGGTAGTAATAAGCCTAAAATATGGAGAGTGCACAATCCTCTTCAAGGTTTTCACTAGCCTTAATTCACTGAGTTAACTCCATGGAGTAGGTTAGCATTATCCACATGACTAACAGTGAAACAGGAAAATAAATGACCTATGCCATCTGGCTGAGGACCTGAGATTACTTACTCTATCAGAGCCAGAAGGCTCCACCTAGCTCACTGGGTGAAAACTGTATCAGAAAGATAGGATTCAATCGGGATGTAGAACAAAAAGACAGAAGCTATTCTTTTTAGCACTTCCATATCTATTTGACTTAAAGTTTAGCTACATCAAAGAAACAAGCATAAAGACACAGTTGAATTAATGGTAGCAAAATAAATCTGTCGTGAAAAGCTTTAACATTCTTAGACCCTAGTCAATTATTCTATATTAAGGATTCTTTTATTAAAAAGTTTAATTAATGAGAAATGCAAGAGGAAAGAACAACATAAAACATTCGGCAAAGACTATCAGGTTAGACTTGCTTAAAGCAAACATCCCTTGATTTCTGGGACTAAAATAACTTTTGAAATGGTTTTCTTATTGGCATCTGAGTTAATGACTGAATCGTTAATTAATGATTGCTGCAGCAACCCTGAAATTTAACATTTGGCACACACAACAAAACATCAATTTCGCCAATGCATACTGAGGTATCCTTGAGAAGTGATTTTAAGAAGTTGGAACAGAGACAAGGATAGAATTAGTGGTCATGAATCACTAGGACAAAGTGGCATTTAGCAAAAAGAAAGAAGCAGTTGTCACAACTGCAGCATAAGTAGTAATGGACTGTATCTTGTGTAGTGTGGGGTGAGAGGCTCAGGAAAGCCTGGCAGAGGGGTATCCCCCCTGGCAATTACGTAGGGCTGTGTCTGAGAGTCAACCAAAGGGTGAATTTGTATGCTATTTCCTCATCCAAGCAGTCCTCTTCCAATTACGGAAGATCTTCTTTACAAACACTAATCTTCTGTTCAAGTCATCAGAAAAGGGGAGAATTTTTAGAAAACAGGTCTAAGCTCTTATTCCAGATAAGCATTTCACAGTTCACAACAGCTACCTCAAACGAGAAGAATGAAGAGTAAGTGAAAATCTGGTTTCAGAGTTACACCAGGAGTCTCCCTATAGCAACTTTGCAATGACTCATGGTCCTGAGAAAGATTTTAGTTACAAGGTATTCCATTTCCAGGGATCTGATCTGAGCAAAGTTGGCAAGTGAAGGTGGTCAAGAATAAAGGGAGGTGACTTAGGATGGACTGAATCTGGGACAAACTCGTTTCTAACGGCCCATGGTAGGCATGACTACAGCGGGTGAGGAAAGAGTAGCATCTTCTTCTTTCCACTGAGAAGTGATGGTCTTTAGTTGAGTGTAGAACTGGATGCCCTAAAGAGAACAAAGGAAAAAATAGAGCAAGAGAGAGTTAGCATATATTTTTGGGAGGTTTCATGATTTCTCTTTTAATCAACTTTTGAAGGAGGTGCTTCGAAATGCTACTCACCCTCCTACCTGAGGAATAGGTACAACTAAAATCCAATATATTGTTCATGTAAATTTATCTAAAACATTTAGCATAATACCTGGCACAGTAAACAGTTGAACCTTAGTTATCATTATGTTGAAACTAGCCAAGAGCATTAGCATCTAAATGGAAAAATTCAACAGTGTAATCTGTTAAACTTATAGGTCATTCTGTTTCTAAAGCTGAATATCATGTGCTCTGAGGTCTTGACTGCTGTTTAACCTTGGGCCTTATCTGTGACATAATGCCCACCTCACAGCAATGTGTGAGGGGAAAATGAAATGACATACAAATCTCTCCTCCCCTGAAGAAGAAAAAGCAATAAAGGAATGAAATCTACATTAGGCATTTCTGATAACTGTCAGTGATGAACAGCTGTACTGAAGTAGTAAAACCCACAGTATCTTACAAATCTAAAGTAAAATGTCTGATATACACATTCACTTCTAAATCATCTATAACATGCAAGCCAAAAAAGCTCAGCATATTTAAGTCTTTATATATACATAGTTTATTTTGTAAGAGTAGGCTTGAGCAAAAGAGAATAGACTATACAGATCTAACACCAAACTACTAGAAAACTAGAAAGATACTGTTAGGAAAAAACACTAGTTTGAGTAAAATACTCTTCTATAATTACTTGACAAAATCTGGACCATGTTAATACACTGAAAACAACTTTAGAGATTATTACATACTTTCAATATAAGATATAACTAAGTTTACATTTTATTAGGTAAGAATGATACTTTCATGTCTTCTTTCCAGAATGCAAATTAGCAATTTAATTACCTGAGGATTTAAGACTTTAAACTTTATATGAGGTCAGTCTTTTCCTCCAAGAGGCCTCACTTATAGAGTAACTTATAAACTTTTGCTAATAGTATCAAACTAGTTTTACAAAAGCTGTGACTTTTGTCACAAACTATATAATCAGCCTCCAAATATCCAAAGTTTTTTCTTAGCTAGTTGGCCACACTGTCATATTCTGCTATGCAATCCCACTGTTAACTTTTTATTAACCTATAAAAGGGAGACCAGTATAGAAAAAAAATGTTATTTAGTGCTGCAGATAAGTGAATAACTAAAGTGTAATGAGGGCTTCTTAACATGGCGTAAAGATTCCTACATGACTTGTCCCGGCCTACCTCTCTAGCCTCATCTTGTATAACTCTCCTACTCCCTCCCTCCCTGTGCTCCAGCCCATTTCTGCTGTTTGAACATGCCATGCCTGTTCCTGCCTTAGGACATATGCACCTGCTGAAGGATGTGGTAATGGTGGTAATTTAATCCTCAACCTCATGAAATATAGGTACTGTTGTCATTCTCATATTACAGATGAAGAAACCTGGGGCACAAAGAGAGTATCCTCCAAGGTCACACAGTTAATAACTGGCTGAGCTGGGGTTTGAACCCAGGCAATTTGGTTTCAGATCTGCTTTATTTTTCCTGTTCAGTGCTGTACTTATAGTGCCTAGAAGAGTGTCTGGTACAAAGAAGGTGCTCAATAAAATTTGTTTAGCAAATAACACTACGGGAGAAATACGTGCAGCAGGAGCACGAGGGCGTACCCAACTGAGCTGAGGAGGGGCTGGTAGTGGTCAGAAGGAACTTTCTGGAGCAGTCCATTCTTTAAGCGGAGACAGGACAGGTGATTAAGAGTTGGGAGATGAAAATGGGGAGGCAGAGGAGGGTTCCAGGCAGAGGAAAGGCCATATATAAGGGCTTGGACTTGCTTATGCTCTTTCCCTAAAACTCTGTTCCCTTTTCATTCTTTTCAGGGGACCCACTGACAAGCACTGCTGAACAATATATGACCCCACAGAGGCTGCTGGCAGGCCTTTCCTTGCAGAATCCTTGTTCCTGAATATGTTGAAGTTTCTTAGAGGAAAAGACATTTTAAAAAACTTAGTTACCTGTTTGCCATAGAAATTGGTGTCTCCCCTGAAGGAAGAGCGAGAGCCAGTGAATGAGAACATTGGTAAAGGCACTGGAATGGGGACATTCACACCCACCTAAGACAGAACAAATCCACGTCAGATATTAACAAAAGAACTCAAACGAAGGAATTCTCCACTTAGAAGCATAAATGCTTGGCATTAGAGAGACCAATTTTATATACCCACCTTCCACCCTATATCCATCTCATTTTATTCCTGAGGGAGAAATGGGGCATTGTGGGAGATCAGAGGGGCAGCCACTGATCACTGTTTACCATCTCCCCAGGAAACAGTAAATGGCTATGAGACTCTCCTAAAAATTCTGTTCACAAACCTGTCCAACATCCACCAAGTGGGAATATTTCCGAGCAGTGGCTCCATTGGTGGTAAAGATGGCAGTTCCATTTCCATATGGGTTATCATTTACAATCTTGATAGCTTCATCCAAGGTGTCTGTCTCCAGGACCACAAGAACTGGACCAAAAATCTCCTCTTTATAACAGGTCATATTTGGCTACCAGGAGTAATGCATCCAAAAAAGAATTCAGTATTTTATGCTTATTTAGTACTTTAGTACCCACTGTTTACATGTTAGTAATCTCTTTTCATTTTTAACCACCATTTTTTAAAATGTGCTTTCTTGCTACGTTCCATCTTCCAAGCTACCAATCATATCAACAATTTGGAATTCCCATTAAGTACAATCACACTCCTTTCCTTTAAGCACTATATTTTTACAGATCTCATGACCCATCACTAGCTCCCTCTTTTATACTTGTATAACCTGTTTATACAATTATTATGTTACTGAAAATTTACATGAAAATTCATTTTTTTATAAATCAAATATAAGAAACACCACAGGAGAAATTTTCTGTTTAAAGAAACCCTGTGTTAAGTTTTCTATAACATAAACAATCCATTCTCATTCACTCCTTTGCCTCCCAAATGAGTCTGTACATTTATATTTTGATATCAGGTCACATTAAACACTCAAAACATCCTTTACCACTGCAGCTAGTTGGCTGTATTTATTGTTTATAAGTGGATTTTTCCTCCATGGTTCTTTGGCAAGAGATTTTGTAATTTCTACTATACTTACATTCAACTCAATTATTCAGGATTATAACAGGATTACAGGGGACACACACATATATATATTTTTTAAAAAGCCTCCTAACCTCAGTTTAGTCATTAATTTTAGCTGAGTTTTGATAAATAAAAAATTTTATTTGATAAATAAAAATTATTTTTTTTTTGTCACTTCCTGGTGAAAATGTAGCTAAATTTAGGGCACAGTAAGTACTTAATATTGGGTGTCTGGCATGTTGATGGAAACACTTGCAATAGCTATAAGCTAGGGGCAAGAAGGAATGGGCAGAAAAAATTAACATTAAACGAATAAGTAACAAGTATAAGATAAGATAGGAGTTGGCAAAATAGGGCCATTGGGCTAAATGTGGCATGCTGCCTGTTTTTGTACAGCCAACAAGCTAAGAATTTCTTTTTTGTTAATCCTCACCCAAGGATATTTTTTCCATTGATTTTTAGAGAGAGTGTGGAAGGGAAGGGGGAGAAAGAGAGAGACAGAGAAACATCGATGTGAGAGAAACACATCGATTGGTTGCCTTCTGCATGCGCCCCGACTGGGCCTGGGATTGACCTGCAATCCAGGTATGTGCCCCCCATGACTGGGAATCAAACCCACTACCCTTCGGTCCTTGGGCTGACAGTCTGACCACTGACCCACACCAGCCAGGGCTCTATATTTTTTAAATGGCTCAAAAAATCAATCGTGGCATATAAAATTATTTGAAATTAGTTGCAACAGACATTATATATCCCTGAAAAGCCAAAAATATTCATTACCTAGCTTGCTATGGAAAGTTTGCTGACTGTTAGTAGAGTGGAAAGAGATTAGGAGTGAGAGGGGAGGTTTATTCAGACTCTAGATAAAATAACTGAGTAATTTTATCTGAGCAAAAGATGAGGTCTCTAGTCATTAAATGTTCTCCCATTTATAAATTGGAGGGATGAGATTCCATAGCCTCCAAAGTGCCTTCAGCTCCCATATCTGGGAAATAAATAAATAATCCAGAGTTGTTTACCTTGACATTTGAGATGATGGTTGGTCCAACAAAGTTGCCATTTTCATAGCCTTTGACTTTAATTTTTCTACCATCAAGAAGGATGGAGGCTCCCTCCTTTGTTCCGCTATCGATCAGATTACAGACTCGCTCTTTGGCCTGGGGGGTGATCAGAGGGCCAAGATCAGCTCCAGGCTGGTCTCCTGTAAAACAACACAGAAGTGTTTAAGGTCTACATTAGCATAAGTTATGACTGCCAACTAAAGATGAATCCAAAGACCTGGGGATGGGGCAGATGCAGGATGGAGGGGATCTACTGGGGGGTGGGGGGTACACATCTGTAATACTTTCAACAATAAAGATTAATAAATAAATTTTTTTTAAAAAAGAGGCAATGGTAAGAACTGATATGATTGTTCCTGATGGCCAATGCCAATGCTAAAACCAAGAGCTTGGTGCCACAGATGCAAAATCTAAAGCAGCTAGGCAGATAACTGATTACCTGCATTGACTCTCAGGTTTTTGGCACGCTCCACCAGCTCTGGCAGCCACTTCTTAGCTTCTCCCACAAGGATTGCTGTTGAAAGAGCCATGCAGCGCTGACCAGCAGCTCCAAATGCTGCCCCAACCAACTGGTTCAGGGTATTTTCCTTATTGGCATCTGGCATGACTACCCCATGGTTCTTGGCTCCCTAAAGAAGTACAGAAAGTACATGAATCTTCCTTGACAAATTACAATTAGGCTAAGAAATCAGGCAAATAATCTGAGATTTCAAGTGAAAATTTAAGGTAGGGACTAGAGAATTTATCCTTTGCTGCTTTGAGGATAGATTATTTTCATACTGCTAAAGTCTTTGTAACACTGAGCAAATCTACAGGTTACATTTTTTTCCCTTCTCAGCTAATAAGCTGATATGTGTTTATTTAGATCAAAACAAAAAAAAAAAATGAGAGCCCCAATCATCACATTAAGTCAAACTGATAGGCTAAACACTGCATCAAGGAACCAATGAGAACTCCCTTCTCTTTCCTTAGAAAGGAAAGAATTTGTTGTCTGCTGGGGTTTCCAGTTACATGAAGAGCAGTGTAAACGAACTGCCAGTAATAATGCCAGTAGCCAGCTGAAAAGCAAAATAGGAGGTAGCCCTCTCCTGATACTTAATTTCTGGAAAGAGTTTCCCCAGACTGGCTTGCTTCTAGATACACAGCCTCATGAACTATGTATTATAACATCTGGTCATTTCCACACATACATTTTCAGATACAATTATAATTGACTGCATGAATAAATACCATGTCAGCTACTTAATTTTATCCCATTACACACAGTATACTCTTAGACACAGAATTCACTCAATAAATTAATATTGAACTGGGAGGAACTTAAGTCAAACTGGCCAACACACATTCAGCCATGAAAAGAAATAAGTGGGCACGTCATGAGGTTTCTAACCTGTGCACAGGTGGCTATCCTTTATGCAACATTAGTCAAAGGGTGAGAAAGTAGCAATTGGACTTTATATGTAGTATCAAAGAACTGTCAAGTATTTGACAAGGAATTAGTAGAACAGCAAAACTATATAACCAAGTAAACCACACATCTCATATGGGGATATTGGGCTCTTAAGGAGTAAGATATTTTGACATTGTAGTTAGGAGACGCCTTGAAAGGAGAGAAAGGATAAAGGGCTAGAAAACTATGGTGTGAAGGAAGGAAGGGCCAGCGCCAGAATCCGGCTTACTGCTGAAGCCCCAAGAATCGGAACAATCAGAGGAAAATGTGCCCTTTGGCACCAAAATTTGTTGTATAAGATAAAAGGCAATTAAAATGACTGAGAAGAAAACTCATCATAAAGTTCATCATTAAAGGAAAGGCATTCAGGATGAAATGGAAATAAGGAAACACTGGCATTAGAGTGGGATGAGTGGCCCCTCTGCTGAAGGACCGTTTTTAGGTAATTTCAATATGTATAACAGAGGAAAATGGAATAAAAAGTCACCATATTAGCTTGAACTCTCTTGCCATGTCTTGACCCTCTCTCGAAGATGTACTCTCCTGCCTGGTTGGATCCCACAAAGCTGATTGCTCTGATATCCGGATGATCACAAATAAAGTTTACAGCTTTAAGAAGAAAATAAATGATTACCATAAAGGAACAAATGGCTATGGGTTTCTCAATATCACAAATTTCCCCTTTTCCCACTGCTATGAGGGAGGAGTTTTCACACTTTTGTGTTTCTATGCTGGATTACTATTTTGAGGTTCTCTCTTTGTCCTCTTAATTCTTTAAACTATAAATTCTACTTAGCCTCTTCCCCTTATTTTTCTCATTTGCTCTTCCAGAATTTCCACCTCTAACTCTGAAGGCTACAACTCCTAATTTCTTCCAAAATAACAGCCTTTCAGAGCATTTGAGATCATGCTTCCCGGCACTGTCCTCAGTTTGGGCTCAAATACACTTATAAAATTCTCCAAAATAACAGCCCTTCAATACTTAACACTTCTGTTCTTTAAGAATGTGCTATTTCTTTACCTGTCATTATATACCAGAACTCTCATATACCATTGTGCCCTCATGTACACTCATGTGGAGCTTAATGACGGGGACACATTCTGAAAAATTCGTCATTAGGCAATTTTGTCTTTGTGCGAATATCATAGAGTGCACACACACAAACCTAGATGGTATAGCCTACTACACACCTAGACTAGATGGTAGAGCCTGTTGTTCATAGGCTACAAGCCTATACAGCATACTTCTGTACAAAACAATATGAGATTAAATTAAACACGAGAAAATGACGTAATCAACAGATATAGTAAACTTGAAATGCATAAGGCTGCTGTCAGCATAACACAACATATTATTTTACAGAAAACTTTTTTAAGTAGAAAGAGTACACTCTAAAAATACCAAAAAGTATAGCATAGTAAATACACAACCTGGTTATAATAAAATTACTTAATTTTATTATGCCTCAATTTTCTTATCTCTAAAATGGAAAAATAATAGCACCTATCTCAAAGGGTTCTGATAAAGATGAAATGAGATAACATGTGTGAGGCACTAGGAACAGTGCCTAAAACACAGAAGCACTTTTTAAGTAGTAGCTATTATATGAATTAGAAGGCCTTCTTCAGTCTCTGAGGTCTAAAAATTCTGAGTTAAATATCTTCATAAATTCTCTGAACATTGAAGTAAAAACTTTTCCTTCAATTTTATCTGTATCTTGCCCTAATCCATATTTCTTTGTCCCAGTATTTTGTATGGCAAGAAAGCACTCCTATTTGCCAGTTAGTTACCTTAGCACACAGATGGCAAAACAGTCAACAAATATTACCTTCAAACATGGAGACTACTATCAGTAAATTCCTTCCTCCCTAGGTTCCTCAGGCTAGAACACCCCATCACCACTCAACACCATTATCTGGCAGCCAGATTAAGTGCCACGTACTGAATGGCAGTTACCTTCATGTTGTCCATGGATGATGTTCAGTGTTCCATCAGGGGCACCAGAGTCCTGGAGCAACTTAGCAAGAAGCATAGTTGCTCCAGGGACTCGCTCTGATGGTTTCATTAGGAAGGTATTTCCACATACCATGGCCATGGGAAACATCCAAAGGGGGATCATGGCAGGAAAATTGAATGGAGCAATGCCTGCACACACCCCTAGAGGCAGACGGTAGGAATAAAGGTCCATGTCTTTGGTGATGGATGGCATGGTCTCTCCCAGCATGAGGGATGTCACACTACAGGCATGCTCAACCACCTCTGCAACAGAGAAGAAGCAGTCAGGCCAGCAGCTACCCACACTGTACACTACTTAGCTGTGTCGGGGCCCTAGTAAGCCCTGAGGGCAGGGAGTGGCTCAGGCCAATGACAGAGGGAAGAAACCCTAACTTGACCTTCTCAGTGAAGGGGTTGTGCAAAACAAGATTCTCTAAGTGGGAAAAAGATAGTGAAATGTACATACCTACTGGAAGATCAGTTGAGTAAAACAAAGAATGAAGTAAACCAATTTCATAGATTGCTAAGAAGCATTTCCATTTTCCACATGTATTAAAAAAAGATACCATGGGATAACAAAATCAACATAGAGGAAGAAGCAATCCCTCATTATAGGATCTTTGCCTCCCATTTTCCTTCGCTCCTTTCCCAAAAGTCCCTGAAACTCTCCATGAGGGACTCCCAGCTTACGAAGGCCTCGAAATACATCTCCTTCAGCATCAGCTAGGGTCTTCCCTTGCTCCAGAGTGATTAACCTGGCAATTTCTTTCTAGAGAGAAAACACACAAATAGAAACCAATGCAAGGATTTACCTCCTTTTAGTTCTCAGACAGCCAAGGAAGGACAAAACTGAGGGAGAAGTAGTATGATAAAGAGAGCCATGGTTTATCTCTCTGGACTGCAGAGTGAGGGAGCGCAGCTAAAATGGCCTCTGTGCTGGAAAATGGCATCATTCAAATTTCTTACCAAGTTTTCTTTAATAAGTTGTTGATAGCGAAGCAGGACCTGCTGACGGCTTAATACTGAAGTGTCTGCCCATGTAGGAAAAGCGCGTTTGCAGGAAGCAACAGCTGCATCCATTTCAGCCTTGGTGGCCTGAGGGACCCGACCAATGACCTCGTTGGTGGCCTGATGGGAAAAAGCAGCACATCATCCGTTGCCCCTGCCCACCTTCTCCATTTTTCATCTATCCACAAAGGCAACTATGTGCTTCACGATAGACACCCAGGTCCCCACTTTCCTACCATGTTTCCAGAATTCTAGGCTAGTCAGTTTAAGCAGTTTTGCTTACTGGGTTGTGGATGTCAATCCATTTGTCACTTTTGGATTCAACAAATTTCCCATCAATGAAGAGCTTTACAGTTGGCTGAAAAAAAAGAACACATACACACAAAACTTTGTATTAATTGCTTTACTTCTCTCACTTTCACAAAGAGGAAGGAAATCAGGTTGATAATGAATCTACTGCTCTCTAGAAATGTTACCACTCAGAAAGCAATACACAATAGACTTGTTTACAGTATTTGTTAAGATTTGGAAGAGCCTCTCAATACTGTGATCTCTCTGGAAATTTCCAGCTAACCACACAGTGGAACTTCATGAGTAAATACGTCACTGTAAAGCTTATATTAAAAAAGCAGCAGATTCTGTGTTAACAAAGACTAGCCATTGTGACTTCTTGGCCCAGCTGATTTTCTGTCACATTACCATGATAATGTCTTACCTTTCTTATCAAAATATATGTTTTTTAAATATATCTTTACTGATTTCAGAGAAAGGAAAGGAGAGGGAGAGAGAGAGATAGAAACATCAATGATGAGAGAGTCATTGATGGCTGCCTCCAGCAAGACCCTGACTGGGCATTGAGCCTGCAACCTGGGCATGTGCCCTGACCGGGAATCGAACCCCGATCGCCTGGATCCTAGGTCAACGCTCAACTGCTGAGCCACACCTGGTCGGGCTCAAAATATTTTTAAAATGTTTATATTTGTGATTTTTTTTCTGAGAAGCTTACTTTCATTAAATTTTCAAAAGGGTCTGTGGACCAAAAAAGGTGAAGGACTACTAAGTTACAGCGTGTACAGGCTTCTATAAAGAAAGGAGTTTGAGCACCAGTCCTATTTATTAGATTTTAGGTATTGCAAATGGATGACAAGCACAAGGTCTATAAAAACAACTCTAAAGGTTTTGAAGAAGTACAAATTACCTGGAAGGGTCAACTAAACTTCTAGAAGCCATCAAATGCTTATATCTTTTAACACAGTAATCTTATTTTAGAAGAGAAATAATCCAAAAGAAATAAAAAAAAAACAAACAAAAAAAAACTATAAATGTTTGTAAAACAATATTGAAAAACTGAAGCAATCTCAATGTTATATGGGGAAAATATGAGTTAATTCAGGTTATATATACTGAATGGAATATAATGCAGCCACTAAAGTCCTAACTATGTATAAAGACCATCTTACAATACTGAAAATGCTTACAGCATAATAGACATAATATTAAATAAGAAAACCAAGATAGAAAGTTTCACATACACTCTGGTCACAATTACATAAAGAAGATAAATGGGAATATCCCAAAATTATACTGGATTCCTTCTCAGAAGTCAACCTTTCATGTCAAATAAACTCACCACTGAAGAAGAAGAGAAGGAGGATGCTGGATACCAAGTGGAGTTCACCTTGGAAGAAACCTGTGAGGTAAAAGAATGATTATTTTGACAAATGAGAGCAGAAAATTATTAAAAATTTACTATATGCTTAATATTATACTAGTTATTGTGGATATATGAAAAAGGACTTGATGTTTGCTCTCAAAGGTCATATAATATTTAAAAAGAAAAGACATGAGACAGATACAGCAACTGAGAAAAAAAGAAACTGTAATGATGTGTCCTCAATTTCTGGCCAGTACTGATTAAAAAATATTTTTTGTCATCAGTCCATATTTTACTAACTTTTAGCCTAGAAAATGTAGTCACCATAAATCTAACAATAAGAAAACACTTAGCATGGTATCCAATACAATAGGTGTTGAATATAAGACAGTATATAACCAAGTATCAAATATGAGTGTAATATGTGCATACAAATACTTGAACACAAATGTTTTAGCAGCTTTTGTAATATCTCAAAACTTAGAAACAACCCAAATGTCTACACTGGGTGGGTGAATAGGAAACTAATGTGGTATACCCATATATTGGACTATTACTCAGAAATAAAAAAAAAAAATGAACTGTTGATACATGCAACAACATGAATAATTATAGTAATTATATTGAGTAAAATAAGTCAGATATAAAAAGAGTATATACTGTATGACTCATTTATATAAAACTAAAAATGCAAACTAATCTGTAGTGTCAGAAAGCAGATCAGTGGTTGCCTAACAATGACGGGGGAGGTGGAGAGCAGAGAGTATGAGGGAAACTTTTTGGGGTCTGGATATAATCATTATCTTCATTGTGATGATGTTTTCACAGGTGTGTACAAATATTAAAACATATCAAATTGTAATCTTTAAATATATACAGTTCGTGCCAATTTTATTTCAATAAAACTATTTTAAAAAATGCCACATGTATCTTATAGGATATAATCAGAATACTGGAGGGGGATGAGTTACAATAAAATAAGTCTCCAAATAAATAGTTTGTATATAAGCTATGGAAGTTGATTTAAGAAATATTAAAGTCTAATCGAAGTGAACAATTTGAAATACTTGGGTGTAGAATATAAAAGGCTGCAATCTAATAATCTATTATCTTGTCCACGCTAACAGAGACCATGCTAACCAAAGGTTTAGAGCTGCATGAAGTGCAAGAATTTGTGCATCTGTAGCACTGTTCAGAGGAAAGGGTGCTGGTCCTTTGAAGCAGCAGACAAACCTTCCAAATGCCTAGTCTGCTTCCTCCTCCATTCCTCACAAAAGCTATTTCAAACCACCAACACTCTCCTGGAGCCCATTGTGTCTTATTTATAGCCATGTTCCCAATAACAACCTGGTACATAGTAGGTGTCCAATAAATATCTACTGAACAAAAGAAAGGTCCACTGGACCTGACTTCCCTCACCTCAGACTAGATTAGGTGTCCCTCTTTTTGTACTCCCATAGCAGTCAATACTTCTCCTATTAGGTTTATCTGTCTCTGTTGTAATTGCCTGGGTATTTGTTTGTTACCCAAAAGACTGTAAGTTCCATTAGGGTAGGTACTGTATCTCTCTTGTTCACCTGCTTTACAGAGTTACTGTGATCAAGACTGTACAGATATGAAAAATCATTGGTGATCATTAAATGCTGTTATTATTATTATAAATGCTTATTTGCTCTCACTCCTTACTATTTCAAAACTTATCAATTCCCCTAAAACTCCCAACTCTGCTACTTCCCCTCTTACTCTCAAGAGCTGACCTTGTTTTCCTATTTCAGAGGAAACAGAAACCATCAGATGAGAACTTCCTCAACCTCCTAGTAGCAAATCTATAAAACTGACCTGCAACTATATTCATCCTTCTTTCCTTCCCCCCTCTTATAATGGAGAAGGTTGCTAGCAAACTCTATGAGGACAAAGTGACTGGGAGACGGAGGTGCACAATCTGTATCTGTGGACTGACTTCAGTGGTGTCTGTCCTCCAATCTAAGGCTAAACCGTGTACCTGTGTTCTAGAGCCAACGTTTCCTGCTGCTTACTTTTTAAAAAAATTTCTTTTTAAAAAAAACTTTTTATTTATTTTCTTGGAGAGAAAGGGAGAGGGAGAGACAGAGAGAGAAACATCAATGTGAGAGTAAAATATCAGTCGGCTACCTCTTGCACGCCCCCTAACTGGGGATTGAGCCAGCAACCCAGGCATGTGCCCTGACAAGGAACTGAACCAGCAACCTTTTGGTGCACAGGCTGACGCCCAACGAACTGAGCCACACTGGCCAGGGCATGACTTAAAAGTTTTTAAGTCTCAATCTCAGTTCTAGGCTAAGTACCTGATTGTAGAGTTCATAAAAATACCCAAATTCCTCTATTTCTCATGTCATATTATGTAATAACATCTTGTTTAATTATTAAGTCTCTGTCTCCTTAGAGCACTAGATGGTTGTGTCCTCAGGCCCTAGCACCATTCCTGGAACAGAGTAAGCACTCAGTACTATTTTGCAGAACAAAAAGAATGAATACTCACCAAGCAATCGTTTGATATTAATTTTGTTTCATGTATATTCTCTTATAGGGAAGAAAATGCATGGATCAGCCAACTTGAGCATTCTAGGCCACTCAGTTTTATTTTTTCACTTGCACACAACCTCCCTGCTGTCAAGAGGGCATAAAAGGCACTGCTGGTATAATGAAACATTATCACATAGTTTTTGATAGATTAGATCTCCTATCTTTTCTTCATTTCCCAAAAAACAATCATTAGCACTGCTGCTGAACTATCCTATGTCCAGTCACACCAAACTTCTTGCTCTCTAGATTTATTTTGTAAATAAATATCTCTTTATTTTGTACTTGCTATTTCTTTTACCAGGAAGTCCCTTCTCCCCTTGGCTAAAGGCCTGCTAGTCTTGCAAGACTCAAGCCCAAGCCGATCAATGTTTCTCTCTCTCTATCTCTCTCCCTTCCTCTCTCTAAAAAAAAAAAAAAAAAAAAAAAAAAAGACTCAAGCCCAGAGCCAACTGCTTTTGGGAGCTTTTCCTGAATTGCACAGGTTGAGTTTGAGGCTTTTTCCACATGTTCCTGCAGTACTCTGTGCACTCCTATTATTTAGCATTTATTGTTGCATTACAATAGGGAAGCTTTCAGTGAGTATTTTATTTACCTCTCCTTTCCCAAAGCCTGGGGAGAGTGCCTGACACAAAAAGAGATGACAAGACTTAAGTCCTGAGTTTAGTTACTAGTTGGAAACCTTGGATGGCTTTAGTCGTAAGTCTTAGGTAACTTACTTTGTTATATTCATTAATTCTAATCTTCACAAACAATCTTAAAACAAGAAATGGTGGAGCTGGGATAGAATCCAGGTATGACTGTGAAGCCTATGCTGTTTTTTTAAATCTTCACCTGAGGATGTGTTTTTATTGATTTTTTTTTTTTTTTTAGAGACAGAGGAAGGGAAAGAGAGAGGAGGAGGAGGAGGAGGAGGAGAGAGAAACATTAATCTGAGAAACATCAATTGGTTGCCTCCTGCATGCATCCTGACCAGGGATCAAACCCACAACCTGGGTGTGTGCCCTGACTGGAATCGAAGCCAAAACCCTTTAGTGTACAGGAGGACACTCCAACCAACTGAGCCACCCGCCGAGGGTTGTGCTTTTTATACCGCATCACTGAGGCAAGTCACTGAGACTCTTTAAGACTGGTTTTCTGAATGGGAATCATAATACCACAGGAGCAGAAGTTCGAAATTTTACTAGCCACTATTTCAGAGATGATGTACTTTAAGTAACTGAAAACATGAACTCTCTCCTTTACACATCTTTTTGGTAATCCTCAAATTCATGACTGCTGGAATCTAGACTAGTCTTTATCAGTTTCATGTTACAGTAACTACTAGTTGGCTAAGGATTACTATTTCTGTTTTTTCCAATTCAACTTAGAAGTTTCTTCAAATTATTGAGAAAACAGTGTATTTCTAAAATAAAGTACACGGGGAGGGAGATTCTTCTTGATGTAAAAAACAAAATAGAGTACCCTCTTAAGGATCTCTTTTTAATGACTCATTATGATTGAGGGGAGGGAAAGGAGGCAAAAGGAAAAAGTCAGCTTCATTAAAAGATTTCAAGGATGCCCGGCTGGGCGTGGCTCAGCGGTTGAGCATCAGTCTAGGATCCAGGAGATCACAGTTCAATTCCTGTTCAGGGCACAGGCCTAGGTTGCAGGCTCAATTCCCAGCAGGGGGCGTGCAGGAGGCAGCTGATCAATGACAAATCTCTCATTATTGGTGTTTCTCTCTCTCTCTCCCCCTCTTTCTGAAATCAATAAAGATATATTAAAAAAAAAAAAAGATTTCAAGGAGAAATAGAAAACATAGGGTGGACACTTCACTTTCCTACTATTAAAAAAGGATACTGGAAAAACAACTGGGATCACAGCAAGAAATATACAACTGAAGCTAGATCATCTGACAAACCTTTCCAACCCATTCTCCACATTTTCCCATTAAATAGCATATTTAAACCTTTGCTGACTCTAAGAATCTTAAAAATGATTAAGTTTCTGCAGTAGAACTCACTAAAACCTGGTAAATACCAATATTATCTAGAAGTCCAACAATATAAAGAAATTCCCAGGCTGGAAGTAATGAGTAAGAGGGGCAATATTGTTATTTGCAGGTTGCAGAATGTTGTCGGCAGTAAAACTTGCCTCATTCTAAGTCCTTGCTAAGCGGTGAACAGGGGAAAGGCTATAAAGAGGTGGAGGTCACAGGCCTCAGGCATGAGCTCTTGTAGCTCCACCACCTCTCCTTAGGCTGGCTTCCTAGAGGAACCCAACCCCAGCCCCCATGGGTAGTGTTGAGGGTATGTTGGCCCACTAAAAACTGACTTAGGGGCAGGAACTGGGAACTTACACTTCTTGTAGTGATGTTTAGTCCCTTGCATGTGCTTGGGACAAACTAGTAGCATAAATGTGTTCTTATTTACTGCCAACATGAGCACTGTAACTTTGCTGAGAGAAAGTTTAACAGTCTTGGCAAGCAAGGGGACGGCCCATGGCCCGTGGAAAAAACAAATAGCCATAGTTGGGGAAAATAGCTTAGCAAACGGCTGCTTTGGGGGGAAACCTAGTGTACCCTTCGAGAAAGAGATTCAAAGTTCATTCACTGACCCTCGGCCCTCGTGTGTCTCCTCTTCCCCACCCCCTGGCTCGGATTATAGACAGTGATATAGAGTGGGGGAAGGGTGCAATCTGGAAGCTCCTGGCAGGCGAAAAAGCTCTTAAAAAAGGTGACCAGAGGGGAGTTTCTGGGGAGAGAGGTGGCAGGTGCAGAGGTGAAAGGGAAAGAATGTGGGAGGTCCGAGGAAAGGTGAGGGCAGTAACGAGGCAGGGCTAGAGGAGGTGTGTGGGCCAGAGCCACACCTGGGGAGGCTCAAAAGCGAAAGGGTGGGAGGGGCAGGGGTGACTGTCCCGGGCTGGATGCGACGGGGGCGGATACCGAGTGAGAGGGGTGGGACAGGGCCGGACAGGTCTTGTGGGAACAGCAGGGTAGGCCCAGAAGGGGTTGACTCACAGAGCGGACGGAATAGGACCCAATTCCTAGCTTCGCGACCCCACGGCGCCACCCTCACTCGCCTGCAGGATCCGAGCCCGCACTGCGGCCGCCGCCACTACCGCCGCCATGGTTCTCGGCAGCCTCTTCTCCGCCTCCCCGTGCCTCTACTCCCCGTGACTCCCTTGAAGAACTGCGCTGCCAGACTTCACCCCTCCATCCTGCCGCACCTCTTCATTGGTGGGAAGGATCATTCCCCTAGCCAATCACTCGCCCTAACTCCTGACTCCACCCCTCACTCCCAGTTTTAGGGACAGGCGATTGGTCAGAAGTGAAAGAGCTCTCCGCTCTCCCACCTCAGCAAATTCTGTTGGCCGAGGTAGGGAAGACGCCCCTAACTTGGGTGCTCTATATTCAGCGGGCAGGAAAGACGCCCCCTAACCGGGAACCCCGATTGGCTACAGGGACGACTGCAGCCCCACCCCCTCACTGAAGAAAGTAAATAAAACCTTCCAAGAATTTTGCAGGCTCTCCACCTCATCCAGTGCGTGAGGGGGTGTGGCCAGCATTGGGGGCGGGGTTAGGCAAAGACTGCCCTATGTGGGGCAAACCAGATGGGACTAGGTAGGAGTTGGGGATAGGGTTTCTCTTTGGGGGCGTGGCTTGTGGGGCCTAGCTTTCCCGCCGACGGTTGGCCACGTCACGTGACATGGGTTGGAAGATGGCGTCTCCCACAGAGGGTAAGAGCCGGCTTAGAGATCCTTCGCCTGCTCCCCTGGCGACTTCCGCTCTCCGTCTGCCCGTCAAACTTGGGCTCCTCTCTTTTCCCTTCCACGTCTCTTCCTTGGGATGCGGGTGCCTCTTCAGCTCGCCGATTCTTCACAGATGCTCCGGAGATGCCCAGTTTCCCCGCTGTGTACCAGACGGGTGTAGGAGGGCACCCGCGGGAGACTCATCCCGGGCCCTGCCGCTCCCATAGCCTCAGCTTCCCTGAGGGCGGAGGAAGAGATACTGCTGGGGGAAAGGAGGTGCTTTATTGTAGTTTTCTTCTTCTGGGCCGCCCCATCGAAGGGTCGGTTCTCTTATCTTTGATCATCTGGAAGTGTTCTCTCCAACCCTAGCTGGGATTGGTGGTTGACCTTATCCCAGGACTGAACCGCAGGGGAAACAGATTCTCTTCTTTCTCCCCAGATTGGTTCGGTTGTCCTGGCAGCTAGAGAAGCGGGGGACCTTCCCGGCCCGTCGCCATGAGCTTCCCAAGGAAAATGAGAATTGAGCATTTTAGTGTAGTCTTGCACACGTCTCAACCTCCCTTGCTTCTACTGTATGTTTCCTCTGGCTGAGGGAATGAACGGTATCTGCTTATATTGTCTAAGATGCAAGTTATCGCAGCAGCTAAGTCATTTTGGTATACCCCATGTGCTTTTGCGTTCGATTCTGCTTTAGAGAATTAGAGTCTTGCAGCCATTTCTGAACTCAATTTTTGCTTCTGCCCCGGTCCCCCACGTCCATTTCATTGATATGTAGTTTACCCTCCTCAAACCAACACATTTTGTGTTTGGAAGGAATCTTGGAAGTTCGTTTCAGGAATGAGGAAATTGAGGCCAAGAAAGCTACATTGACTGTATGAAAGGCATAAAGCTAGGTGCTTTGGAAGAGGTAAAGATTAATCAGACATGTAAACGCTTGCCGTTTCAGGTCTTATTTTAGATGTCACCTCCCAGAGAGGCTTTCCCAGAGCATAGTATCTGGATTTGCCCCACTTCACCATTGTTCACTATCTCAGTACCTTCATTGTCAGCATAGTTAGTCTTTTACCTTTGCCCCCTTCACACAGGATTATAAATTCTAAGTCTGTCTTGTTTATAGTTGAAAG